>NC_133149.1:50625260-50935260 GCF_048418815.1 Hemitrygon akajei
AGTTCCTCAAGACCAGTACAGTTCCTCAAGACCAGTACAGTTCCTGCAGACCAGTACAGTTCCTCAAGCCCAGTACAGTTCCTCAAGCCCAGTTCAGTTCCTCAAGCCCAGTACAGTTCCTCCAGACCAGTACAGTTCCTCCAGACCAGTACAATTCCTCAAGCCCAGTACAGTCCTCCAGACCAGTAAAGTTCCTCCAGCCCAGTACAGTTCCTCAAACTCAGTACAGTTCCTCCAGACTAGTACAGTTCCTACAGACCAGTACAGTTCCTCCAGACCAGTACAGTTCCTCCAGACCAGTACAGTTCCTCAAGCCCAGTACAGTTCCTCCAGAACAGTACAGTTCCTCAAGCTCAGTACAGTTCCTCCAGACCAGTACAGTTCCTCAAGCCCAGTACAGTTCCTCCAGACCAGTACAGTTCCTCCAGACCAGTACATTTCCTCAAGACCAGTACAGTTCCTACATTTCCTCAAGACCAGTACAGTTCCTCCAGACCAGTACAGTTCCTCAAACCCAGTACAGTTCCTCCAGACCAGTACAGTTCCTCAAGCCCAGTACAGTTCCTCAAGCCCAGTACAGTTCCTCCAGACCAGTACAGTTCCTCAAGCCCAGTACAGTTCCTCCAGACCAGTACAGTTCCTCCAGACCAGTACAGTTCCTCCAGACGAGTACAGTTCTTCCAGCCCAGTACAGTTCCTCCAGCCCAGTACAGTTCCTCCAGCCCAGTACAGGTCCTCAAGTCAAGTACAGTTCCTCCAGACCAGTACAGGTCCTCCAGACCAGTACAGTTCCTCCAGACCAGTACAGGTCCTCCAGACCAGTACAGTTCCTCCAGCCCAGTACAGTTCCTCCAGACCAGTACAGGTCCTCCAGACCAGTACAGTTCATCCAGACCAGTACAGGTCCTCCAGCGCAGTACAGGTCCTCCAGCCCAGTACAGTTCCTCCAGACCAGTACAGTTCCTCAAGCCCAGTACAGTTCCTCAAGCCCAGAACAGTTCCTCCAGACCAGTACAGTTCGTCCAGACCAGTACAGTTCCTCCAGACCAGTACAGTTCGTCCAGACCAGTACAGTTCCTCAAGCCCAGTACAGTTCCTCCAGACCAGTACAGTTCCTCAAGCCCAGTACAGTTCCTCCAGCCCAGTACAGTTCCTCCAACCCAGTACAGTTCCTCCAGACCCGTACAGGTCCTCCAGACCAGTACAGTTCCTCCAGCCCAGTACAGTTCCTCCAGCCCAGTACAGTTCCTCAAGACCAGTACAGTTCCTCAAGACCAGTACAGTTCCTGCAGACCAGTACAGTTCCTCAAGCCCAGTACAGTTCCTCAAGCCCAGTTCAGTTCCTCAAGCCCAGTACAGTTCCTCCAGACCAGTACAGTTCCTCCAGACCAGTACAATTCCTCAAGCCCAGTACAGTCCTCCAGACCAGTAAAGTTCCTCCAGCCCAGTACAGTTCCTCAAACTCAGTACAGTTCCTCCAGACTAGTACAGTTCCTACAGACCAGTACAGTTCCTCCAGACCAGTACAGTTCCTCCAGACCAGTACAGTTCCTCAAGCCCAGTACAGTTCCTCCAGAACAGTACAGTTCCTCAAGCTCAGTACAGTTCCTCCAGACCAGTACAGTTCCTCAAGCCCAGTACAGTTCCTCCAGACCAGTACAGTTCCTCCAGACCAGTACATTTCCTCAAGACCAGTACAGTTCCTACATTTCCTCAAGACCAGTACAGTTCCTCCAGACCAGTACAGTTCCTCAAACCCAGTACAGTTCCTCCAGACCAGTACAGTTCCTCAAGCCCAGTACAGTTCCTCAAGCCCAGTACAGTTCCTCCAGACCAGTACAGTTCCTCAAGCCCAGTACAGTTCCTCCAGACCAGTACAGTTCCTCCAGACCAGTACAGTTCCTCCAGACGAGTACAGTTCTTCCAGCCCAGTACAGTTCCTCCAGCCCAGTACAGTTCCTCCAGCCCAGTACAGGTCCTCAAGTCAAGTACAGTTCCTCCAGACCAGTACAGGTCCTCCAGACCAGTACAGTTCCTCCAGACCAGTACAGGTCCTCCAGACCAGTACAGTTCCTCCAGCCCAGTACAGTTCCTCCAGACCAGTACAGGTCCTCCAGACCAGTACAGGTCCTCCAGCGCAGTACAGGTCCTCCAGCCCAGTACAGGTCCTCCAGCCCAGTACAGTTCCTCCAGACCAGTACAGTTCCTCCAGACCAGTACAATTCCTCCAGACAAGTACAGTTCCTCAAGCCCAGTACAGTTCCTTCAGACCAGTACAGGTCCTCAAGCCCAGTACAGTTCCTCAAGATCAGTATAGTTCCTCCAGCCCAGTTCAGTTCCTCCAGCCCAGTACAGTTCCTCCAGCCCAGTACAGTTCCTCCAGACCAGTACAGGTCCTCCAGACCAGTACTGGTCCTCCAGACCAGTACAGTTCCTCCAGACCAGTACAGTTCGTCCAGACCAGTACAGTTCCTCAAGCCCAGTACAGTTCCTCCAGCCCAGTACAGTTCCTCCAACCCAGTACAGTTCCTCCAGACCCGTACAGGTCCTCCAGACCAGTACAGTTCCTCCAGCCCAGTACAGTTCCTCCAGACCAGTACAGTTCATCCAGACCAGTACAGTTCCTCCAGACCAGTACAGTTCCTCAAGCCCAGTACAGTTCGTCCAGACCAGTACAGTTCCTCCAGACCAGTACAGTTCGTCCAGACCAGTACAGTTCGTCCAGAACAGTACAGTTCCTCAAGCCCAGTACAGTTCCTCCAGACCAGTACAGTTCCTCAAGCCCAGTACAATTCCTCCAGCCCAGTACAGTTCCTCCAACCCAGTACAGTTCCTCCAGACCCGTACAGGTCCTCCAGACCAGTACAGTTCCTCAAGCCCACTACAGTTCCTCGAGCCCAGTAGTGTTCCTCAAGAGCAGTACAGTTCCTCAAGACCAGTACAGTTCCTCCAGACCAGTACAGTTCCTCAAGCCCAGTACAGTTCCTCCAGACCAGTACAGTTCTTCCAAACCAGTACAATTCCTCCAGACAAGTACAGTTCCTCAAGCCCAGTACAGTTCCTCCAGACCAGTACAGGTCCTCCAGACCAGTACAGTTCCTCCAGCCCAGTACAGTTCCTCAAGCCCAGTACAGTTCCTCCAGACGAGTACAGTTCTTCCAGCCCAGTACAGTTTCTCCAACCCAGTACACTTCCTCCAGCCCAGTACAGGTCCTCCAGTCAAGTACAGTTCCTCCAGACCAGTACCAGTCCTCCAGACCAGTACAGTTCCTCCAGACCAGTACAGATCCTCCAGACCAGTACAGTTCCTCCAGACCAGTACAGGTACTCCAGACCAGTACAGTTCCTCCAGCCCAGTACAGTTCCTCCAGCCCAGTACAGTTCCTCAAGCCCAGTACAGTTCCTCCAGCCCAGTACAGTTCCTCAAGCCCAGAACAGGTCCTCCAGACCAGTACAGTTCCTCCAGACCAGTACAGTTCCTCAAGCCCAGTCCAGTTCCTATAGCCCTGAACAGTTCCTCAAGCCCAGTACAGTTCCTCAAGCCCAGTACAGTTCTTCCAGACCAGTACTGTTCCTCAAGCCCAGTACAGTTCCTCCAGCCCAGTACAGTTCCTCAAGCCCAGTACAGTTCCTGCAGACCAGTACAGTTCCTCCAGCCCAGTACAGTTCCTGCAGACCAGTAAAGTTCCTCCAGCCCAGTACAGTTCCTCCAGCCCAGTACAGTTCCTCCAGACCAGTACAGTTCCTCCAGACCAGTAAAGTTCCACAAGCCCAGTACAGTTCCTCCAGACCAGTACAGTTCCTCCAGCCCAGTAAAGTTCCACAAGCCCAGTACAGTTCCTCCAGACCAGTACAGTACCTCCACCCCAGTACAGTTCCTGCAGACCAGTAAAGTTCCTCCAGCCCAGTACAGTTCCTCCAGCCCAGTACAGTTCCTCCAGACCAGTACAGTTCCTCCAGCCCAGTACAGTTCCTCCAGACCAGTAAAGTTCCTCAAGCCCAGTACAGTTCCTCCAGACCAGTAGAGTTCCTCCTGACCAGTAAAGATCCTCCAGACCAGTACAGTTCCTCCAGACCAGTACAGTTCCTACAGCCCAGTACAGTTCCTCCAGACCAGTAAAGTTCCTCCAGCCCAGTACAGTTCCTCAAGCCCAGTACAGTTCCTCCAGCCCAGTACAGTTCCTCCAGACCCGTACAGGTCCTCCAGACCAGTACAGTTCCTCAAGCCCAGTACAGTTCCTCCAGCCCAGTACAGTTCCTCCAGACCAGTACAGTTCCTCCAGACCAGTACAGTTCCTCAAGACCAGTACAGTTCCTCAAGCCCAGTACAGTTCCTCAAGCCCAGTACAGTTCCTCCAGACCAGTACAGTTCGTCCAGACCAGTACAGTTCCTCCAGACCAGTACAGTTCGTCCAGACCAGTACAGTTCCTCAAGCCCAGTACAGTTCCTCCAGACCAGTACAGTTCCTCAAGCCCAGTACAGTTCCTCCAGCCCAGTACAGTTCCTCCAACCCAGTACAGTTCCTCCAGACCCGTACAGGTCCTCCAGACCAGTACAGTTCCTCCAGCCCAGTACAGTTCCTCCAGCCCAGTACAGTTCCTCAAGACCAGTACAGTTCCTCAAGACCAGTACAGTTCCTGCAGACCAGTACAGTTCCTCAAGCCCAGTACAGTTCCTCAAGCCCAGTTCAGTTCCTCAAGCCCAGTACAGTTCCTCCAGACCAGTACAGTTCCTCCAGACCAGTACAATTCCTCAAGCCCAGTACAGTCCTCCAGACCAGTAAAGTTCCTCCAGCCCAGTACAGTTCCTCAAACTCAGTACAGTTCCTCCAGACTAGTACAGTTCCTACAGACCAGTACAGTTCCTCCAGACCAGTACAGTTCCTCCAGACCAGTACAGTTCCTCAAGCCCAGTACAGTTCCTCCAGAACAGTACAGTTCCTCAAGCTCAGTACAGTTCCTCCAGACCAGTACAGTTCCTCAAGCCCAGTACAGTTCCTCCAGACCAGTACAGTTCCTCCAGACCAGTACATTTCCTCAAGACCAGTACAGTTCCTACATTTCCTCAAGACCAGTACAGTTCCTCCAGACCAGTACAGTTCCTCCAGACCAGTACAGTTCCTCAAACCCAGTACAGTTCCTCCAGACCAGTACAGTTCCTCAAGCCCAGTACAGTTCCTCAAGCCCAGTACAGTTCCTCCAGACCAGTACAGTTCCTCAAGCCCAGTACAGTTCCTCCAGACCAGTACAGTTCCTCCAGACCAGTACAGTTCCTCCAGCCCAGTACAGTTCCTCCAGCCCAGTACAGTTCCTCCAGCCCAGTACAGGTCCTCAAGTCAAGTACAGTTCCTCCAGACCAGTACAGGTCCTCCAGACCAGTACAGTTCCTCCAGACCAGTACAGTTCATCCAGACCAGTACAGGTCCTCCAGCGCAGTACAGGTCCTCCAGCCCAGTACAGTTCCTCCAGACCAGTACAGTTCCTCAAGCCCAGTACAATTCCTCCAGACAAGTACAGTTCCTCAAGCCCAGTACAGTTCTTCCAGACCAGTACAGGTCCTCAAGCCCAGTACAGTTCCTCAAGATCAGTACAGTTCCTCCAGACCAGTACAGTTCCTCCAGCCCAGTACAGTTCCTCAAGCCCAGTACAGTTCCTCCAGCCCAGTACAGTTCTTCCAGCCCAGTACAGTTCCTCCAGCCCAGTACAGTTCCTCCAGACCAGTACAGGTCCTCCAGACCAGTACTGGTCCTCCAGACCAGTACAGTTCCTCCAGACCAGTACAGTTCGTCCAGACCAGTACAGTTCCTCAAGCCCAGTACAGTTCCTCAAGACCAGTACAGTTCCTCCAGCCCAGTACAGTTCCTCAAGACCAGTACAGTTCCTCCAGACCAGTACAGTTCCTCCAGACCAGTACAGTTCCTCAAGCCCAGTACAGTTCCTCCAGACCAGTACAGTTCCTCCAGACCAGTACAGTTCCTCAAGCCCAGTACAGTTCCTCCAGCCCAGTACAGTTCCTCAAGACCAGTACATTCCTCCAGACCAGTACATTCCTCCAGACCAGTACAGTTCCTCAAGCCCAGTACAGTTCCTCCAGACCAGTACAGTTCCTCAAGCCCAGTACAATTCCTCCAGACAAGTACAGTTCCTCAAGCCCAGTACAGTTCCTCCAGACCAGTACAGGTCCTCAAGCCCAGTACAGTTCCTCAAGATCAGTACAGTTCCTCCAGACCAATACAGTTCCTCCAGCCCAGTACAGTTCCTCAAGCCCAGTACAGTTCTTCCAGCCCAGTACAGTTCCTCAAGCCCAGTACAGTTCCTCCAGCCCAGTACAGTTCCTCCAGCCCAGTACAGGTCCTCCAGACCAGTACAGGTCCTCCAGACCAGTACAGTTCCTCCAGACCAGTACAGGTACTCCAGACCAGTACAGTTCCTCCAGCCCAGTACAGTTCCTCCAGCCCAGTACAGTTCCTCAAGCCCAGTACAGTTCCTCCAGCCCAGTACAGTTCCTCAAGCCCAGAACAGGTCCTCCAGACCAGTACAGTTCCTCCAGACCAGTACAGTTCCTCAAGCCCAGTCCAGTTCCTATAGCCCAGAACAGTTCCTCAAGCCCAGTACAGTTCCTCAAGCCCAGTACAGTTCTTCCAGACCAGTACTGTTCCTCAAGCCCAGTACAGTTCCTCCAGCCCAGTACAGTTCCTCAAGCCCAGTACAGTTCCTGCAGACCAGTACAGTTCCTCCAGCCCAGTACAGTTCCTGCAGACCAGTAAAGTTCCTCCAGCCCAGTACAGTTCCTCCAGCCCAGTACAGTTCCTCCAGACCAGTACAGTTCCTCCAGACCAGTAAAGTTCCACAAGCCCAGTACAGTTCCTCCAGACCAGTACAGTTCCTCCAGCCCAGTAAAGTTCCACAAGCCCAGTACAGTTCCTCCAGACCAGTACAGTACCTCCACCCCAGTACAGTTCCTGCAGACCAGTAAAGTTCCTCCAGCCCAGTACAGTTCCTCCAGCCCAGTACAGTTCCTCCAGACCAGTACAGTTCCTCCAGCCCAGTACAGTTCCTCCAGACCAGTAAAGTTCCTCAACCCAGTACAGTTCCTCCAGACCAGTAGAGTTCCTCCAGACCAGTAAAGATCCTCCAGACCAGTACAGTTCCTCCAGACCAGTACAGTTCCTCCAGCCCAGTACAGTTCCTCCAGACCAGTAAAGTTCCTCCAGCCCAGTACAGTTCCTCAAGCCCAGTACAGTTCCTCCAGCCCAGTACAGTTCCTCCAGACCCGTACAGGTCCTCCAGACCAGTACAGTTCCTCAAGCCCAGTACAGTTCCTCCAGCCCAGTACAGTTCCTCCAGACCAGTACAGTTCCTCCAGACCAGTACAGTTCCTCAAGCCCAGTACAGTTCCTCAAGCCCAGTACAGTTCCTCCAGACCAGTACAGTTCGTCCAGACCAGTACAGTTCCTCCAGACCAGTACAGTTCGTCCAGACCAGTACAGTTCCTCAAGCCCAGTACAGTTCCTCCAGACCAGTACAGTTCCTCAAGCCCAGTACAGTTCCTCCAGCCCAGTACAGTTCCTCCAACCCAGTACAGTTCCTCCAGACCCGTACAGGTCCTCCAGACCAGTACAGTTCCTCCAGCCCAGTACAGTTCCTCAAGACCAGTACAGTTCCTCAAGACCAGTACAGTTCCTGCAGACCAGTACAGTTCCTCAAGCCCAGTACAGTTCCTCAAGCCCAGTTCAGTTCCTCAAGCCCAGTACAGTTCCTCCAGACCAGTACAGTTCCTCCAGACCAGTACAATTCCTCAAGCCCAGTACAGTCCTCCAGACCAGTAAAGTTCCTCCAGCCCAGTACAGTTCCTCAAACTCAGTACAGTTCCTCCAGACTAGTACAGTTCCTACAGACCAGTACAGTTCCTCCAGACCAGTACAGTTCCTCCAGACCAGTACAGTTCCTCAAGCCCAGTACAGTTCCTCCAGAACAGTACAGTTCCTCAAGCTCAGTACAGTTCCTCCAGACCAGTACAGTTCCTCAAGCCCAGTACAGTTCCTCCAGACCAGTACAGTTCCTCCAGACCAGTACATTTCCTCAAGACCAGTACAGTTCCTACATTTCCTCAAGACCAGTACAGTTCCTCCAGACCAGTACAGTTCCTCAAACCCAGTACAGTTCCTCCAGACCAGTACAGTTCCTCAAGCCCAGTACAGTTCCTCAAGCCCAGTACAGTTCCTCCAGACCAGTACAGTTCCTCAAGCCCAGTACAGTTCCTCCAGACCAGTACAGTTCCTCCAGACCAGTACAGTTCCTCCAGACGAGTACAGTTCTTCCAGCCCAGTACAGTTCCTCCAGCCCAGTACAGTTCCTCCAGCCCAGTACAGGTCCTCAAGTCAAGTACAGTTCCTCCAGACCAGTACAGGTCCTCCAGACCAGTACAGTTCCTCCAGACCAGTACAGGTCCTCCAGACCAGTACAGTTCCTCCAGCCCAGTACAGTTCCTCCAGACCAGTACAGGTCCTCCAGACCAGTACAGTTCATCCAGACCAGTACAGGTCCTCCAGCGCAGTACAGGTCCTCCAGCCCAGTACAGTTCCTCCAGACCAGTACAGTTCCTCAAGCCCAGTACAATTCCTCCAGACAAGTACAGTTCCTCAAGCCCAGTACAGTTCTTCCAGACCAGTACAGGTCCTCAAGCCCAGTACAGTTCCTCAAGATCAGTACAGTTCCTCCAGACCAGTACAGTTCCTCCAGCCCAGTACAGTTCTTCCAGCCCAGTACAGTTCCTCCAGCCCAGTACAGTTCCTCCAGACCAGTACAGGTCCTCCAGACCAGTACTGGTCCTCCAGACCAGTACAGTTCCTCCAACCCAGTACAGTTCCTCCAGACCCGTACAGGTCCTCCAGACCAGTACAGTTCCTCCAGCCCAGTACAGTTCCTCAAGACCAGTACAGTTCCTCAAGACCAGTACAGTTCCTGCAGACCAGTACAGTTCCTCAAGCCCAGTACAGTTCCTCAAGCCCAGTTCAGTTCCTCAAGCCCAGTACAGTTCCTCCAGACCAGTACAGTTCCTCCAGACCAGTACAATTCCTCAAGCCCAGTACAGTCCTCCAGACCAGTAAAGTTCCTCCAGCCCAGTACAGTTCCTCAAACTCAGTACAGTTCCTCCAGACTAGTACAGTTCCTACAGACCAGTACAGTTCCTCCAGACCAGTACAGTTCCTCCAGACCAGTACAGTTCCTCAAGCCCAGTACAGTTCCTCCAGAACAGTACAGTTCCTCAAGCTCAGTACAGTTCCTCCAGACCAGTACAGTTCCTCAAGCCCAGTACAGTTCCTCCAGACCAGTACAGTTCCTCCAGACCAGTACATTTCCTCAAGACCAGTACAGTTCCTACATTTCCTCAAGACCAGTACAGTTCCTCCAGACCAGTACAGTTCCTCAAACCCAGTACAGTTCCTCCAGACCAGTACAGTTCCTCAAGCCCAGTACAGTTCCTCAAGCCCAGTACAGTTCCTCCAGACCAGTACAGTTCCTCAAGCCCAGTACAGTTCCTCCAGACCAGTACAGTTCCTCCAGACCAGTACAGTTCCTCCAGACGAGTACAGTTCTTCCAGCCCAGTACAGTTCCTCCAGCCCAGTACAGTTCCTCCAGCCCAGTACAGGTCCTCAAGTCAAGTACAGTTCCTCCAGACCAGTACAGGTCCTCCAGACCAGTACAGTTCCTCCAGACCAGTACAGGTCCTCCAGACCAGTACAGTTCCTCCAGCCCAGTACAGTTCCTCCAGACCAGTACAGGTCCTCCAGACCAGTACAGTTCATCCAGACCAGTACAGGTCCTCCAGCGCAGTACAGGTCCTCCAGCCCAGTACAGTTCCTCCAGACCAGTACAGTTCCTCAAGCCCAGTACAATTCCTCCAGACAAGTACAGTTCCTCAAGCCCAGTACAGTTCTTCCAGACCAGTACAGGTCCTCAAGCCCAGTACAGTTCCTCAAGATCAGTACAGTTCCTCCAGACCAGTACAGTTCCTCCAGCCCAGTACAGTTCCTCAAGATCAGTACAGTTCCTCCAGACCAGTACAGTTCCTCCAGACCAGTACAGTTCGTCCAGACCAGTACAGTTCCTCAAGCCCAGTACAGTTCCTCAAGACCAGTACAGTTCCTCCAGCCCAGTACAGTTCCTCAAGACCAGTACAGTTCCTCCAGACCAGTACAGTTCCTCCAGACCAGTACAGTTCCTCAAGCCCAGTACAGTTCCTCCAGACCAGTACAGTTCCTCCAGACCAGTACAGTTCCTCAAGCCCAGTACAGTTCCTCCAGCCCAGTACAGTTCCTCAAGACCAGTACATTCCTCCAGACCAGTACATTCCTCCAGACCAGTACAGTTCCTCAAGCCCAGTACAGTTCCTCCAGACCAGTACAGTTCCTCAAGCCCAGTACAATTCCTCCAGACAAGTACAGTTCCTCAAGCCCAGTACAGTTCCTCCAGACCAGTACAGGTCCTCAAGCCCAGTACAGTTCCTCAAGATCAGTACAGTTCCTCCAGACCAATACAGTTCCTCCAGCCCAGTACAGTTCCTCAAGCCCAGTACAGTTCTTTCAGCCCAGTACAGTTCCTCAAGCCCAGTACAGTTCCTCCAGCCCAGTACAGTTCCTCCAGCCCAGTACAGGTCCTCCAGACCAGTACAGTTCCTCCAGACCAGTACAGTTCGTCCAGACCAGTACAGTTCCTCAAGCCCAGTACAGTTCCTCAAGACCAGTACAGTTCCTCCAGCCCAGTACAGTTCCTCCAGACCAGTACAGTTCCTCCAGACCAGTACAGTTCCTCAAGCCCAGTACAGTTCCTCAAGACCAGTACAGTTCCTCCAGTCCAGTACAGTTCCTCCAGACCAGTACAGTTCCTCAAGCCCAGTACAGTTCCTCCAGCCCAGTACAGTTCCTCCAGACCAGTACATTCCTCCAGACCTGTACAGTTCCACAAGCCCAGTACAGTTCCGCCAGACCAGTACAGTTCCTCAAGCCCAGTACAGTTCCTCCAGACCAATGCAGGTCCTCCAGACCAGTACAGTTCTTCAAGCCCAGTACAGTTCCTCCGGACCAGTACAGTTCCTCAAGCCCAGTACAGTTCCTCCAGACCAATACAGTTCCTCCAGACCAGTACAGTTCCTCAAGCCCAGTACAGTTCCTCAAGCCCAGTACAGTTCCTCCAGACCAGTACAGTTCCTCCAGACCAGTACAATTCCTCCAGACAAGTACAGTTCCTCAAGCCCAGTACAGTCCTCCAGACCAGTAAAGTTCCTCCAGCCTAGTACAGTTCCTCAAACTCAGTACAGTTCCTCCAGACCAGTACAGTTCCTCAAGCCCAGTACAGTTCCTCTAGAACAGTACAGTTCCTCAAGCCCAGTACAGTTCCTCCAGACCAGTACAGTTCCTACAGACCAGTACAGTTCCTCCAGACCAGTATAGTTCCTCCAGACCAGTACAGTTCCTCCAGACCAGTACAGTTCCTCAAGCCCAGTACAGTTCCTCCAGAACAGTACAGTTCCTCAAGCTCAGTACAGTTCCTCCAGACCAGTACAGTTCCTCAAGCCCAGTACAGTTCCTCCAGACCAGTACAGTTCCTCAAGCCCAGTACAGTTCCTCCAGACCAGTACAGTTCCTCCAGACCAGTACATTTCCTCAAGACCTGTACAGTTCCTCCAAACCAGTACAGTTCCTCCAGACCAGTACAGTTCCTCAAGCCCAGTACAGTTCCTCAAGCCCAGTACAGTTCCTCCAGACCAGTACAGTTCCTCAAGCCCAGTACAGTTCCTCCAGACCAGTACAGTTCCTCCAGACCAGTACAGTTCCTCCAGACGAGTACAGTTCTTCCAGCCCAGTACAGTTCCTCCAGCCCAGTACAGTTCCTCCAGCCCAGTACAGTTCCTCCAGCCCAGTACAGGTCCTCAAGTCAAGTACAGTTCCTCCAGACCAGTACAGGTCCTCCAGACCAGTACAGTTCCTCCAGACCAGTACAGGTCCTCCAGACCAGTACAGTTCCTCCAGCCCAGTACAGTTCCTCCAGACCAGTACAGGTCCTCCAGACCAGTACAGGTCCTCCAGACCAGTACAGTTCATCCAGCACAGTGCAGGTCCTCCAGCGCAGTACAGGTCCTCCAGCCCAGTACAGTTCCTCCAGACCAGTACAGTTCCTCAAGCCCAGTACAATTCCTCCAGACAAGTACAGTTCCTCAAGCCCAGTACAGTTCCTCCAGACCAGTACAGGTCCTCAAGCCCAGTACAGTTCCTCAAGATCAGTACAGTTCTTCCAGACCAGTACAGTTCCTCCAGCCCAGTACAGTTCCTCAAGCCCAGTACAGTTCCTCCAGCCCAGAACAGTTCTTCCAGCCCAGTACAGTTCCTCCAGCCCAGTACAGTTCCTCCAGACCAGTACAGGTCCTCCAGAGCAGTACAGGTCCTCCAGACCAGTACTGGTCCTCCAGACCAGTACAGTTCCTCCAGACCAGTACAGTTCGTCCAGACCAGTACAGTTCCTCAAGCCCAGTACAGTTCCTCAAGACCAGTACAGTTCCTCCAGCCCAGTACAGTTCCTCCAGACCAGTACAGTTCTTCCAGACCAGTACAGTTCCTCAAGCCCAGTACAGTTCCTCCAGACCAGTACAGTTCCTCCAGACCAGTACAGTTCCTCCAGACCAGTACAGTTCCTCAAGCCCAGTACAGTTCCTCAAGACCAGTACATTACTCCAGACCAGTACAGTTCCACAAGCCCAGTACAGTTCCTCCAGACCAGTACAGTTCCTCAAGCCCAGTACAATTCCTCCAGACAAGTACAGTTCCTCAAGCCCAGTACAGTTCCTCCAGACCAGTACAGGTCCTCAAGCCCAGTACAGTTCCTCAAGATCAGTACAGTTCCTCCAGACCAGTACAGATCCTCCAGCCCAGTACAGTTCCTCAAGCCCAGTACAGTTCTTCCAGCCCAGTACAGTTCTTCCAGCCCAGTACAGTTCCTCCAGCCCAGTACAGTTCCTCCAGCCCAGTACAGGTCCTCCAGACCAGTACAGGTCCTCCAGACCAGTACTGGTCCTCCAGACCAGTACTGGTCCTCCAGACCAGTACATTCCGTCCAGACCAGTACATTTCCTCAAGCCCAGTACAGTTCCTCAAGACCAGTACAGTTCCTCCAGCCCAGTACAGTTCCTCCAGCCCAGTACAGTTCCTCCAGACCAGTACAGTTCCTCCAGACCAGTACAGTTCCTCAAGACCAGTACAGTTCCTCAAGACCAGTACAGTTCCTCCAGACCAGTACAGTTCCTCAAGCCCAGTACAGTTACTCCAGCCCAGTACAGTTCCTCAAGACCAGTACATTCCTCCAGACCAGTACAGTTCCACAAGCCCAGTACAGTTCCTCCAGACCAGTACAGTTCCTCAAGCCCAGTACAGTTCCTCCAGACCAATACAGGTCCTCCAGACCAGTACAGTTCTTCAAGCCCAGTACAGTTCCTCAAGCCCAGTACATCTCCTCCAGACCAGTACAGTTCCTCAAGCCCAGTACAGTTCCTCCAGACCAGTACAGTTCCTCAAGCCCAGTACAGTTCCTCCAGACCAGTACAGTTCCTCAAGCCCAGTACAGTTCCTCCAGACCAGTACAGTTCCTCAAGCCCAGTACAGTTCTTCCAGACCAGTACAGTTCCTCAAGCCCAGAACAGTTCCTCAAGCCCAGTACAGTTCCTCAAGATCAGTACAGTTCCTCCAGACCAGTACAGTTCCTCCAGCCCAGTACAGTTCCTCAAGCCCAGTACAGTTCCTCCAGCCCAGTACAGTTCTTCCAGCCCAGTACAGTTCCTCCAGCCCAGTACATTTCCTCCAGCCCAGTACAGTTCCTCCAGACCAGTACAGGTCCTCCAAACCAGTACAGGTCCTCCAGACCAGTACAGGTCCTCCAGACCAGTACTGGTCCTCCAGAACAGTACAGTTCCTCCAGACCAGTACAGTTCGTCCAGACCAGTACAGTTCCTCAAGCCCAGTACAGTTCCTCCAGCCCAGTACAGTTCCTCCAGCCCAGTACAGTTCCTCAAGACCAGTACAGTTCCTCCAGACTAGTACAGTTCCTCCAGAGCAGTACAGTTCCTCAAGCCCAGTACAGTTCCTCAAGACCAGTACAGTTCCTCCAGACCAGTACAGTTCCTCCAGACCAGTACAGTTCCTCAAGCCCAGTACAGTTCCTCCAGCCCAGTACAGTTCCTCAAGACCAGTACAGTTCCTCAAGACCAGTACATTCCTCCAGACCAGTACAGTTCCTCAAGCCCAGTACAGTTCCTCCAGACCAATACAGGTCCTCCAGACCAGTACAGTTCTTCAAGCCCAGTACAGTTCCTCCAGCCCAGTACAGTTCCTCAAACCCAGTACATCTCCTCCGGACCAGTACAGTTCCTCAAGCCCAGTACAGTTCCTTCAGACCAGTACAGTTCCTCAAGCCCAGTACAGTTCCTCCAGACCAGTACAGTTCCTCAAGCCCAGTGCAGTTCCTCCAGACCAGTACAGTTCCTCAAGCCCAGTACAGTTCTTCCAGACCAGTATAGTTCCTCAAGCCCAGTACAGTTCCTCAAGCCCAGTACAGTTCCTCCAGACCAGTACATTCCTCCAGACCAGTACAGTTCCTCAAGCCCAGTACAGTTCCTCCAGACCAGTACAGTTCCTCAAGCCCAGTACAATTCCTCCAGACAAGTACAGTTCCTCAAGCCCAGTACAGTTCCTCCAGACCAGTACAGGTCCTCAAGCCCAGTACAGTTCCTCAAGATCAGTACAGTTCCTCCAGACCAATACAGTTCCTCCAGCCCAGTACAGTTCCTCAAGCCCAGTACAGTTCTTTCAGCCCAGTACAGTTCCTCAAGCCCAGTACAGTTCCTCTAGCCCAGTACAGTTCCTCCAGCCCAGTACAGGTCCTCCAGACCAGTACAGTTCCTCCAGACCAGTACAGTTCGTCCAGACCAGTACAGTTCCTCAAGCCCAGTACAGTTCCTCAAGACCAGTACAGTTCCTCCAGCCCAGTACAGTTCCTCCAGACCAGTACAGTTCCTCCAGACCAGTACAGTTCCTCCAGACCAGTACAGTTCCTCAAGCCCAGTACAGTTCCTCAAGACCAGTACAGTTCCTCCAGACCAGTACAGTTCCTCCAGACCAGTACAGTTCCTCAAGCCCAGTACAGTTCCTCCAGCCCAGTACAGTTCCTCCAGACCAGTACATTCCTCCAGACCTGTACAGTTCCACAAGCCCAGTACAGTTCCGCCAGACCAGTACAGTTCCTCAAGCCCAGTACAGTTCCTCCAGACCAATACAGGTCCTCCAGACCAGTACAGTTCTTCAAGCCCAGTACAGTTCCTCCGGACCAGTACAGTTCCTCAAGCCCAGTACAGTTCCTCCAGACCAATACAGTTCCTCCAGACCAGTACAGTTCCTCAAGCCCAGTACAGTTCCTCAAGCCCAGTACAGTTCCTCCAGACCAGTACAGTTCCTCCAGACCAGTACAATTCCTCCAGACAAGTACAGTTCCTCAAGCCCAGTACAGTCCTCCAGACCAGTAAAGTTCCTCCAGCCTAGTACAGTTCCTCAAACTCAGTACAGTTCCTCCAGACCAGTACAGTTCCTCAAGCCCAGTACAGTTCCTCTAGAACAGTACAGTTCCTCAAGCCCAGTACAGTTCCTCCAGACCAGAACAGTTCCTACAGACCAGTACAGTTCCTCCAGACCAGTATAGTTCCTCCAGACCAGTACAGTTCCTCCAGACCAGTACAGTTCCTCAAGCCCAGTACAGTTCCTCCAGAACAGTACAGTTCCTCAAGCTCAGTACAGTTCCTCCAGACCAGTACAGTTCCTCAAGCCCAGTACAGTTCCTCCAGACCAGTACAGTTCCTCAAGCCCAGTACAGTTCCTCCAGACCAGTACAGTTCCTCCAGACCAGTACATTTCCTCAAGACCTGTACAGTTCCTCCAAACCAGTACAGTTCCTCCAGACCAGTACAGTTCCTCAAGCCCAGTACAGTTCCTCAAGCCCAGTACAGTTCCTCCAGACCAGTACAGTTCCTCAAGCCCAGTACAGTTCCTCCAGACCAGTACAGTTCCTCCAGACCAGTACAGTTCCTCCAGACGAGTACAGTTCTTCCAGCCCAGTACAGTTCCTCCAGCCCAGTACAGTTCCTCCAGCCCAGTACAGTTCCTCCAGCCCAGTACAGGTCCTCAAGTCAAGTACAGTTGCTCCAGACCAGTACAGGTCCTCCAGACCAGTACAGTTCCTCCAGACCAGTACAGGTCCTCCAGACCAGTACAGTTCCTCCAGCCCAGTACAGTTCCTCCAGACCAGTACAGGTCCTCCAGACCAGTACAGGTCCTCCAGACCAGTACAGTTCATCCAGCACAGTGCAGGTCCTCCAGCGCAGTACAGGTCCTCCAGCCCAGTACAGTTCCTCCAGACCAGTACAGTTCCTCAAGCCCAGTACAATTCCTCCAGACAAGTACAGTTCCTCAAGCCCAGTACAGTTCCTCCAGACCAGTACAGGTCCTCAAGCCCAGTACAGTTCCTCAAGATCAGTACAGTTCTTCCAGACCAGTACAGTTCCTCCAGCCCAGTACAGTTCCTCAAGCCCAGTACAGTTCCTCCAGCCCAGAACAGTTCTTCCAGCCCAGTACAGTTCCTCCAGCCCAGTACAGTTCCTCCAGACCAGTACAGTTCCTCCAGACCAGTACAGTTCGTCCAGACCAGTACAGTTCCTCAAGCCCAGTACAGTTCCTCAAGACCAGTACAGTTCCTCCAGCCCAGTACAGTTCCTCCAGACCAGTACAGTTCTTCCAGACCAGTACAGTTCCTCAAGCCCAGTACAGTTCCTCCAGACCAGTACAGTTCCTCCAGACCAGTACAGTTCCTCCAGACCAGTACAGTTCCTCAAGCCCAGTACAGTTCCTCAAGACCAGTACATTACTCCAGACCAGTACAGTTCCACAAGCCCAGTACAGTTCCTCCAGACCAGTACAGTTCCTCAAGCCCAGTACAATTCCTCCAGACAAGTACAGTTCCTCAAGCCCAGTACAGTTCCTCCAGACCAGTACAGGTCCTCAAGCCCAGTACAGTTCCTCAAGATCAGTACAGTTCCTCCAGACCAGTACAGATCCTCCAGCCCAGTACAGTTCCTCAAGCCCAGTACAGTTCTTCCAGCCCAGTACAGTTCTTCCAGCCCAGTACAGTTCCTCCAGCCCAGTACAGTTCCTCCAGCCCAGTACAGGTCCTCCAGACCAGTACAGGTCCTCCAGACCAGTACTGGTCCTCCAGACCAGTACTGGTCCTCCAGACCAGTACATTCCGTCCAGACCAGTACATTTCCTCAAGCCCAGTACAGTTCCTCAAGACCAGTACAGTTCCTCCAGCCCAGTACAGTTCCTCCAGCCCAGTACAGTTCCTCCAGACCAGTACAGTTCCTCCAGACCAGTACAGTTCCTCAAGACCAGTACAGTTCCTCAAGACCAGTACAGTTCCTCCAGACCAGTACAGTTCCTCAAGCCCAGTACAGTTACTCCAGCCCAGTACAGTTCCTCAAGACCAGTACATTCCTCCAGACCAGTACAGTTCCACAAGCCCAGTACAGTTCCTCCAGACCAGTACAGTTCCTCAAGCCCAGTACAGTTCCTCCAGACCAATACAGGTCCTCCAGACCAGTACAGTTCTTCAAGCCCAGTACAGTTCCTCCAGCCCAGTACAGTTCCTCAAGCCCAGTACATCTCCTCCAGACCAGTACAGTTCCTCAAGCCCAGTACAGTTCCTCCAGACCAGTACAGTTCCTCAAGCCCAGTACAGTTCCTCCAGACCAGTACAGTTCCTCAAGCCCAGTACAGTTCCTCCAGACCAGTACAGTTCCTCAAGCCCAGTACAGTTCTTCCAGACCAGTACAGTTCCTCAAGCCCAGAACAGTTCCTCAAGCCCAGTACAGTTCCTCAAGATCAGTACAGTTCCTCCAGACCAGTACAGTTCCTCCAGCCCAGTACAGTTCCTCAAGCCCAGTACAGTTCCTCCAGCCCAGTACAGTTCTTCCAGCCCAGTACAGTTCCTCCAGCCCAGTACATTTCCTCCAGCCCAGTACAGTTCCTCCAGACCAGTACAGGTCCTCCAAACCAGTACAGGTCCTCCAGACCAGTACAGGTCCTCCAGACCAGTACTGGTCCTCCAGAACAGTACAGTTCCTCCAGACCAGTACAGTTCGTCCAGACCAGTACAGTTCCTCAAGCCCAGTACAGTTCCTCCAGCCCAGTACAGTTCCTCCAGCCCAGTACAGTTCCTCAAGACCAGTACAGTTCCTCCAGACTAGTACAGTTCCTCCAGAGCAGTACAGTTCCTCAAGCCCAGTACAGTTCCTCAAGACCAGTACAGTTCCTCCAGACCAGTACAGTTCCTCCAGACCAGTACAGTTCCTCAAGCCCAGTACAGTTCCTCCAGCCCAGTACAGTTCCTCAAGACCAGTACAGTTCCTCAAGACCAGTACATTCCTCCAGACCAGTACAGTTCCTCAAGCCCAGTACAGTTCCTCCAGACCAATACAGGTCCTCCAGACCAGTACAGTTCTTCAAGCCCAGTACAGTTCCTCCAGCCCAGTACAGTTCCTCAAACCCAGTACATCTCCTCCGGACCAGTACAGTTCCTCAAGCCCAGTACAGTTCCTTCAGACCAGTACAGTTCCTCAAGCCCAGTACAGTTCCTCCAGACCAGTACAGTTCCTCAAGCCCAGTGCAGTTCCTCCAGACCAGTACAGTTCCTCAAGCCCAGTACAGTTCTTCCAGACCAGTATAGTTCCTCAAGCCCAGTACAGTTCCTCAAGCCCAGTACAGTTCCTCCAGACCAGTAAAGTTCCTCCAGCCCAGTACAGTTCCTCCAGCCCAGTACAGTTCCTCAAGCCCAGTACAGTTCCTCCAGACCAGTACAGTTCCTCAAGCCCAGTACAGTTCCTCAAGACCAGTACAGTTCCTCAAGCCCAGTACAGTTCCTCCAGCCCAGTACAGTTCCTCAAACCCAGTACATCTCCTCCGGAACAGTACAGTTCCTGAAGCCCAGTACAGTTCCTTCAGACCAGTACAGTTCCTCAAGCCCAGTACAGTTTCTCCAGACCAGTACAGTTACTCCAGACCAGTACAGTTCCTCCAGACCAGTACAGTTCCTCAAGCCCAGTACAGTTCCTCCAGACCAGTAAAGTTCCTCAAGCCCAGTACAGTTCCTCAAGCCCAGTACAGTTCCTCAAGCCCAGTACAGTTCCTCCAGACGAGTACAGTTCCTCCAGACCAGTACAGTTCCTCAAGACCAGTACAGTTATTTCAGACCAGTACAGTTCCTCAAGACCAGTACAGTTCCTCCAGACCAGTACAGTTCCTCCGGACCAGTACAGTTCCTAAACCCAGTACAGTTCCTCCAGACCAGTACAGTTCCTCAAGCCCAGTACAGTTCTTCCAGACCAGTATAGTTCCTCAAGCCCAGTACAGTTCCTCAAGCCCAGTACAGTTCCTCCAGACCAGTACAGTTCCTCAAGCCCAGTACAGTTCCTCCAGACCAGTACAGCTCCTCAAGACCAGTACAGTTATTTCAGACCAGTACAGTTCCTCAAGCCCAGTACAGTTCCTCCAGACCAGTACAGTTCCTCAAGCCCTGTACAGTTCCTCCAGACCTGTACAGTTCCTCAAGCCCAGTACAGTTCTTCCAGACCAGTACAGTTCCTCAAGCCCAGTACAGTTCCTATAGCCCAGAACAGTTCCTCCAGACCAGTACAGTTCCTCCAGACCAGTACAGTTCCTCCAGACCAGTACAGTTCCTCAAGCCCAGTACAGTTCCTCCAGACCAGTACAGTTCCTCCAACACAGTACAGTTCCTCCAGACCAGTACAGTTCCTCCAGACCAGTACAGTTCCTCAAGCCCAGTACAGTTCCTCCAGATCAGTAGAGTTCATCCAGCCCAGTCCAGTTCCTCAAGACCAGTACAGTTCCTCAGGCCCAGTACAGTTCCTCCAGAACAGTACAGTTCCTCAAGACCAGTACAGTTCTTCCAGACCAGTACAGTTCCTCCAGACCAGTACAGTTCCTCAAGCCCAGTACAGTTCCTCCAGCCGAGTACAGTTCTTCCAGCCCAGTACAGTTTCTCCAACCCAGTACAGTTCCTCCAGCCCAGTAGAGTTCCTCAAGCACAGTACAGGTCCTCCAGTCAAGTACAGTTCCTCCAGACCAGTACAGGTCCTCCAGACCAGTACAGTTCCTCCAGTCCAGTACAGGTATTCCAGACTAGTACAGTTCCTCAAGCCCAGTACAGTTCCTCCAGCCCAGTACAGTTCCTCAAGCCCAGTACAGTTCCTCCAACCCAGTACAGTTCCTCCAGACCAGTACAGGTCCTCCAGTCAAGTACAGTTCCTCCAGACCAGTACAGGTCCGCCAGACCAGTACAGTTCCTCCAGACCAGTACAGGTCCTCCAGACCAGTACAGGTCCTCCAGCCCAGTACAGTTCCTCCAGACCAGTACAGGTCCTCCAGACCAGTACAGGTCCTCCAGCCCAGTACAGTTCCTCCAGCCCAGTACAGTTCCTCCAGACGAGTACAGTTCCTGAAACCCAGTAGAGTTCCTCCAGCCCAGAACAGTTCCTATAGCCCAGTACAGTTCCACCAGCCCAGTACAGTTCCTCAAGCCCAGTACAGGTCCTCCAGACCAGTACAGTTCCTCAAGCCCAGTACAGTTCCTATAGCCCAGTACAGTTCCTCAAGACCAGTACATTCCTCCAGACCAGTACAGTTCCACAAGCCCAGTACAGTTCCTCCAGACCAGTACAGTTCCACCAGTCCAGTACAGTTCCTCAAGCCCAGTACAGTTCCTCAAGCCCAATACAGTTCCTCAAGACCAGTACATTCCTCAAGACCAGTACATTCCTCCAGACCAGTACAGTTCCTCCAGACCAGTACAGTTCCTCAAGCCCAGTATAGTTCCTCAAGGCCAGTACATTCCTCCAGACCAGTACAGTTCCTCCAGCCCAGTACAGTTCCTCCAGACCAGTACAGTTCCTCCAGACCAGTACAGTTCTTCAAGACCAGTACAGTTCCTCCAGCCCAGTACAGTTCCTCCAGACCAGTACAGTTCCTCCAGACCAGTACAGTTCCTCCAGAGCAGTACAGTTCCTCCAGACCAGTAAAGTTCCTCAAGCCCAGTACAGTTCCTCCAGACCAGTACAGTTCCTCAAGCCCAGTACAGTTCCTCAAACTCAGTACAGTTCCTCCAGCCCAGTACATTTCCTCCAGACCAGTACAGTTCCTCAAGACCAGTACAGTTCCTCCAGACCAGTACAGTTCCTCCAGCCCAGACCAGTTCCTCAAGCCCAGTACAGTTCCTCCAGACGAGTACAGTTCTTCCAGCCCAGTACAGTTTCTCCAACCCAGTACAGTTCCTCCAGCCCAGTACAGTTCCTCAAGCACAGTACAGGTCCTCCAGTCAAGTACAGTTCCTCCAGACCAGTACAGTTCCTCAAGCCCAGTACAGTTCCTCAAGACCAGTACAGTTCCTCCAGCCCAGTACAGTTCCTCCAGACCAGTACAGTTCCTCCAGACCAGTACAGTTCCTCAAGCCCAGTACAGTTCCTCAAGACCAGTACAGTTCCTCCAGACCAGTACAGTTCCTCCAGACCAGTACAGTTCCTCAAGCCCAGTACAGTTCCTCCAGCCCAGTACAGTTCCTCAAGACCAGTACATTCCTCCAGACCAGTACAGTTCCACAAGCCCAGTACAGTTCCTCCAGACCAGTACAGTTCCTCAAGCCCAGTACAGTTCCTCCAGACCAATACAGGTCCTCCAGACCAGTACAGTTCTTCAAGCCCAGTACAGTTCCTCCAGCCCAGTACAGTTCCTCAAGCCCAGTACATCTCCTCCGGACCAGTACAGTTCCTCAAGCCCAGTACAGTTCCTCCAGACCAGTACAGTTCCTCAAGCCCAGTACAGTTCCTCCAGACCAGTACAGTTCCTCAAGCCCAGTACAGTTCCTCCAGACCAGTACAGTTCCTCAAGCCCAGTACAGTTCTTCCAGACCAGTACAGTTCCTCAAGCCCAGTACAGTTCCTCAAGCCCAGTACAGTTCCTCAAGATCAGTACAGTTCCTCCAGACCAGTACAGTTCCTCCAGCCCAGTACAGTTCCTCAAGCCCAGTACAGTTCCTCCAGCCCAGTACAGTTCTTCCAGCCCAGTACAGTTCCTCCAGCCCAGTACATTTCCGCCAGCCCAGTACAGTTCCTCCAGACCAGTACAGGTCCTCCAATTCTGTACAGGTCCTCCAGACCAGTACAGGTCCTCCAGACCAGTACTGGTCCTCCAGAACAGTACAGTTCCTCCAGACCAGTACAGTTCGTCCAGACCAGTACAGTTCCTCAAGCCCAGTACAGTTCCTCCAGCCCAGTACAGTTCCTCCAGCCCAGTACAGTTCCTCAAGACCAGTACAGTTCCTCCAGACCTGTACAGTTCCTCCAGAGCAGTACAGTTCCTCAAGCCCAGTACAGTTCCTCAAGACCAGTACAGTTCCTCCAGACCAGTACAGTTCCTCAAGCCCAGTACAGTTCCTCCAGCCCAGTACAGTTCCTCAAGACCAGTACAGTTCCTCAAGACCAGTACAGTTCCTCAAGCCCAGTACAGTTCCTCCAGACCAATACAGGTCCTCCTGACGAGTACATCTCCTCCGGACCAGTACAGTTCCTCAAGCCCAGTACAGTTCCTTCAGACCAGTACAGTTCCTCAAGCCCAGTACAGTTCCTCCAGAACAGTACAGTTCCTCAAGCCCAGTACAGTTCCTCCAGACCAGTACAGTTCCTCAAGCCCAGTACAGTTCTTCCAGACCAGTATAGTTCCTCAAGCCCAGTACAGTTCCTCAAGCCCAGTACAGTTCCTCCAGACCAGTAAAGTTCCTCCAGCCCAGTACAGTTCCTCCAGCCCAGTACAGTTCCTCAAGCCCAGTACAGTTCCTCCAGACCAGTACAGTTCCTCAAGCCCAGTACAGTTCCTCAAGACCAGTACAGTTCCTCAAGCCCAGTACAGTTCCTCCAGCCCAGTACAGTTCCTCAAACCCAGTACATCTCCTCCGGACCAGTACAGTTCCTCAAGCCCAGTACAGTTCCTTCAGACCAGTACAGTTCCTCAAGCCCAGTACAGTTACTCCAGACCAGTACAGTTACTCCAGACCAGTACAGTTCCTCCAGACCAGTACAGTTCCTCCAGTCCAGAAAAGTTCCTCAAGCCCAGTACAGTTCCTCAAGCCCAGTACAGTTCCTCAAGCCCAGTACAGTTCCTCCAGACGAGTACAGTTCCTCCAGACCAGTACAGTTCCTCAAGACCAGTACAGTTATTTCAGACCAGTACAGTTCCTCAAGACCAGTACAGTTCCTCCAGACCAGTACAGTTCCTCCAGACCAGTACAGTTCCTAAAGCCCAGTACAGTTCCTCCAGACCAGTACAGTTCCTCAAGCCCAGTACAGTTCTTCCAGACCAGTATAGTTCCTCAAGCCCAGTACAGTTCCTCAAGCCCAGTACAGTTCCTCCAGACCAGTACAGTTCCTCAAGCCCAGTACAGTTCCTCCAGACCAGTACAGCTCCTCAAGACCAGTACAGTTATTTCAGACCAGTACAGTTCCACAAGCCCAGTACAGTTCCTCCAGACCAGTACAGTTCCTCAAGCCCTGTACAGTTCCTCCAGCCCAGACCAGTTCCTCAAGCCCAGTACAGTTCCTCCAGACGAGTACAGTTCTTCCAGCCCAGTACAGTTTCTCCAACCCAGTACAGTTCCTCCAGCCCAGTACAGTTCCTCAAGCACAGTACAGGTCCTCCAGTCAAGTACAGTTCCTCCAGACCAGTACAGTTCCTCAAGCCCAGTACAGTTCCTCAAGACCAGTACAGTTCCTCCAGCCCAGTACAGTTCCTCCAGACCAGTACAGTTCCTCCAGACCAGTACAGTTCCTCCAGACCAGTACAGTTCCTCAAGCCCAGTACAGTTCCTCAAGACCAGTACAGTTCCTCCAGACCAGTACAGTTCCTCAAGCCCAGTACAGTTCCTCCAGCCCAGTACAGTTCCTCAAGACCAGTACATTCCTCCAGACCAGTACAGTTCCACAACCCAGTACAGTTCCTCCAGACCAGTACAGTTCCTCAAGCCCAGTACAGTACCTCCAGACCAATACAGGTCCTCCAGACCAGTACAGCTCTTCAAGCCCAGTACAGTTCCTCCAGCCCAGTACAGTTCCTCAAGCCCAGTACATCTCCTCCGGACCAGTACAGTTCCTCAAGCCCAGTACAGTTCCTCCAGACCAGTACAGTTCCTCAAGCCCAGTACAGTTCCTCCAGACCAGTACAGTTCCTCAAGCCCAGTACAGTTCCTCCAGACCAGTACAGTTCCTCAAGCCCAGTACAGTTCTTCCAGACCAGTACAGTTCCTCAAGCCCAGTACAGTTCCTCAAGCCCAGTACAGTTCCTCAAGATCAGTACAGTTCCTCCAGACCAGTACAGTTCCTCCAGCCCAGTACAGTTCCTCAAGCCCAGTACAGTTCCTCCAGCCCAGTACAGTTCTTCCAGCCCAGTACAGTTCCTCCAGCCCAGTACATTTCCGCCAGCCCAGTACAGTTCCTCCAGACCAGTACAGGTCCTCCAAACCAGTACAGGTCCTCCAGACCAGTACAGGTCCTCCAGACCAGTACTGGTCCTCCAGAACAGTACAGTTCGTCCAGACCAGTACAGTTCGTCCAGACCAGTACAGTTCCTCAAGCCCAGTACAGTTCCTCCAGCCCAGTACAGTTCCTCCAGCCCAGTACAGTTCCTCAAGACCAGTACAGTTCCTCCAGACCAGTACAGTTCCTCCAGAGCAGTACAGTTCCTCAAGCCCAGTACAGTTCCTCAAGACCAGTACAGTTCCTCCAGACCAGTACAGTTCCTCCAGACCAGTACAGTTCCTCAAGCCCAGTACAGTTCCTCCAGCCCAGTACAGTTCCTCAAGACCAGTACAGTTCCTCAAGACCAGTACAGTTCCTCAAGCCCAGTACAGTTCCTCCAGACCAATACAGGTCCTCCAGACCAGTACATCTCCTCCGGACCAGTACAGTTCCTCAAGCCCAGTACAGTTCCTTCAGACCAGTACAGTTCCTCAAGCCCAGTACAGTTCCTCCAGACCAGTACAGTTCCTCAAGCCCAGTACAGTTCCTCCAGACCAGTACAGTTCCTCAAGCCCAGTACAGTTCCTCCAGACCAGTACAGTTCCTCCAGACCAGTACAGTTCTTCAAGACCAGTACAGTTCCTCCAGCCCAGTACAGTTCCTCCAGACCAGTACAGTTCCTCCAGACCAGTACAGTTCCTCCAGAGCAGTACAGTTCCTCCAGACCAGTAAAGTTCCTCAAGCCCAGTACAGTTCCTCCAGACCAGTACAGTTCCTCAAGCCCAGTACAGTTCCTCAAACTCAGTACAGTTCCTCCAGCCCAGTACATTTCCTCCAGACCAGTACAGTTCCTCAAGACCAGTACAGTTCCTCCAGACCAGTACAGTTCCTCCAGCCCAGACCAGTTCCTCAAGCCCAGTACAGTTCCTCCAGACGAGTACAGTTCTTCCAGCCCAGTACAGTTTCTCCAACCCAGTACAGTTCCTCCAGCCCAGTACAGTTCCTCAAGCACAGTACAGGTCCTCCAGTCAAGTACAGTTCCTCCAGACCAGTACAGTTCCTCAAGCCCAGTACAGTTCCTCAAGACCAGTACAGTTCCTCCAGCCCAGTACAGTTCCTCCAGACCAGTACAGTTCCTCCAGACCAGTACAGTTCCTCAAGCCCAGTACAGTTCCTCAAGACCAGTACAGTTCCTCCAGACCAGTACAGTTCCTCCAGACCAGTACAGTTCCTCAAGCCCAGTACAGTTCCTCCAGCCCAGTACAGTTCCTCAAGACCAGTACATTCCTCCAGACCAGTACAGTTCCACAAGCCCAGTACAGTTCCTCCAGACCAGTACAGTTCCTCAAGCCCAGTACAGTTCCTCCAGACCAATACAGGTCCTCCAGACCAGTACAGTTCTTCAAGCCCAGTACAGTTCCTCCAGCCCAGTACAGTTCCTCAAGCCCAGTACATCTCCTCCGGACCAGTACAGTTCCTCAAGCCCAGTACAGTTCCTCCAGACCAGTACAGTTCCTCAAGCCCAGTACAGTGCCTCCAGACCAGTACAGTTCCTCAAGCCCAGTACAGTTCCTCCAGACCAGTACAGTTCCTCAAGCCCAGTACAGTTCTTCCAGACCAGTACAGTTCCTCAAGCCCAGTACAGTTCCTCAAGCCCAGTACAGTTCCTCAAGATCAGTACAGTTCCTCCAGACCAGTACAGTTCCTCCAGCCCAGTACAGTTCCTCAAGCCCAGTACAGTTCCTCCAGCCCAGTACAGTTCTTCCAGCCCAGTACAGTTCCTCCAGCCCAGTACATTTCCGCCAGCCCAGTACAGTTCCTCCAGACCAGTACAGGTCCTCCAAACCAGTACAGGTCCTCCAGACCAGTACAGGTCCTCCAGACCAGTACTGGTCCTCCAGAACAGTACAGTTCCTCCAGACCAGTACAGTTCGTCCAGACCAGTACAGTTCCTCAAGCCCAGTACAGTTCCTCCAGCCCAGTACAGTTCCTCCAGCCCAGTACAGTTCCTCAAGACCAGTACAGTTCCTCCAGACCTGTACAGTTCCTCCAGAGCAGTACAGTTCCTCAAGCCCAGTACAGTTCCTCAAGACCAGTACAGTTCCTCCAGACCAGTACAGTTCCTCAAGCCCAGTACAGTTCCTCCAGCCCAGTACAGTTCCTCAAGACCAGTACAGTTCCTCAAGACCAGTACAGTTCCTCAAGCCCAGTACAGTTCCTCCAGACCAATACAGGTCCTCCTGACGAGTACATCTCCTCCGGACCAGTACAGTTCCTCAAGCCCAGTACAGTTCCTTCAGACCAGTACAGTTCCTCAAGCCCAGTACAGTTCCTCCAGAACAGTACAGTTCCTCAAGCCCAGTACAGTTCCTCCAGACCAGTACAGTTCCTCAAGCCCAGTACAGTTCTTCCAGACCAGTATAGTTCCTCAAGCCCAGTACAGTTCCTCAAGCCCAGTACAGTTCCTCCAGACCAGTAAAGTTCCTCCAGCCCAGTACAGTTCCTCCAGCCCAGTACAGTTCCTCAAGCCCAGTACAGTTCCTCCAGACCAGTACAGTTCCTCAAGCCCAGTACAGTTCCTCAAGACCAGTACAGTTCTCAAGCCCAGTACAGTTCCTCCAGCCCAGTACAGTTCCTCAAACCCAGTACATCTCCTCCGGACCAGTACAGTTCCTCAAGCCCAGTACAGTTCCTTCAGACCAGTACAGTTCCTCAAGCCCAGTACAGTTACTCCAGACCAGTACAGTTACTCCAGACCAGTACAGTTCCTCCAGACCAGTACAGTTCCTCCAGTCCAGAAAAGTTCCTCAAGCCCAGTACAGTTCCTCAAGCCCAGTACAGTTCCTCAAGCCCAGTACAGTTCCTCCAGACGAGTACAGTTCCTCCAGACCAGTACAGTTCCTCAAGACCAGTACAGTTATTTCAGACCAGTACAGTTCCTCAAGACCAGTACAGTTCCTCCAGACCAGTACAGTTCCTCCAGACCAGTACAGTTCCTAAAGCCCAGTACAGTTCCTCCAGACCAGTACAGTTCCTCAAGCCCAGTACAGTTCTTCCAGACCAGTATAGTTCCTCAAGCCCAGTACAGTTCCTCAAGCCCAGTACAGTTCCTCCAGACCAGTACAGTTCCTCAAGCCCAGTACAGTTCCTCCAGACCAGTACAGCTCCTCAAGACCAGTACAGTTATTTCAGACCAGTACAGTTCCACAAGCCCAGTACAGTTCCTCCAGACCAGTACAGTTCCTCAAGCCCTGTACAGTTCCTCCAGCCCAGACCAGTTCCTCAAGCCCAGTACAGTTCCTCCAGACGAGTACAGTTCTTCCAGCCCAGTACAGTTTCTCCAACCCAGTACAGTTCCTCCAGCCCAGTACAGTTCCTCAAGCACAGTACAGGTCCTCCAGTCAAGTACAGTTCCTCCAGACCAGTACAGTTCCTCAAGCCCAGTACAGTTCCTCAAGACCAGTACAGTTCCTCCAGCCCAGTACAGTTCCTCCAGACCAGTACAGTTCCTCCAGACCAGTACAGTTCCTCCAGACCAGTACAGTTCCTCAAGCCCAGTACAGTTCCTCAAGACCAGTACAGTTCCTCCAGACCAGTACAGTTCCTCAAGCCCAGTACAGTTCCTCCAGCCCAGTACAGTTCCTCAAGACCAGTACATTCCTCCAGACCAGTACAGTTCCACAACACAGTACAGTTCCTCCAGACCAGTACAGTTCCTCAAGCCCAGTACAGTACCTCCAGACCAATACAGGTCCTCCAGACCAGTACAGTTCTTCAAGCCCAGTACAGTTCCTCCAGCCCAGTACAGTTCCTCAAGCCCAGTACATCTCCTCCGGACCAGTACAGTTCCTCAAGCCCAGTACAGTTCCTCCAGACCAGTACAGTTCCTCAAGCCCAGTACAGTTCCTCCAGACCAGTACAGTTCCTCAAGCCCAGTACAGTTCCTCCAGACCAGTACAGTTCCTCAAGCCCAGTACAGTTCTTCCAGACCAGTACAGTTCCTCAAGCCCAGTACAGTTCCTCAAGCCCAGTACAGTTCCTCAAGATCAGTACAGTTCCTCCAGACCAGTACAGTTCCTCCAGCCCAGTACAGTTCCTCAAGCCCAGTACAGTTCCTCCAGCCCAGTACAGTTCTTCCAGCCCAGTACAGTTCCTCCAGCCCAGTACATTTCCGCCAGCCCAGTACAGTTCCTCCAGACCAGTACAGGTCCTCCAAACCAGTACAGGTCCTCCAGACCAGTACAGGTCCTCCAGACCAGTACTGGTCCTCCAGAACAGTACAGTTCGTCCAGACCAGTACAGTTCGTCCAGACCAGTACAGTTCCTCAAGCCCAGTACAGTTCCTCCAGCCCAGTACAGTTCCTCCAGCCCAGTACAGTTCCTCAAGACCAGTACAGTTCCTCCAGACCAGTACAGTTCCTCCAGAGCAGTACAGTTCCTCAAGCCCAGTACAGTTCCTCAAGACCAGTACAGTTCCTCCAGACCAGTACAGTTCCTCCAGACCAGTACAGTTCCTCAAGCCCAGTACAGTTCCTCCAGCCCAGTACAGTTCCTCAAGACCAGTACAGTTCCTCAAGACCAGTACAGTTCCTCAAGCCCAGTACAGTTCCTCCAGACCAATACAGGTCCTCCAGACCAGTACATCTCCTCCGGACCAGTACAGTTCCTCAAGCCCAGTACAGTTCCTTCAGACCAGTACAGTTCCTCAAGCCCAGTACAGTTCCTCCAGACCAGTACAGTTCCTCAAGCCCAGTACAGTTCCTCCAGACCAGTACAGTTCCTCAAGCCCAGTACAGTTCTTCCAGACCAGTATAGTTCCTCAAGCCCAGTACAGTTCCTCAAGCCCAGTACAGTTCCTCCAGACCAGTAAAGTTCCTCCAGCCCAGTACAGTTCCTCCAGCCCAGTACAGTTCCTCAAGCCCAGTACAGTTCCTCCAGACCAGTACAGTTCCTCAAGCCCAGTACAGTTCCTCAAGACCAGTACAGTTCCTCAAGCCCAGTACAGTTCCTCCAGCCCAGTACAGTTCCTCAAACCCAGTACATCTCCTCCGGACCAGTACAGTTCCTCAAGCCCAGTACAGTTCCTTCAGACCAGTACAGTTCCTCAAGCCCAGTACAGTTACTCCAGACCAGTACAGTTACTCCAGACCAGTACAGTTCCTCCAGACCAGTACAGTTCCTCAAGCCCAGTACAGTTCCTCCAGTCCAGAAAAGTTCCTCAAGCCCAGTACAGTTCCTCAAGCCCAGTACAGTTCCTCAAGCCCAGTACAGTTCCTCCAGACGAGTACAGTTCCTCCAGACCAGTACAGTTCCTCAAGACCAGTACAGTTATTTCAGACCAGTACAGTTCCTCAAGACCCGTACAGTTCCTCCAGACCAGTACAGTTCCTCCAGACCAGTACAGTTCCTAAAGCCCAGTACAGTTCCTCCAGACCAGTACAGTTCCTCAAGCCCAGTACAGTTCTTCCAGACCAGTATAGTTCCTCAAGCCCAGTACACTTCCTCAAGCCCAGTACAGTTCCTCCAGACCAGTACAGTTCCTCAAGCCCAGTACAGTTCCTCCAGACCAGTACAGTTCCTCAAGCCCAGTACAGTTCCTCCAGACCACTACAGTTCCTCCAGACCAGTACAGTTCCTCAAGCCCAGTACAGTTCCTCCAGACCAGTACAGCTCCTCAAGACCAGTACAGTTATTTCAGACCAGTACAGTTCCACAAGCCCAGTACAGTTCCTCCAGACCAGTACAGTTCCTCAAGCCCTGTACAGTTCCTCCAGACCTGTACAGTTCCTCAAGCCCAGTACAGTTCTTCCAGACCAGTACAGTTCCTCAAGCCCAGTACAGTTCCTATAGCCCAGAACAGTTCCTCCAGACCAGTACAGTTCCTCCAGACCAGTACAGTTCCTCCAGACCAGTACAGTTCCTCAAGCCCAGTACAGTTCCTCCAACACAGTACAGTTCCTCCAGACCAGTACAGTTCCTCCAGACCAGTACAGGTCCTCCAGACCAGTACAGTTCCACCAGACCAGTACAGGTCCTCCAGACCAGCACAGTTCCTCAAGCCCAGTACAGTTCCTCCAGGTCAGTACAGTTCATCCAGCCCAGTACAGTTCCTCAAGACCAGTACAGTTCCTCAGGCCCAGTACAGTTGCTCCAGACCAGTACAGTTCCTCAAGACCAGTACAGTTCCTCCAGACCAGTACAGTTCCTCAAGCCCAGTACAGTTCCTCCAGCCGAGTACAGTTCTTCCAGCCCAGTACAGTTTCTCCAACCCAGTACAGTTCCTCCAGCCCAGTAGAGTTCCTCAAGCACAGTACAGGTCCTCCAGTCAAGTACAGTTCCTCCAGACCAGTACAGGTCCTGCAGACCAGTAAGGGTCCTCCAGACCAGTACAGTTCCTCCAGTCCAGTACAGGTATTCCAGACTAGTACAGTTCCTCAAGCCCAGTACAGTTCCTCCAGCCCAGTACAGTTCCTCAAGCCCAGTACAGTTCCTCCAACCCAGTACAGTTCCTCCAGACCAGTACAGGTCCTCCAGTCAAGTACAGTTCCTCCAGACCAGTACAGGTCCGCCAGACCAGTACAGTTCCTCCAGACCAGTACAGGTCCTCCAGACCAGTACAGGTCCTCCAGCCCAGTACAGTTCCTCCAGACCAGTACAGGTCCTCCAGACCAGTACAGGTCCTCCAGCCCAGTACAGTTCCTCCAGCCCAGTACAGTTCCTCCAGACGAGTACAGTTCCTCAAACCCAGTAGAGTTCCTCCAGCCCAGTACAGTTCCTCAAGCCCAGTACAGTTCCACCAGCCCAGTACAGTTCCTCAAGCCCAGTACAGATCCTCCAGACCAGTACAGTTCCATCAGACCAGTACAGTTCCTCAAGCCCAGTACAGTTCCTCAAGACCAGTACATTCCTCAACACCAGTATATTCCTCCAGACCAGTACAGTTCCTCCAGACCAGTACAGTTCCTCAAGCCCAGTATAGTTCCTCAAGGCCAGTACATTCCTCCAGACCAGTACAGTTCCTCCAGCCCAGTACAGTTCCTCCAGACCAGTACAGTTCCTCCAGACCAGTACAGTTCTTCAAGACCAGTACAGTTCCTCCAGCCCAGTACAGTTCCTCCAGACCAGTACAGTTCCTCCAGACCAGTACAGTTCCTCAAGCCCAGTACAGTTCCTCAAACTCAGTACAGTTCCTCCAGCCCAGTACATTTCCTCCGGACCAGTACAGTTCCTCAAGACCAGTACAGTTCCTCCAGACCAGTACAGTTCCTCCAGCCCAGACCAGTTCCTCAAGCCCAGTACAGTTCCTCCAGACGAGTACAGTTCTTCCAGCCCAGTACAGTTTCTCCAACCCAGTACAGTTCCTCCAGCCCAGTACAGTTCCTCAAGCACAGTACAGGTCCTCCAGTCAAGTACAGTTCCTCCAGACCAGTACAGTTCCTCCAGACCAGTACAGTTCCTCCAGACCACTACAGTTCCTCCAGACCAGTACAGTTACTCCAGTCCAGTACAGGTACTCCAGACCAGTACAGTTATTTCAGACCAGTACTGTTCCTCAAGCCCAGTACAGTTACTCCACACCAGTACAGTTCCTCCAGACCTGTACAGTTCCTCAAGCCCAGTACAGTTCCTCAAGATCAGTATAGTTCCTCCAGCCCAGTACAGTTCCTCCAACCCAGTACAGTTCCTCAAGCCCAGTACAGTTCCTCCAGACCAGTACAGTTCCTCCAGACCAGTACAGGTCCTCCAGACCAGTACAGTTCCTCCAGACCAGTACAGGTCCTCCAGACCAGTACAGTTCCTCCAGACCAGTACAGTTACTCCAGACCAATACAGTTCCTCAAGCCCTGTACAGTTCCTCCAGCCCAGTACAGTTCCTCCAACCCAGTACAGTTCCTCCAAACCAGTACAGTTCCTCCAGACCAGTACAGTTCGACCAGACCAGTACAGGTCCTCCAGACCAGTACAGTTCCTCCAGACCAGTACAGGTCATCCAGACCAGTACAGTTCCTCAAGCCCAGTACAGTTCCTCAAGCCCAGTACAGTTCCTCCAGACCAGTACAGTTCCTCCAGACCAGTACAGTTCCTCAAGACCAGTACAGTTCCTCCAGACCAGTACAGTTCCTCAAGCCCAGTACAGTTCCTCCAGACGAGTACAGTTCTTCCAGCCCAGTACAGTTTCTCCAACCCAGTACAGTTCCTCCAACCCAGTACAGTTCCTCAAGCACAGTACAGGTCCTCCAGACCAGTACAGGTCCTCCAGACCAGTACAGTTCCTCCAGACCAGTACAGGTCCTCCAGACCAGTACAGTTCCTCCAGTCCAGTACAGGTACTCCAGACCAGTACAGTTATTTCAGACCAGTACTGTTCCTCAAGCCCAGTACAGTTCCTCCACACCAGTACAGTTCCTCCAGCCCAGTACAGTTCCTCCAGACCTGTACATTTCCTCAAGCCCAGTACAGTTCTTCCAGACAAGTAAAGTTCCTCCAGCCAAGTACAGTTCCTCAAGCCCAGTACAGGTCCTCCAGAACAGTACAGTTCCTCCAGACCAGTACAGTTCCTCAAGCCCAGTACAGTTCCTCAAGATCAGTACAGTTCCTCCAGCACAGTACAGTTCCTCCAGCCCAGTACAGTTCCTCCAACCCAGTACAGTTCCTCCAGCCCAGTACAGTTCCTCCAGACCAGTAAAGTTCCTCCAGACCAGTACAGGTCCTCCAGACCAGTACAGGTCCTCCAGACCAGTACAGTTCCTCCAGACCAGTACAGGTCCTCCAGACCAGTACAGTTCCTCCAGACCAGTACAGGTCCTCCAGACCAGTACAGTTCCTCCAGACCAGTACAGGTCCTCCAGACCAGTACTGGTCCTCCAGACCAGTACAGTTCCTCCAAACCAGTACAGTTCCTCCAGACCAATACAGTTCCTCAAGCCCAGTACAGTTCCTCCAGCCCAGTACAGTTCCTCCAACCCAGTACAGTTCCTCCAAACCAGTACAGTTCCTCCAGACCAGTACAGTTCGTCCAGACCACTACAGGTCCTCCAGACCAGTACAGTTCCTCCAGACCAGTACAGGTCCTCCAGACCAGTACAGTTCCTCCAGACCAGTACAGGTCCTCCAGACCAGTACAGTTCCTCCAGACCAGTACAGGTCCTCCAGACCAGTACAGTTCCTCCAGACCAGTACAGGTCCTCCAGACCAGTACAGTTCCTCCAGACCAGTACAGGTCCTCCAGACCAGTACAGTTCCTCCAGACCAGTACAGGTCCTCCAGACCAGTACTGGTCCTCCAGACCAGTACAGTTCCTCCTGACCAGTACAGTTCCTCCAGACCAATACAGTTCCTCAAGCCCAGTACAGTTCCTCCAGCCCAGTACAGTTCCTCCAACCCAGTACAGTTCCTCCAAACCAGTACAGTTCCTCCAAACCAGTACAGTTCGTCCAGACCAGTACAGGTCCTCCAGACCAGTACAGTTCCTCCAGACCAGTACAGGTCCTCCAGACCAGTACAGTTCCTCAAGCCCAGTACAGTTCCTCAAGCCAAGTACAGTTCCTCCAGACCAGTACAGTTCCTCCAGACCAGTACAGTTCCTCAAGCCCAGTACAGTTCCACCAGCCCAGTACAGTTCCTCAAGCCCAGTACAGGTCCTCCAGACCAGTACAGTTCCTCAAGCCCAGTACAGTTCCTATAGCCCAGTACAGTTCCTCAAGACCAGTACATTCCTCCAGACCAGTACAGTTCCACAAGCCCAGTACAGATCCTCCAGACCAGTACAGTTCCACCAGACCAGTACAGTTCCTCAAGCCCAGTACAGTTCCTCAAGCCCAGTACAGTTCCTCAAGACCAGTACATTCCTCAACACCAGTACATTCCTCCAGACCAGTACAGTTCCTCCAGACCAGTACAGTTCCTCAAGCCCAGTATAGTTCCTGAAGGCCAGTACATTCCTCCAGACCAGTACAGTTCCTCCAGCCCAGTACAGTTCCTCCAGACCAGTACAGTTCCTCCAGACCAGTACAGTTCTTCAAGACCAGTACAGTTCCTCCAGCCCAGTACAGTTCCTCCAGACCAGTACAGTTCCTCAAGCCCAGTACAGTTCCTCAAGCCCAGTACCGTTCCTCCAGACCAGTACATTTCCTCCAGACCAGTACAGTTCCTCAAGACCAGTACAGTTCCTCCAGACCAGTACAGTTCCTCCAGCCCAGACCAGTTCCTCAAGCCCAGTACAGTTCCTCCAGACGAGTACAGTTCTTCCAGCCCAGTACAGTTTCTCCAACCCAGTACAGTTCCTCCAGCCCAGTACAGTTCCTCAAGCACAGTACAGGTCCTCCAGTCAAGTACAGTTCCTCCAGACCAGTACAGTTCCTCCAGACCAGTACAGTTCCTCCAGACCACTACAGTTCCTCCAGACCAGTACAGGTCCTCCAGACCAGTACAGTTCCTCCAGACCTGTACAGTTCCTCAAGCCCAGTACAGTTCTTCCAGACCAGTAAAGTTCCTCCAGCCAAGTACAGTTCCTCAAGCCCAGTACAGGTCCTCCAGACCAGTACAGTTCCTCCAGACCAGTACAGTTCCTCAAGACCAGTACAGTTCCTCCAGACCACTACAGTTCCTCCAGACCAGTACAGTTACTCCAGTCCAGTACAGGTACTCCAGACCAGTACAGTTATTTCAGACCAGTACTGTTCCTCAAGCCCAGTACAGTTACTCCACACCAGTACAGTTCCTCCAGCCCAGTACAGTTCCTCCAGACCTGTACAGTTCCTCAAGCCCAGTACAGTTCCTCAAGATCAGTATAGTTCCTCCAGCCCAGTACAGTTCCTCCAACCCAGTACAGTTCCTCAAGCCCAGTACAGTTCCTCCAGACCAGTACAGTTCCTCCAGACCAGTACAGGTCCTCCAGACCAGTACAGTTCCTCCAGACCAGTACAGGTCCTCCAGACCAGTACAGTTCCTCCAGACCAGTACAGTTACTCCAGACCAATACAGTTCCTCAAGCCCTGTACAGTTCCTCCAGCCCAGTACAGTTCCTCCAACCCAGTACAGTTCCTCCAAACCAGTACAGTTCCTCCAGACCAGTACAGTTCGACCAGACCAGTACAGGTCCTCCAGACCAGTACAGTTCCTCCAGACCAGTACAGGGCATCCAGACCAGTACAGTTCCTCAAGCCCAGTACAGTTCCTCAAGCCCAGTACAGTTCCTCCAGACCAGTACAGTTCCTCCAGACCAGTACAGTTCCTCAAGACCAGTACAGTTCCTCCAGACCAGTACAGTTCCTCAAGCCCAGTACAGTTCCTCCAGACGAGTACAGTTCTTCCAGCCCAGTACAGTTTCTCCAACCCAGTACAGTTCCTCCAACCCAGTACAGTTCCTCAAGCACAGTACAGGTCCTCCAGACCAGTACAGGTCCTCCAGACCAGTACAGTTCCTCCAGACCAGTACAGGTCCTCCAGACCAGTACAGTTCCTCCAGTCCAGTACAGGTACTCCAGACCAGTACAGATATTTCAGACCAGTACTGTTCCTCAAGCCCAGTACAGTTCCTCCACACCAGTACAGTTCCTCCAGCCCAGTACAGTTCCTCCAGACCTGTACATTTCCTCAAGCCCAGTACAGTTCTTCCAGACAAGTAAAGTTCCTCCAGCCAAGTACAGTTCCTCAAGCCCAGTACAGGTCCTCCAGAACAGTACAGTTCCTCCAGACCAGTACAGTTCCTCAAGCCCAGTACAGTTCCTCAAGATCAGTACAGTTCCTCCAGCACAGTACAGTTCCTCCAGCCCAGTACAGTTCCTCCAACCCAGTACAGTTCCTCCAGCCCAGTACAGTTCCTCCAGACCAGTAAAGTTCCTCCAGACCAGTACAGGTCCTCCAGACCAGTACAGGTCCTCCAGACCAGTACAGTTCCTCCAGACCAGTACAGGTCCTCCAGACCAGTACAGTTCCTCCAGACCAGTACAGGTCCTCCAGACCAGTACAGTTCCTCCAGACCAGTACAGGTCCTCCAGACCAGTACTGGTCCTCCAGACCAGTACAGTTCCTCCAAACCAGTACAGTTCCTCCAGACCAATACAGTTCCTCAAGCCCAGTACAGTTCCTCCAGCCCAGTACAGTTCCTCCAACCCAGTACAGTTCCTCCAAACCAGTACAGTTCCTCCAGACCAGTACAGTTCGTCCAGACCACTACAGGTCCTCCAGACCAGTACAGTTCCTCCAGACCAGTACAGGTCCTCCAGACCAGTACAGTTCCTCCAGACCAGTACAGGTCCTCCAGACCAGTACAGTTCCTCCAGACCAGTACAGGTCCTCCAGACCAGTACAGTTCCTCCAGACCAGTACAGGTCCTCCAGACCAGTACAGTTCCTCCAGACCAGTACAGGTCCTCCAGACCAGTACAGTTCCTCCAGACCAGTACAGGTCCTCCAGACCAGTACTGGTCCTCCAGACCAGTACAGTTCCTCCTGACCAGTACAGTTCCTCCAGACCAATACAGTTCCTCAAGCCCAGTACAGTTCCTCCAGCCCAGTACAGTTCCTCCAACCCAGTACAGTTCCTCCAAACCAGTACAGTTCCTCCAAACCAGTACAGTTCGTCCAGACCAGTACAGGTCCTCCAGACCAGTACAGTTCCTCCAGACCAGTACAGGTCCTCCAGACCAGTACAGTTCCTCAAGCCCAGTACAGTTCCTCAAGCCAAGTACAGTTCCTCCAGACCAGTACAGTTCCTCCAGACCAGTACAGTTCCTCAAGCCCAGTACAGTTCCACCAGCCCAGTACAGTTCCTCAAGCCCAGTACAGGTCCTCCAGACCAGTACAGTTCCTCAAGCCCAGTACAGTTCCTATAGCCCAGTACAGTTCCTCAAGACCAGTACATTCCTCCAGACCAGTACAGTTCCACAAGCCCAGTACAGATCCTCCAGACCAGTACAGTTCCACCAGACCAGTACAGTTCCTCAAGCCCAGTACAGTTCCTCAAGCCCAGTACAGTTCCTCAAGACCAGTACATTCCTCAACACCAGTACATTCCTCCAGACCAGTACAGTTCCTCCAGACCAGTACAGTTCCTCAAGCCCAGTATAGTTCCTGAAGGCCAGTACATTCCTCCAGACCAGTACAGTTCCTCCAGCCCAGTACAGTTCCTCCAGACCAGTACAGTTCCTCCAGACCAGTACAGTTCTTCAAGACCAGTACAGTTCCTCCAGCCCAGTACAGTTCCTCCAGACCAGTACAGTTCCTCAAGCCCAGTACAGTTCCTCAAGCCCAGTACCGTTCCTCCAGACCAGTACATTTCCTCCAGACCAGTACAGTTCCTCAAGACCAGTACAGTTCCTCCAGACCAGTACAGTTCCTCCAGCCCAGACCAGTTCCTCAAGCCCAGTACAGTTCCTCCAGACGAGTACAGTTCTTCCAGCCCAGTACAGTTTCTCCAACCCAGTACAGTTCCTCCAGCCCAGTACAGTTCCTCAAGCACAGTACAGGTCCTCCAGTCAAGTACAGTTCCTCCAGACCAGTACAGTTCCTCCAGACCAGTACAGTTCCTCCAGACCACTACAGTTCCTCCAGACCAGTACAGGTCCTCCAGACCAGTACAGTTCCTCCAGACCTGTACAGTTCCTCAAGCCCAGTACAGTTCTTCCAGACCAGTAAAGTTCCTCCAGCCAAGTACAGTTCCTCAAGCCCAGTACAGGTCCTCCAGACCAGTACAGTTCCTCCAGACCAGTACAGTTCCTCAAGCCCAGTACAGTTCCTCAAGATCAGTACAGTTCCTCCAGCCCAGTACAGTTCCTCCAACCCAGTACAGTTCCTCCAGCCCAGTACAGTTCCTCCAGACCAGTACAGTTCCTCCAGACCAGTACAGTTCCTCCAGACCAGTACAGGTCCTCCAGACCAGTACTGGTCCTCCAGACCAGTACAGTTCCTCCAGACAAGTACAGTTACTCCAGACCAATACAGTTCCTCAAGCCCAGTACAGTTCCTCCAGCCCAGTACAGTTCCTCCAACCCAGTACAGTTCCTCCAAACCAGTACAGTTCCTCCAGACCAGTACAGTTCGTCCAGACCAGTACAGGTCCTCCAGACCAGTACAGTTCCTCCAGACCAGTACAGGTCCTCCAGACCAGTACAGTTCCTCAAGCCCAGTACAGTTCCTCAAGCCCAGTACAGTTCCTCCAGACCAGTACAGTTCCTCCAGACCAGTACAGTTCCTCAAGACCAGTACAGTTCCTCCAGACCTGTACAGTTCCTCAAGCCCAGTACAGTTCCTCCAGACGAGTACAGTTCTTCCAGCCCAGTACAGTTTCTCCAACCCAGTACAGTTCCTCCAACCCAGTACAGTTCCTCAAGCACAGTACAGGTCCTCCAGACCAGTACAGGTCCTCCAGACCAGTACAGTTCCTCCAGACCAGTACAGGTCCTCCAGACCAGTACAGTTCCTCCAGTCCAGTACAGGTACTCCAGACCAGTACAGTTATTTCAGACCAGTACTGTTCCTCAAGCCCAGTACAGTTCCTCCACACCAGTACAGTTCCTCCAGCCCAGTACAGTTCCTCCAGACCTGTACATTTCCTCAAGCCCAGTACAGTTCTTCCAGACAAGTAAAGTTCCTCCAGCCAAGTACAGTTCCTCAAGCCCAGTACAGTTCCTCCAGAACAGTACAGTTCCTCCAGACCAGTACAGTTCCTCAAGCCCAGTACAGTTCCTCAAGATCAGTACAGTTCCTCCAGCACAGTACAGTTCCTCCAGCCCAGTACAGTTCCTCCAACCCAGTACAGTTCCTCCAGCCCAGTACAGTTCCTCCAGACCAGTACAGTTCCTCCAGACCAGTACAGGTCCTCCAGACCAGTACAGTTCCTCCAGACCAGTACAGGTCCTCCAGACCAGTACAGTTCCTCCAGACCAGTACAGGTCCTCCAGACCAGTACAGTTCCTCCAGACCAGTACAGGTCCTCCAGACCAGTACTGGTCCTCCAGACCAGTACAGTTCCTCCAGACCAGTACAGTTCCTCCAGACCAATACAGTTCCTCCAGCCCAGTACAGTTCCTCCAGCCCAGAACAGTTCCTCCAACCCAGTACAGTTCCTCCAAACCAGTACAGTTCCTCCAGACCAGTACAGTTCGTCCAGACCAGTACAGGTCCTCCAGACCAGTACAGTTCCTCCAGACCAGTACAGTTCCTCCAGACCAGTACAGGTCCTACAGACCAGTACAGTTCCTCCAGACCAGTACAGGTCCTCCCGACCAGTACAGTTCCTCCAGACCAGTACAGGTCCTCCAGACCAGTACTGGTCCTCCAGACCAGTACAGTTCCTCCAGACCAGTACAGTTCCTCCAGACCAATACAGTTCCTCAAGCCCAGTACAGTTCCTCCAGCCCAGTACAGTTCCTCCAACCCAGTACAGTTCCTCCAAACCAGTACAGTTCCTCCAAACCAGTACAGTTCGTCCAGACCAGTACAGGTCCTCCAGACCAGTACAGTTCCTCCAGACCAGTACAGGTCCTCCAGACCAGTACAGTTCCTCAAGCCCAGTACAGTTCCTCAAGCCCAGTACAGTTCCTCCAGACCAGTACAGTTCCTCCAGACCAGTACAGTTCCTCAAGACCAGTACAGTTCCTCCAGACCAGTACAGTTCCTCAAGCCCAGTACAGTTCCTCCAGACGAGTACAGTTCTTCCAGCCCAGTACAGTTTCTCCAACCCAGTACAGTTCCTCCAACCCAGTACAGTTCCTCAAGCACAGTACAGGTCCTCCAGTCCAGTACAGTTACTCCAGACCAGTACAGTTATTTCAGACCAGTACTGTTCCTCAAGCCCAGTACAGTTCCTCCACACCAGTACAGTTCCTCCAGCCCAGTACAGTTCCTCCAGACCTGTACATTTCCTCAAGCCCAGTACAGTTCTTCCAGACAAGTAAAGTTCCTCCAGCCAAGTACAGTTCCTCAAGCCCAGTACAGGTCCTCCAGAACAGTACAGTTCCTCCAGACCAGTACAGTTCCTCAAGCCCAGTACAGTTCCTCAAGATCAGTACAGTTCCTCCAGCACAGTACAGATCCTCCAGCCCAGTACAGTTCCTCCAACCCAGTACAGTTCCTCCAGCCCAGTACAGTTCCTCCAGACCAGTACAGTTCCTCCAGACCAGTACAGGTCCTCCAGACCAGTACAGTTGCTCCAGACCAGTACAGGTCCTCCAGACCAGTACTGGTCCTCCAGACCAGTACAGTTCCTCCAGACCAGTACAGTTCCTCCAGACCAATACAGTTCCTCAAGCCCAGTACAGTTCCTCCAGCCCAGTACAGTTCCTCCAGCCCAGTACAGTTCCTCCAAACCAGTACAGTTCCTCCAGACGAGTACAGTTCTTCCAGCCCAGTACAGTTCCTCCAGCCCAGTACAGTTCCTCCAGCCCAGTACAGTTCCTCAAGCCCAGTACAGTTCCTCCAGACGAGTACAGTTCTTCCAGCCCAGTACAGTTCCTCAAGCCCAGTACAGTTCCTCCAGACGAGTACAGTTCTTCCAGCCCAGTACAGTTCCTCCAACCCAGTACAGTTCCTCCAGCCCAGTACAGTTCCTCCAGACCAGTACAGGTCCTCCAGTCAAGTACAGTTCCTCAAGACCAGTACAGTTCCTCCAGACCAGTACAGTTCCTCAAGCCCAGTACAGTTCCTCCAGACCAGTACAGTTCCTCCAGACCAGTACAGTTCCTCCAGACCAGTACAGGTCCTCCAGTCAAGTACAGTTCCTCCAGACCAGTACAGTTCCTCAAGCCCAGTACAGTTCCTCCAGACGAGTACAGTTCTTCCAGCCCAGTACAGTTCCTCAATCCCAGTACAGTTCCTCCAGACGAGTACAGTTCCTCCAGCCCAGCACAGTTCCTCCAGACCAGTACAGTTCGTCAAGCCCAGTACAGTTCCTCCAGACAAGTACAGTTCCTCCAGACCAGTACAGTTCCTCAAGCCCAGTACAGTTCCTCCAGACCAGTACAGTTCCTCCAGACCAGTACAGTTTCTCCAGACCAGTACAGGTCCTCCAGTCAAGTACAGTTCCTCAAGACCAGTACAGTTCCTCCAGACCAGTACAGTTCCTCAAGCCCAGTACAGTTCCTCCAGACGAGTACAGTTCTTCCAGCCCAGTACAGTTCCTCCAACCCAGTACAGTTCCTCCAGCCCAGTACAGTTCCTCCAGACCAGTACAGGTCCTCCAGACCAGTACAGTTCCTCCAGACCAGTACAGTTCCTCCAGACCAGTACAGGTCCTCCAGACCAGTACAGTTCCTCCAGTCCAATACAGGTACTCCAGACCAGTACAGTTCCTCCAGCCCAGTACAGTTCCTCAAGCCCAGTACAGTTCCTCCAGCCCAGTACAGTTCCTCAAGCCCAGTACAGCTGCTCCAGACGAGTACATTTCTTCCAGCCCAGTACAGTTTCTCCAACCCAGTACAGTTCCTCCAGCCTAGTACAGTTCCTCAAGCACAGTACAGGTCCTCCAGTCAAGTACAGTTCCTCCAGACCAGTACAGGTCCTCCAGACCAGTACAGTTCCTCCAGACCAGTACAGTTCCTCAAGCCCAGTACAGTTCCTCCAGCCCAGTACAGTTCCTCAATCCCAGTACAGTCCCTCCAGCCCAGTTCACATCTCCAGAGGAGTACAGTTCCTCCAGCCCAGTACAGTTCCTCCAGACCAGTACAGTTCCTCCAGACCAGTACAGTTCTTCAAGACCAGTACAGTTCCTCCAGCCCTGTACAGTTCCTCCAGACCAGTACAGTTCCTCCAGACCAGTACAGTTCCTCCAGACCAGTACAGTTCCTCAAGCCCAGTACAGTTCCTCAAGACCAGTACAGTTCCTCCAGACCAGTACAGTTCCTCCAGACCAGTACAGTTCCTCAAGCCCAGTACAGTTCCTCCTGCCCAGTACAGTTCCTCAAGACCAGTACATTCCTCCAGACCAGTACAGTTCCACAAGCCCAGCACAGTTCCTCCAGACCAGTACAGTTCCTCCAGACCAGTACAGTTCCTCCAGACCAGTACAGTTCCTCCAGACCAGTACAGGTCCTCCAGACCAGTACTGGTCCTCCAGACCAGTACAGTTCCTCCAGACCAGTACAGTTACTCCAGACCAATACAGTTCCTCAAGCCCAGTACAGTTCCTCCAGCCCAGTACAGTTCCTCCAACCCAGTACAGTTCCTCCAAACCAGTACAGTTCCTCCAGACCAGTACAGTTCGTCCAGACCAGTACAGGTCCTCCAGACCAGTACAGTTCCTCCAGACCAGTACAGGTCCTCCAGACCAGTACAGTTCCTCAAGCCCAGTACAGTTCCTCAAGCCCAGTACAGTTCCTCCAGACCAGTACAGTTCCTCCAGACCAGTACAGTTCCTCAAGACCAGTACAGTTCCTCCAGACCAGTACAGTTCCTCAAGCCCAGTACAGTTCCTCCAGACGAGTACAGTTCTTCCAGCCCAGTACAGTTTCTCCAACCCAGTACAGTTCCTCCAACCCAGTACAGTTCCTCAAGCACAGTACAGGTCCTCCAGACCAGTACAGGTCCTCCAGACCAGTACAGTTCCTCCAGACCAGTACAGGTCCTCCAGACCAGTACAGTTCCTCCAGTCCAGTACAGGTACTCCAGACCAGTACAGTTATTTCAGACCAGTACTGTTCCTCAAGCCCAGTACAGTTCCTCCACACCAGTACAGTTCCTCCAGCCCAGTACAGTTCCTCCAGACCTGTACATTTCCTCAAGCCCAGTACAGTTCTTCCAGACAAGTAAAGTTCCTCCAGCCAAGTACAGTTCCTCAAGCCCAGTACAGTTCCTCCAGAACAGTACAGTTCCTCCAGACCAGTACAGTTCCTCAAGCCCAGTACAGTTCCTCAAGATCAGTACAGTTCCTCCAGCACAGTACAGTTCCTCCAGCCCAGTACAGTTCCTCCAACCCAGTACAGTTCCTCCAGCCCAGTACAGTTCCTCCAGACCAGTACAGTTCCTCCAGACCAGTACAGGTCCTCCAGACCAGTACAGTTCCTCCAGACCAGTACAGGTCCTCCAGACCAGTACAGTTCCTCCAGACCAGTACAGGTCCTCCAGACCAGTACAGTTCCTCCAGACCAGTACAGGTCCTCCAGACCAGTACTGGTCCTCCAGACCAGTACAGTTCCTCCAGACCAGTACAGTTCCTCCAGACCAATACAGTTCCTCCAGCCCAGTACAGTTCCTCCAGCCCAGAACAGTTCCTCCAACCCAGTACAGTTCCTCCAAACCAGTACAGTTCCTCCAGACCAGTACAGTTCGTCCAGACCAGTACAGGTCCTCCAGACCAGTACAGTTCCTCCAGACCAGTACAGTTCCTCCAGACCAGTACAGGTCCTCCAGACCAGTACAGTTCCTCCAGACCAGTACAGGTCCTCCAGACCAGTACAGTTCCTCCAAACCAGTACAGTTCCTCCAGACCAATACAGTTCCTCAAGCCCAGTACAGTTCCTCCAGCCCAGTACAGTTCCTCCAACCCAGTACAGTTCCTCCAAACCAGTACAGTTCCTCCAAACCAGTACAGTTCGTCCAGACCAGTACAGGTCCTCCAGACCAGTACAGTTCCTCCAGACCAGTACAGGTCCTCCAGACCAGTACAGTTCCTCAAGCCCAGTACAGTTCCTCAAGCCCAGTACAGTTCCTCCAGACCAGTACAGTTCCTCCAGACCAGTACAGTTCCTCAAGACCAGTACAGTTCCTCCAGACCAGTACAGTTCCTCAAGCCCAGTACAGTTCCTCCAGACGAGTACAGTTCTTCCAGCCCAGTACAGTTTCTCCAACCCAGTACAGTTCCTCCAACCCAGTACAGTTCCTCAAGCACAGTACAGGTCCTCCAGTCCAGTACAGGTACTCCAGACCAGTACAGTTATTTCAGACCAGTACTGTTCCTCAAGCCCAGTACAGTTCCTCCACACCAGTACAGTTCCTCCAGCCCAGTACAGTTCCTCCAGACCTGTACATTTCCTCAAGCCCAGTACAGTTCTTCCAGACAAGTAAAGTTCCTCCAGCCAAGTACAGTTCCTCAAGCCCAGTACAGGTCCTCCAGAACAGTACAGTTCCTCCAGACCAGTACAGTTCCTCAAGCCCAGTACAGTTCCTCAAGATCAGTACAGTTCCTCCAGCACAGTACAGTTCCTCCAGCCCAGTACAGTTCCTCCAACCCAGTACAGTTCCTCCAGCCCAGTACAGTTCCTCCAGACCAGTACAGTTCCTCCAGACCAGTACAGGTCCTCCAGACCAGTACAGTTCCTCCAGACCAGTACAGGTCCTCCAGACCAGTACTGGTCCTCCAGACCAGTACAGTTCCTCCAGACCAGTACAGTTCCTCCAGACCAATACAGTTCCTCAAGCCCAGTACAGTTCCTCCAGCCCAGTACAGTTCCTCCAGCCCAGTACAGTTCCTCCAAACCAGTACAGTTCCTCCAGACGAGTACAGTTCTTCCAGCCCAGTATAGTTCCTCCAGCCCAGTACAGTTCCTCCAGCCCAGTACAGTTCCTCAAGCCCAGTACAGTTCCTCCAGACGAGTACAGTTCTTCCAGCCCAGTACAGTTCCTCAAGCCCAGTACAGTTCCTCCAGACGAGTACAGTTCTTCCAGCCCAGTACAGATCCTCCAACCCAGTACAGTTCCTCCAGCCCAGTACAGTTCCTCCAGACCAGTACAGGTCCTCCAGTCAAGTACAGTTTCTCAAGACCAGTACAGTTCCTCCAGACCAGTACAGTTCCTCAAGCCCAGTACAGTTCCTCCAGACCAGTACAGTTCCTCCAGACCAGTACAGTTCCTCCAGACCAGTACAGGTCCTCCAGTCAAGTACAGTTCCTCAAGACCAGTACAGTTCCTCCAGACCAGTACAGTTCCTCAAGCCCAGTACAGTTCCTCCAGACGAGTACAGTTCTTCCAGCCCAGTACAGTTCCTCAATCCCAGTACAGTTCCTCCAGACGAGTACAGTTCCTCCAGCCCAGCACAGTTCCTCCAGACCAGTACAGTTCGTCAAGCCCAGTACAGTTCCTCCAGACAAGTACAGTTCCTCCAGACCAGTACAGTTACTCAAGCCCAGTACAGTTCCTCCAGACCAGTACAGTTCCTCCAGACCAGTACAGTTTCTCCAGACCAGTACAGGTCCTCCAGTCAAGTACAGTTCCTCAAGACCAGTACAGTTCCTCCAGACCAGTACAGTTCCTCAAGCCCAGTACAGTTCCTCCAGACGAGTACAGTTCTTCCAGCCCAGTACAGTTCCTCCAACCCAGTACAGTTCCTCCAGCCCAGTACAGTTCCTCCAGACCAGTACAGGTCCTCCAGACCAGTACAGTTCCTCCAGACCAGTACAGTTCCTCCAGACCAGTACAGGTCCTCCAGACCAGTACAGTTCCTCCAGTCCAATACAGGTACTCCAGACCAGTACAGTTCCTCCAGCCCAGTACAGTTCCTCAAGCCCAGTACAGTTCCTCCAGCCCAGTACAGTTCCTCAAGCCCAGTACAGCTGCTCCAGACGAGTACATTTCTTCCAGCCCAGTACAGTTTCTCCAACCCAGTACAGTTCCTCCAGCCTAGTACAGTTCCTCAAGCACAGTACAGGTCCTCCAGTCAAGTACAGTTCCTCCAGACCAGTACAGGTCCTCCAGACCAGTACAGTTCCTCCAGACCAGTACAGTTCCTCAAGCCCAGTACAGTTCCTCCAGCCCAGTACAGTTCCTCAATCCCAGTACAGTCCCTCCAGCCCAGTTCACATCTCCAGAGGAGTACAGTTCCTCCAGCCCAGTACAGTTCCTCCAGACCAGTACAGTTCCTCCAGACCAGTACAGTTCTTCAAGACCAGTACAGTTCCTCCAGCCCAGTACAGTTCCTCCAGACCAGTACAGTTCCTCCAGACCAGTACAGTTCCTCCAGACCAGTACAGTTCCTCAAGCCCAGTACAGTTCCTCAAGACCAGTACAGTTCCTCCAGACCAGTACAGTTCCTCCAGACCAGTACAGTTCCTCAAGCCCAGTACAGTTCCTCCTGCCCAGTACAGTTCCTCAAGACCAGTACATTCCTCCAGACCAGTACAGTTCCACAAGCCCAGCACAGTTCCTCCAGACCAGTACAGTTCCTCCAGACCAACACAGGTCCTCCAGACCAGTACAGTTCTTCAAACCCAGTACAGTTCCTCCAGCCCAGTACAGTTCCTCAAGCCCAGTACATCTCCTCCGGACCAGTACAGTTCCTCAAGCCCAGTACAGTTCCTTCAGACCAGTACAGTTCCTCAGGCCCAGTACAGTTCCTCCAGACCAGTACAGTTCCTCCAGACCAGTACAGTTCTTCCAGACCAGTATATTTCCTCAAGCCCAGTACAGTTCCTCAAGGCCAGTACAGTTCCTCCAGCCCAGTACAGTTCCTCAAGCCCAGTACAGTTCGTCCAGACCAGTACAGTTCCTCAAGCCCAGTACAGTTCCTCAAGACCAGTAGTTATTTCAGACCAGTACAGTTCCTCAAGCCCAGTACAGTTCCTCCAGACCAGTACAGTTCCTCAAGCCCAGTACAGTTCCTCCAGACCTGTACAGTTCCTCAAGCCCAGTACAGTTCTTCCAGACCAGTACAGTTCCTCAAGCCCAGTACAGTTCCTATAGCCCAGAACAGTTCCTCAAGACCAGTACAGTTCCTCCAGACCAGTACAGTTCCTCCAGACCAGTACAGTTCCTCCAGCCCAGTACAGTTCCTCAAGACCAGTACATTCCTCAAGACCAGTACAGTTCCACAAGCCCAGTACAGTTCCTCCAGACCAGTACAGTTCCTCAAGCCCAGTACAGTTCCTCCAGACCAATACAGGTCCTCCAGACCAGTACAGTTCTTCAAGCCCAGTACAGTTCCTCCAGCCCAGTACAGTTCCTCAAGCCCAGTACATCTCCTCCGGACCAGTACAGTTCCTCAAGCCCAGTACAGTTCCTCCAGACCAGTACAGTTCCTCCAGACCAGTACAGTTCCTCAAGCCCAGTACAGTTCCTCCAGACCAGTACAGTTCCTCAAGCCCAGTACAGTTCTTCCAGACCAGTACAGTTCCTCAAGCCCAGTACAGTTCCTCAAGCCCAGTACAGTTCCTCAAGATCAGTACAGTTCCTCCAGACCAGTACAGTTCCTCCAGCCCAGTACATTTCCTCAAGCCCAGTACAGTTCCTCCAGCCCAGTACAGTTCCTCCAGCCCAGTACATTTCCGCCAGCCCAGTACAGTTCCTCCAGACCAGTACAGGTCCTCCAGACCAGTACAGGTCCTCCAGACCAGTACTGGTCCTCCAGAACAGTACAGTTCCTCCAGACCAGTACAGTTCGTCCAGACCAGTACAGTTCCTCAAGCCCAGTACAGTTCCTCCAGCCCAGTACAGTTCCTCCAGCCCAGTACAGTTCCTCAAGACCAGTACAGTTCCTCCAGACCAGTACAGTTCCTCCAGAGCAGTACAGTTCCTCAAGCCCAGTACAGTTCCTCAAGACCAGTACAGTTCCTCCAGACCAGTACAGTTCCTCCAGACCAGTACAGTTCCTCAAGCCCAGTACAGTTCCTCCAGCCCAGTAGAGTTCCTCAAGACCAGTACAGTTCCTCAAGACCAGTACATTCCTCCAGACCAGTACAGTTCCTCAAGCCCAGTACAGTTCCTCCAGACCAATACAGGTCCTCCAGACCAGTACATCTCCTCCGGACCAATACAGTTCCTCAAGCCCAGTACAGTTCCTTCAGACCAGTACAGTTCCTCAAGCCCAGTACAGTTCCTCCAGACCAGTACAGTTCCTCAAGCCCAGTACAGTTCCTCCAGACCAGTACAGTTCCTCAAGCCCAGTACAGTTCTTCCAGACCAGTATAGTTCCTCAAGCCCAGTACAGTTCCTCAAGCCCAGTACAGTTCCTCCAGACCAGTAAAGTTCCTCCAGCCCAGTACAGTTCCTCCAGCCCAGTACAGTTCCTCAAGCCCAGTACAGTTCCTCCAGACCAGTACAGTTCCTCAAGCCCAGTACAGTTCCTCAAGACCAGTACAGTTCCTCAAGCCCAGTACAGTTCCTCCAGCCCAGTACAGTTCCTCAAACCCAGTACATCTTCTCCGGACCAGTACAGTTCCTCAAGCCCAGTACAGTTCCTTCAGACCAGTACAGTTCCTCAAGCCCAGTACAGTTACTCCAAACCAGTACAGTTACTCCAGACCAGTACAGTTCCTCCAGACCAGTACAGTTCCTCAAGCCCAGTACAGTTCCTCCAGTCCAGAAAAGTTCCTCAAGCCCAGTACAGTTCCTCAAGCCCAGTACAGTTCCTCAAGCCCAGTACAGTTCCTCCAGACGAGTACAGTTCCTCCAGACCAGTACAGTTCCTCAAGACCAGTACAGTTATTTCAGACCAGTACAGTTCCTCAAGACCAGTACAGTTCCTCCAGACCAGTACAGTTCCTCCAGACCAGTACAGTTCCTAAAGCCCAGTACAGTTCCTCCAGACCAGTACAGTTCCTCAAGCCCAGTACAGTTCTTCCAGACCAGTATAGTTCCTCAAGCCCAGTACAGTTCCTCAAGCCCAGTACAGTTCCTCCAGACCAGTACAGTTCCTCAAGTCCAGTACAGTTCCTCCAGACCAGTACAGCTCCTCAAGACCAGTACAGTTATTTCAGACCAGTACAGTTCCACAAGCCCAGTACAGTTCCTCCAGACCAGTACAGTTCCTCAAGCCCTGTACAGTTCCTCCAGACCTGTACAGTTCCTCAAGCCCAGTACAGTTCTTCCAGACCAGTACAGTTCCTCAAGCCCAGTACAGTTCCTATAGCCCAGAACAGTTCCTCCAGACCAGTACATTTCCTCCAGACCAGTACAGTTCCTCCAGACCAGTACAGTTCCTCAAGCCCAGTACAGTTCCTCCAGACCACTACAGTTCCTCCAACACAGTACAGTTCCTCCAGACCAGTACAGTTCCTCCAGACCAGTACAGGTCCTCCAGACCAGTACAGTTCCTCCAGACCAGTACAGGTCCTCCAGACCAGTACAGTTCCTCAAGCCCAGTACAGTTCCTCCAGATCAGTACAGTTCATCCAGCCCAGTACAGTTCCTCAAGACCAGTACAGTTCCTCAGGCCCAGTACAGTTCCTCCAGACCAGTACAGTTCCTCAAGACCAGTACAGTTCCTCCAGACCAGTACAGTTCCTCCAGACCAGTACAGTTCCTCAAGCCCAGTACAGTTCCTCCAGCCGAGTACAGTTCTTCCAGCCCAGTACAGTTTCTCCAACCCAGTACAGTTCCTCCAGCCCAGTAGAGTTCCTCAAGCACAGTACAGGTCCTCCAGTCAAGTACAGTTCCTCCAGACCAGTACAGGTCCTCCAGACCAGTACAGGTCCTCCAGGCCAGTACAGTTCCTCCAGTCCAGTACAGGTATTCCAGACTAGTACAGTTCCTCAAGCCCAGTACAGTTCCTCCAGCCCAGTACAGTTCCTCAAGCCCAGTACAGTTCCTCCAACCCAGTACAGGTCCTCCAGACCAGTACAGGTCCTCCAGCCCAGTACAGTTCCTCCAGACCAGTACAGGTCCTACAGACCAGTACAGGTCCTCCAGCCCAGTACAGTTCCTCCAGCCCAGTACAGTTCCTTCAGACGAGTACAGTTCCTCAAACCCAGTAGAGTTCCTCCAGCCCAGTACAGTTCCTCAAGCCCAGTACAGTTCCACCAGCCCAGTACAGTTCCTCAAGCCCAAGACAGGTCCTCCAGACCAGTACAGTTCCTCAAGCCCAGTACAGTTCCTATAGCCCAGTACAGTTCCTCAAGACCAGTACATTCCTCCAGACCAGTACAGTTCCACAAGCCCAGTACAGTTCCTCCAGACCAGTACAGTTCCACCAGACCAGTACAGTTCCTCAAGCCCAGTACAGTTCCTCAAGCCCGGTACAGTTCCTCAAGACCAGTACATTCCTCAAGACCAGTACATTCCTCCAGACCAGTACAGTTCCTCCAGACCAGTACAGTTCCTCAAGCCCAGTATAGTTCCTCAAGGCCAGTACATTCCTCCAGACCAGTACAGTTCCTCCAGCCCAGTACAGTTCCTCCAGACCAGTACAGTTCCTCCAGACCAGTACAGTTCTTCAAGACCAGTACAGTTCCTCCAGCCCAGTACAGTTCCTCCAGACCAGTACAGTTCCTCCAGACCACTACAGTTCCTCCAGACCGGTACAGTTCCTCAAGCCCAGTACAGTTCCTCAAGCTCAGTACAGTTCCTCCAGCCCAGTACATTTCCTCCAAACCAGTACAGTTCCTCAAGACCAGTACAGTTCCTCCAGACCAGTACAGTTCCTCCAGCCCAGACCAGTTCCTCAAGCCCAGTACAGTTCCTCCAGACGAGTACAGTTCTTCCAGCCCAGTACAGTTTCTCCAACCCAGTACAGTTCCTCCAGCCCAGTACAGTTCCTCAAGCACAGTACAGGTCCTCCAGTCAAGTACAGTTCCTCCAGACCAGTACAGTTCCTCCAGACCAGTACAGTTCCTCCAGACCACTACAGTTCCTCCACACCAGTACAGGTCCTCCAGACCAGTACAGTTCCTCCAGTCCAGTACAGGTACTCCAGACCAGTACAGTTATTTCAGACCAGTACTGTTCCTCAAGCCCAGTACAGTTCCTCCACACCAGTACAGTTCCTCCAGCCCAGTACAGTTCCTCCAGACCTGTACAGTTCCTCAAGCCCAGTACAGTTCTTCCAGACCAGTAAAGTTCCTCCAGCCAAGTACAGTTCCTCAAGCCCAGTACAGGTCCTCCAGACCAGTACAGTTCCTCCAGACCAGTACAGTTCCTCAAGCCCAGTACAGTTCCTCAAGATCAGTACAGTTCCTCCAGCCCAGTACAGTTCCTCCAACCCAGTACAGTTCCTCCAGCCCAGTACAGTTCCTCCAGACCAGTACAGTTCCTCCAGACCAGTACAGGTCCTCCAGACCAGTACAGTTCCTCCAGACCAGTACAGGTCCTCCAGACCAGTACAGTTCCTCCAGACCAGTACAGTTACTCCAGACCAATACAGTTCCTCAAGCCCAGTACAGTTCCTCCAGCCCAGTACAGTTCCTCCAGCCCAGTACAGTTCCTCCAAACCAGTACAGTTCCTCCAGACCAGTACAGTTCGTCCAGACCAGTACAGGTCCTCCAGACCAGTACAGTTCCTTCAGACCAGTACAGGTCCTCCAGACCAGTACAGTTCCTCAAGCCCAGTACAGTTCCTCAAGCCCAGTACAGTTCCTCCAGACCAGTACAGTTCCTCCAGATCAGTACAGTTTCTCAAGACCAGTACAGTTCCTCCAGACCAGTACAGTTCCTCAAGCCCAGTACAGTTCCTCCAGACGAGTACAGTTCTTCCAGCCCAGTACAGTTTCTCCAACCCAGTATAGTTCCTCCAACCCAGTACAGTTCCTCCAGACCAGTACAGTTCCTCAAGCCCAGTACAGTTCCTCCAGACGAGTACAGTTCTTCCAGCCCAGTACAGTTTCTCCAACCCAGTATAGTTCCTCCAACCCAGTACAGTTCCTCAAGCACAGTACAGGTCCTCCAGACCAGTACAGGTCCTCCAGACCAGTACAGTTCCTCCAGACCAGTACAGGTCCTCCAGACCAGTACAGTTCCTCCAGTCCAGTACAGGTACTCCAGACCAGTACAGTTATTTCAGACCAGTACTGTTCCTCAAGCCCAGTACAGTTCCTCCACACCAGTACAGTTCCTCCAGCCCAGTACAGTTCCTCCAGACCTGTACATTTCCTCAAGCCCAGTACAGTTCTTCCAGAAAAGTAAAGTTCCTCCAGCCAAGTACAGTTCCTCAAGCCCAGTACAGGTCCTCCAGAACAGTACAGTTCCTCCAGACCAGTACAGTTCCTCAAGCCCAGTACAGTTCCTCAAGATCAGTACAGTTCCTCCAGCACAGTACAGTTCCTCCAGCCCAGTACAGTTCCTCCAACCCAGTACAGTTCCTCCAGCCCAGTACAGTTCCTCCAGACCAGTACAGTTCCTCCAGACCAGTACAGGTCCTCCAGACCAGTACAGTTCCTCCAGACCAGTACAGGTCCTCCAGACCAGTACAGTTCCTCCAGACCAGTACAGGTCCTCCAGACCAGTACAGTTCCTCCAGACCAGTACTGGTCCTCCAGACCAGTACAGTTCCTCCAGACCAATACAGTTCCTCAAGCCCAGTACAGTTCCTCCAGCCCAGTACAGTTCCTCCAACCCAGTACAGTTCCTCCAGACCAGTACAGTTCCTCCAGACCAGTACAGTTCGTCCAGACCAGTACAGGTCCTCCAGACCAGTACAGTTCCTCCAGACCAGTACAGGTCCTCCAGACCAGTACAGTTCCTCCAGACCAGTACAGGTCCTCCAGACCAGTACAGTTCCTCCAGACCAGTACAGGTCCTCCAGACCAGTACAGTTCCTCCAGACCAGTACAGGTCCTCCAGACCAGTACTGGTCCTCCAGACCAGTACTGGTCCTCCAGACCAGTACAGTTCCTCCAGACCAGTACAGTTCCTCCAGACCAGTACAGTTCCTCAAGCCCAGTACAGTTCCTCCAGCCCAGTACAGTTCCTCCAACCCAGTACAGTTCCTCAAAACCAGTACAGTTCCTCCAGACCAGTACAGTTCGTCCAGAACAGTACAGGTCCTCCAGACCAGTACAGTTCCTCCAGACCAGTACAGGTCCTCCAGACCAGTACAGTTCCTCAAGCCCAGTACAGTTCCTCAAGCCCAGTACAGTTCCTCCAGACCAGTACAGTTCCTCCAGACCAGTACAGTTCCTCAAGACCAGTACAGTTCCTCCAGACCAGTACAGTTCCTCAAGCCCAGTACAGTTCCTCCAGACGAGTACAGTTCTTCCAGCCCAGTACAGTTTCTCCAACCCAGTACAGTTCCTCCAACCCAGTACAGTTCCTCAAGCACAGTACAGGTCCTCCAGTCCAGTACAGGTACTCCAGACCAGTACAGTTATTTCAGACCAGTACTGTTCCTCAAGCCCAGTACAGTTCCTCCACACCAGTACAGTTCCTCCAGCCCAGTACAGTTCCTCCAGACCTGTACATTTCCTCAAGCCCAGTACAGTTCTTCCAGACAAGTAAAGTTCCTCCAGCCAAGTACAGTTCCTCAAGCCCAGTACAGGTCCTCCAGAACAGTACAGTTCCTCCAGACCAGTACAGTTCCTCAAGCCCAGTACAGTTCCTCAAGATCAGTACAGTTCCTCCAGCACAGTACAGTTCCTCCAGCCCTGTACAGTTCCTCCAACCCAGTACAGTTCCTCCAGCCCAGTACAGGTCCTCCAGACCAGTACAGTTCCTCCAGACCAGTACAGGTCCTCCAGACCAGTACAGTTCCTCCAGACCAGTACAGTTACTCCAGACCAATACAGTTCCTCAAGCCCAGTACAGTTCCTCCAGCCCAGTACAGTTCCTCCAGCCCAGTACAGTTCCTCCAAACCAGTACAGTTCCTCCAGACCAGTACAGTTCGTCCAGACCAGTACAGGTCCTCCAGACCAGTACAGTTCCTTCAGACCAGTACAGGTCCTCCAGACCAGTACAGTTCCTCAAGCCCAGTACAGTTCCTCAAGCCCAGTACAGTTCCTCCAGACCAGTACAGTTCCTCCAGATCAGTACAGTTTCTCAAGACCAGTACAGTTCCTCCAGACCAGTACAGTTCCTCAAGCCCAGTACAGTTCCTCCAGACGAGTACAGTTCTTCCAGCCCAGTACAGTTTCTCCAACCCAGTATAGTTCCTCCAACCCAGTACAGTTCCTCCAGACCAGTACAGTTCCTCAAGCCCAGTACAGTTCCTCCAGACGAGTACAGTTCTTCCAGCCCAGTACAGTTTCTCCAACCCAGTATAGTTCCTCCAACCCAGTACAGTTCCTCAAGCACAGTACAGGTCCTCCAGACCAGTACAGGTCCTCCAGACCAGTACAGTTCCTCCAGACCAGTACAGGTCCTCCAGACCAGTACAGTTCCTCCAGTCCAGTACAGGTACTCCAGACCAGTACAGTTATTTCAGACCAGTACTGTTCCTCAAGCCCAGTACAGTTCCTCCACACCAGTACAGTTCCTCCAGCCCAGTACAGTTCCTCCAGACCTGTACATTTCCTCAAGCCCAGTACAGTTCTTCCAGAAAAGTAAAGTTCCTCCAGCCAAGTACAGTTCCTCAAGCCCAGTACAGGTCCTCCAGAACAGTACAGTTCCTCCAGACCAGTACAGTTCCTCAAGCCCAGTACAGTTCCTCAAGATCAGTACAGTTCCTCCAGCACAGTACAGTTCCTCCAGCCCAGTACAGTTCCTCCAACCCAGTACAGTTCCTCCAGCCCAGTACAGTTCCTCCAGACCAGTACAGTTCCTCCAGACCAGTACAGGTCCTCCAGACCAGTACAGTTCCTCCAGACCAGTACAGGTCCTCCAGACCAGTACAGTTCCTCCAGACCAGTACAGGTCCTCCAGACCAGTACAGTTCCTCCAGACCAGTACTGGTCCTCCAGACCAGTACAGTTCCTCCAGACCAATACAGTTCCTCAAGCCCAGTACAGTTCCTCCAGCCCAGTACAGTTCCTCCAACCCAGTACAGTTCCTCCAGACCAGTACAGTTCCTCCAGACCAGTACAGTTCGTCCAGACCAGTACAGGTCCTCCAGACCAGTACAGTTCCTCCAGACCAGTACAGGTCCTCCAGACCAGTACAGTTCCTCCAGACCAGTACAGGTCCTCCAGACCAGTACAGTTCCTCCAGACCAGTACAGGTCCTCCAGACCAGTACAGTTCCTCCAGACCAGTACAGGTCCTCCAGACCAGTACTGGTCCTCCAGACCAGTACTGGTCCTCCAGACCAGTACAGTTCCTCCAGACCAGTACAGTTCCTCCAGACCAGTACAGTTCCTCAAGCCCAGTACAGTTCCTCCAGCCCAGTACAGTTCCTCCAACCCAGTACAGTTCCTCCAAACCAGTACAGTTCCTCCAGACCAGTACAGTTCGTCCAGAACAGTACAGGTCCTCCAGACCAGTACAGTTCCTCCAGACCAGTACAGGTCCTCCAGACCAGTACAGTTCCTCAAGCCCAGTACAGTTCCTCAAGCCCAGTACAGTTCCTCCAGACCAGTACAGTTCCTCCAGACCAGTACAGTTCCTCAAGACCAGTACAGTTCCTCCAGACCAGTACAGTTCCTCAAGCCCAGTACAGTTCCTCCAGACGAGTACAGTTCTTCCAGCCCAGTACAGTTTCTCCAACCCAGTACAGTTCCTCCAACCCAGTACAGTTCCTCAAGCACAGTACAGGTCCTCCAGTCCAGTACAGGTACTCCAGACCAGTACAGTTATTTCAGACCAGTACTGTTCCTCAAGCCCAGTACAGTTCCTCCACACCAGTACAGTTCCTCCAGCCCAGTACAGTTCCTCCAGACCTGTACATTTCCTCAAGCCCAGTACAGTTCTTCCAGACAAGTAAAGTTCCTCCAGCCAAGTACAGTTCCTCAAGCCCAGTACAGGTCCTCCAGAACAGTACAGTTCCTCCAGACCAGTACAGTTCCTCAAGCCCAGTACAGTTCCTCAAGATCAGTACAGTTCCTCCAGCACAGTACAGTTCCTCCAGCCCTGTACAGTTCCTCCAACCCAGTACAGTTCCTCCAGCCCAGTACAGTTCCTCCAGACCAGTACAGTTCCTCCAGACCAGTACAGGTCCTCCAGACCAGTACAGTTCCTCCAGACCAGTACAGGTCCTCCAGACCAGTACTGGTCCTCCAGACCAGTACAGTTCCTCCAGACCAGTACAGTTCCTCCAGACCAATACAGTTCCTCAAGCCCAGTACAGTTCCTCCAGCCCAGTACAGTTCCTCCAGCCCAGTACAGTTCCTCCAAACCAGTACAGTTCCTCCAGACGAGTACAGTTCTTCCAGCCCAGTACAGTTCCTCCAGCCAGTACAGTTCCTCCAGCCCAGTACAGTTCCTCAAGCCCAGTACAGTTCCTCCAGACGAGTACAGTTCTTCCAGCCCAGTACAGTTCCTCAAGCCCAGTACAGTTCCTCCAGACGAGTACAGTTCTTCCAGCCCAGTACAGTTCCTCCAACCCAGTACAGTTCCTCCAGCCCAGTACAGTTCCTCCAGACCAGTACAGGTCCTCCAGTCAAGTACAGTTCCTCAAGACCAGTACAGTTCCTCCAGACCAGTACAGTTCCTCAAGCCCAGTACAGTTCCTCCAGACCAGTACAGTTCCTCCAGACCAGTACAGTTCCTCCAGACCAGTACAGGTCCTCCAGACAAGTACAGTTCCTCAAGACCAGTACAGTTCCTCCAGACCAGTACAGTTCCTCAAGCCCAGTACAGTTCCTCCAGACGAGTACAGTTCTTCCAGCCCAGTACAGTTCCTCAAGCCCAGTACAGTTCCTCCAGACGAGTACAGTTCCTCCAGCCCAGTACAGTTCCTCCAGACCAGTACAGGTCCTCCAGTCAAGTACAGTTCCTCAAGACCAGTACAGTTCCTCCAGACCAGTACAGTTCCTCAAGCCCAGTACAGTTCCTCCAGACCAGTACAGTTCCTCCAGACCAGTACAGTTCCTCCAGACCAGTACAGGTCCTCCAGTCAAGTACAGTTCCTCAAGACCAGTACAGTTCCTCCAGACCAGTACAGTTCCTCAAGCCCAGTACAGTTCCTCCAGACGAGTACAGTTCTTCCAGCCCAGTACAGTTCCTCCAACCCAGTACAGTTCCTCCAGCCCAGTACAGTTCCTCCAGACCAGTACAGGTCCTCCAGACCAGTACAGTTCCTCCAGACCAGTACAGTTCCTCCAGACCAGTACAGGTCCTCCAGACCAGTACAGTTCCTCCAGTCCAATACAGGTACTCCAGACCAGTACAGTTCCTCCAGCCCAGTACAGTTCCTCAAGCCCAGTACAGTTCCTCCAGCCCAGTACAGTTCCTCAAGCCCAGTACAGTTCCTCCAGACGAGTACAGTTCTTCCAGCCCAGTACAGTTTCTCCAACCCAGTACAGTTCCTCCAGCCTAGTACAGTTCCTCAAGCACAGTACAGGTCCTCCAGTCAAGTACAGTTCCTCCAGACCAGTACAGGTCCTCCAGACCAGTACAGTTCCTCCAGACCAGTACAGTTCCTCAAGCCCAGTACAGTTCCTCCAGCCCAGTACAGTTCCTCAATCCCAGTACAGTCCCTCCAGCCCAGTTCACATCTCCAGAGGAGTACAGTTCCTCCAGCCCAGTACAGTTCCTCCAGACCAGTACAGTTCCTCCAGACCAGTACAGTTCTTCAAGACCAGTACAGTTCCTCCAGCCCAGTACAGTTCCTCCAGACCAGTACAGTTCCTCCAGACCAGTACAGTTCCTCCAGACCAGTACAGTTACTCAAGCCCAGTACAGTTCCTCAAGACCAGTACAGTTCCTCCAGACCAGTACAGTTCCTCCAGACCAGTACAGTTCCTCAAGCCCAGTACAGTTCCTCCAGCCCAGTACAGTTCCTCAAGACCAGTACATTCCTCCAGACCAGTACAGTTCCACAAGCCCAGTACAGTTCCTCCAGACCAGTACAGTTCCTCCATACCAATACAGGTCCTCCAGACCAGTACAGTTCTTCAAACCCAGTACAGTTCCTCCAGCCCAGTACAGTTCCTCAAGCCCAGTACATCTCCTCCGGACCAGTACAGTTCCTCAAGCCCAGTACAGTTCCTTCAGACCAGTACAGTTCCTCAGGCCCAGTACAGTTCCTCCAGACCAGTACAGTTCCTCCAGACCAGTACAGTTCTTCCAGACCAGTATAGTTCCTCAAGCCCAGTACAGTTCCTCAAGGCCAGTACAGTTCCTCCAGCCCAGTACAATTCCTCAAGCCCAGTACAGTTCCTCCAGACCAGTACAGTTCCTCAAGCCCAGTACAGTTCCTCAAAACCAGTAGTTATTTCAGACCATTACAGTTCCTCAAGCCCAGTACAGTTCCTCCAGACCAGTACAGGTCCTCAAGCCCAGTACAGTTCCTCCAGACCTGTACAGTTCCTCAAGCCCAGTACAGTTCTTCCAGACCAGTACAGTTCCTCAAGCCCAGTACAGTTCCTATAGCCCAGAACAGTTCCTCAAGACCAGTACAGTTCCTCCAGACCAGTACAGTTCCTCAAGAGCAGTACAGTTCCTCCAGCCCAGTACAGTTCCTCAAGACCAGTACATTCCTCAAGACCAGTATACTTCCTCCAGACCAGTACATTTCCACAAGCCCAGTACAGTTCCTCCAGACCAGTACAGTTCCTCAAGCCCAGTACATCTCCTCCAGACCAGTACAGTTCCTCAAGCCCAGTACAGTTCCTTCAGACCAGTACAGTTCCTCAAGCCCAGTACAGTTCCTCCAGACCAGTACAGTTCCTCAAGCCCAGTACAGTTCCTCCAGACGAGTACAGTTCTTCCAGCCCAGTACAGTTCCTCAAGCCCAGTACAGGTCCTCCAGAACAGTACAGTTCCTCCAGACCAGTACAGTTCCTCAAGTCCAGTACAGTTCCTCAAGATCAGTACAGTTCCTCCAGCACAGTACAGTTCCTCCAGCCCAGTACAGTTCCTCCAACCCAGTACAGTTCCTCCAGCCCAGTACAGTTCCTCCAGACCAGTACAGGTCCTCCAGACCAGTACAGTTCCTCCTGACCAGTACAGGTCCTCCAGACCAGTACAGTTCCTCCAGACCAATACAGTTCCTCAAGCCCAGTACAGTTCCTCCAGCCCAGTACAGTTCCTCCAGCCCAGTACAGTTCCTCCAAACCAGTACAGTTCCTCCAGCCCAGTACAGTTCGTCCAGACCAGTACAGGTCCTCCAGACCAGTACAGTTCCTCCAGACCAGTACAGGTCCTCCAGACCAGTACAGTTCCTCCAGACCAGTACAGGTCCTCCAGACCAGTACAGTTCCTCCAGACCAGTACAGTTCCTCCAAACCAGTACCGTTCCTCCAGACCAGTACAGTTCGTCCAGACCAGTACAGGTCCTCCAGACCAGTACAGTTCCTCCAGACCAGTACAGTTCCTCAAGCCCAGTACAGTTCCTCAAGCCCAGTACAGTTCCTCCAGACCAGTACAGTTCCTCCAGACCAGTACAGTTCCTCAAGACCAGTACAGTTCCTCCAGACCAGTACAGTTCCTCCAGACGAGTACAGTTCTTCCAGCCCAGTACAGTTTCTCCAACCCAGTACAGTTCCTCCAACCCAGTACAGTTCCTCAAGCACAGTACAGGTCCTCCAGTCCAGTACAGGTACTCCAGACCAGTACAGTTATTTCAGACCAGTACTGTTCCTCAAGCCCAGTACAGTTCCTCCACACCAGTACAGTTCCTCCAGCCCAGTACAGTTCCTCCAGACCTGTACAGTTCCTCCAACCCAGTACAGTTCCTCCAGCCCAGTACAGTTCCTCCAGACCAGTACAGTTCCTCAAGATCAGTACAGTTCCTCCAGCACAGTACAGTTCCTCCAGCCCTGTACAGTTCCTCAAGATCAGTACAGTTCCTCCAGCACAGTACAGTTCCTCCAGCCCTGTACAGTTCCTCCAACCCAGTACAGGTCCTCCAGACCAGTACAGTTCCTCCAGACCAGTACAGGTCCTCCAGACCAGTACTGGTCCTCCAGACCAGTACAGTTCCTCCAGACCAGTACAGTTCCTCCAGACCAATACAGTTCCTCAAGCCCAGTACAGTTCCTCCAGCCCAGTACAGTTCCTCCAGCCCAGTACAGTTCCTCCAAACCAGTACAGTTCCTCCAGACGAGTACAGTTCTTCCAGCCCAGTACAGTTCCTCCAGCCCAGTACAGTTCCTCCAGCCCAGTACAGTTCCTCAAGCCCAGTACAGTTCCTCCAGACGAGTACAGTTCTTCCAGCCCAGTACAGTTCCTCAAGCCCAGTACAGTTCCTCCAGACGAGTACAGTTCCTCCAGCCCAGTACAGTTCCTCCAACCCAGTACAGTTCCTCCAGCCCAGTACAGTTCCTCCAGACCAGTACAGGTCCTCCAGTCAAGTACAGTTCCTCCAGACCAGTACAGTTCCTCCAGACCAGTACAGTTCCTCAAGCCCAGTACAGTTCCTCAAGCCCAGTACAGGTCCTCCAGAACAGTACAGTTCCTCCAGACCAGTACAGTTCCTCAAGTCCAGTACAGTTCCTCAAGATCAGTACAGTTCCTCCAGCACAGTACAGTTCCTCCAGCCCAGTACAGTTCCTCCAACCCAGTACAGTTCCTCCAGCCCAGTACAGTTCCTCCAGACCAGTACAGGTCCTCCAGACCAGTACAGTTCCTCCTGACCAGTACAGGTCCTCCAGACCAGTACAGTTCCTCCAGACCAATACAGTTCCTCAAGCCCAGTACAGTTCCTCCAGCCCAGTACAGTTCCTCCAGCCCAGTACAGTTCCTCCAAACCAGTACAGTTCCTCCAGCCCAGTACAGTTCGTCCAGACCAGTACAGGTCCTCCAGACCAGTACAGTTCCTCCAGACCAGTACAGGTCCTCCAGACCAGTACAGTTCCTCCAGACCAGTACAGGTCCTCCAGACCAGTACAGTTCCTCCAGACCAGTACAGTTCCTCCAAACCAGTACCGTTCCTCCAGACCAGTACAGTTCGTCCAGACCAGTACAGGTCCTCCAGACCAGTACAGTTCCTCCAGACCAGTACAGTTCCTCAAGCCCAGTACAGTTCCTCCAGACCAGTACAGTTCCTCCAGACCAGTACAGTTCCTCAAGACCAGTACAGTTCCTCCAGACCAGTACAGTTCCTCCAGACGAGTACAGTTCTTCCAGCCCAGTACAGTTTCTCCAACCCAGTACAGTTCCTCCAACCCAGTACAGTTCCTCAAGCACAGTACAGGTCCTCCAGTCCAGTACAGGTACTCCAGACCAGTACAGTTATTTCAGACCAGTACTGTTCCTCAAGCCCAGTACAGTTCCTCCACACCAGTACAGTTCCTCCAGCCCAGTACAGTTCCTCCAGACCTGTACAGTTCCTCCAACCCAGTACAGTTCCTCCAGCCCAGTACAGTTCCTCCAGACCAGTACAGTTCCTCAAGATCAGTACAGTTCCTCCAGCACAGTACAGTTCCTCCAGCCCTGTACAGTTCCTCAAGATCAGTACAGTTCCTCCAGCACAGTACAGTTCCTCCAGCCCTGTACAGTTCCTCCAACCCAGTACAGGTCCTCCAGACCAGTACAGTTCCTCCAGACCAGTACAGGTCCTCCAGACCAGTACTGGTCCTCCAGACCAGTACAGTTCCTCCAGACCAGTACAGTTCCTCCAGACCAATACAGTTCCTCAAGCCCAGTACAGTTCCTCCAGCCCAGTACAGTTCCTCCAGCCCAGTACAGTTCCTCCAAACCAGTACAGTTCCTCCAGACGAGTACAGTTCTTCCAGCCCAGTACAGTTCCTCCAGCCCAGTACAGTTCCTCCAGCCCAGTACAGTTCCTCAAGCCCAGTACAGTTCCTCCAGACGAGTACAGTTCTTCCAGCCCAGTACAGTTCCTCAAGCCCAGTACAGTTCCTCCAGACGAGTACAGTTCCTCCAGCCCAGTACAGTTCCTCCAACCCAGTACAGTTCCTCCAGCCCAGTACAGTTCCTCCAGACCAGTACAGGTCCTCCAGTCAAGTACAGTTCCTCCAGACCAGTACAGTTCCTCCAGACCAGTACAGTTCCTCAAGCCCAGTACAGTTCCTCCAGACCAGTACAGTTCCTCCAGACCAGTACAGTTCCTCCAGACCAGTACAGGTCCTCCAGTCAAGTACAGTTCCTCAAGACCAGTACAGTTCCTCCAGACCAGTACAGTTCCTCAAGCCCAGTACAGTTCCTCCAGACGAGTACAGTTCATCCAGCCCAGTACAGTTCCTCAAGCCCAGTACAGTTCCTCCAGACGAGTACAGTTCCTCCAGCCCAGTACAGTTCCTCCAGACCAGTACAGGTCCTCCAGTCAAGTACAGTTCCTCAAGACCAGTACAGTTCCTCCAGACCAGTACAGTTCCTCAAGCCCAGTACAGTTCCTCCAGACCAGTACAGTTCCTCCAGACCAGTACAGTTCCTCCAGACCAGTACAGGTCCTCCAGTCAAGTACAGTTCCTCAAGACCAGTACAGTTCCTCCAGACCAGTACAGTTCCTCAAGCCCAGTACAGTTCCTCCAGACGAGTACAGTTCTTCCAGCCCAGTACAGTTCCTCCAACCCAGTACAGTTCCTCCAGCCCAGTACAGTTCCTCCAGACCAGTACAGGTCCTCCAGACCAGTACAGTTCCTCCAGACCAGTACAGTTCCTCCAGACCAGTACAGGTCCTCCAGACCAGTACAGTTCCTCCAGTCCAATACAGGTACTCCAGACCAGTACAGTTCCTCCAGCCCAGTACAGTTCCTCAAGCCCAGTACAGTTCCTAAAGCCCAGTACAGTTCCTCAAGCCCAGTACAGTTCCTCCAGACGAGTACAGTTCTTCCAGCCCAGTACAGTTTCTCCAACCCAGTACAGTTCCTCCAGCCTAGTACAGTTCCTCAAGCACAGTACAGGTCCTCCAGTCAAGTACAGTTCCTCCAGACCAGTACAGTTCCTCCAGACCAGTACAGTTCCTCAAGCCCAGTACAGTTCCTCCAGCCCAGTACAGTTCCTCAATCCCAGTACAGTCCCTCCAGCCCAGTTCACATCTCCAGAGGAGTACAGTTCCTCCAGCCCAGTACAGTTCCTCCAGACCAGTACAGTTCCTCCAGACCAGTACAGTTCTTCAAGACCAGTACAGTTCCTCCAGCCCAGTACAGTTCCTCCAGACCAGTACAGTTCCTCCAGACCAGTACAGTTCCTCCAGACCAGTACAGTTACTCAAGCCCAGTACAGTTCCTCAAGACCAGTACAGTTCCTCCAGACCAGTACAGTTTCTCCAGACCAGTACAGTTCCTCAAGCCCAGTACAGTTCCTTTAGCCCAGTACAGTTCCTCAAGACCAGTACATTCCTCCAGACCAGTACAGTTCCACAAGCCCAGTACAGTTCCTCCAGACCAGTACAGTTCCTCAAGCCCAGTACAGTTCCTTCAGACCAGTACAGTTCCTCAGGCCCAGTACAGTTCCTCCAGACCAGTACAGTTCCTCCAGACCAGTACAGTTCTTCCAGACCAGTATAGTTCCTCAAGCCCAGTACAGTTCCTCAAGGCCAGTACAGTTCCTCCAGCCCAGTACAATTCCTCAAGCCCAGTACAGTTCCTCCAGACCAGTACAGTTCCTCAAGCCCAGTACAGTTCCTCAAAACCAGTAGTTATTTCAGACCAGTACAGTTCCTCAAGCCCAGTACAGTTCCTCCAGACCAGTACAGTTCCTCAAGCCCAGTACAGTTCCTCCAGACCTGTACAGTTCCTCAAGCCCAGTACAGTTCTTCCAGACCAGTACAGTTCCTCAAGCCCAGTACAGTTCCTATAGCCCAGAACAGTTCCTCAAGACCAGTACAGTTCCTCCAGACCAGTACAGTTCCTCAAGAGCAGTACAGTTCCTCCAGCCCAGTACAGTTCCTCAAGACCAGTACATTCCTCAAGACCAGTATACTTCCTCCAGACCAGTACATTTCCACAAGCCCAGTACAGTTCCTCCAGACCAGTACAGTTCCTCAAGCCCAGTACATCTCCTCCAGACCAGTACAGTTCCTCAAGCCCAGTACAGTTCCTTCAGACCAGTACAGTTCCTCAAGCCCAGTACAGTTCCTCCAGACCAGTACAGTTCCTCAAGCCCAGTACAGTTCCTCCAGACCAGTACAGTTCCTCAAGCCCAGTACAGTTCTTCCAGACCAGTACAGTTCCTCAAGCCCTGTACAGTTCCTCAAGCCCAGTACAGTTCCTCCAGACCAGTAAAGTTCCTCAAGCCCAGTACAGTTCCTCCAGACCAGTACAGTTCCTCAAGCCCAGTACAGTTCCTCAAGACCAGTAAAGTTCCTCAAGCCCAGTACAGTTCCTCCAGTCCAGTACAGTTCCTCAAGCCCAGTACAGTTCCTCAAACTCAGTACAGTTCCTCCAGCCCAGTACATTTCCTCCAGACCAGTACAGTTCCTCAAGACCAGTACAGTTCCTCCAGACCAGTACAGTTCCTCCAGCCCAGACCAGTTCCTCAAGCCCAGTACAGTTCCTCCAGACGAGTACAGTTCTTCCAGCCCAGTACAGTTTCTCCAACCCAGTACAGTTCCTCCAGCCCAGTACAGTTCCTCAAGCACAGTACAGGTCCTCCAGTCAAGTACAGTTCCTCCAGACCAGTACAGGTCCTCCAGACCAGTACAGTTCCTCCAGACCACTACAGTTCCTCCAGACCAGTACAGGTCCTCCAGACCAGTACAGTTCCTCCAGTCCAGTACAGGTACTCCAGACCAGTACAGTTATTTCAGACCAGTACGGTTCCTCAAGCCCAGTACAGTTCCTCCACACCAGTACAGTTCCTCCAGCCCAGTACAGTTCCTCCAGACCTGTACAGTTCCTCAAGCCCAGTACAGTTCTTCCAGACCAGTACAGGTCCTCCAGACCAGTACAGTTCCTCCAGACCACTACAGTTCCTCCAGACCAGTACAGGTCCTCCAGACCAGTACAGTTCCTCCAGTCCAGTACAGGTACTCCAGACCAGTACAGTTATTTCAGACCAGTACTGTTCCTCAAGCCCAGTACAGTTCCTCCACACCAGTACAGTTCCTCCAGCCCAGTAGAGTTCCTCCAGACCTGTACAGTTCCTCAAGACCAGTACATTTCTTCCAGACCAGTAAAGTTCCTCCAGCCAAGTACAGTTCCTCAAGCCCAGTACAGGTCCTCCAGACCAGTACAGTTCCTCCAGACCAGTACAGTTCCTCAAGCCCAGTACAGTTCCTCAAGATCAGTACAGTTCCTCCAGCCCAGTACAGTTCCTCCAACCCAGTACAGTTCCTCCAGCCCAGTACAGTTCCTCCAGACCAGTACAGTTCCTCCAGACCAGTACAGGTCCTCCAGACCAGTACAGTTCCTCCAGACCAGTACAGGTCCTCCAGACCAGTACTGGTCCTCCAGACCAGTACAGTTCCTCCAGACCAGTACAGTTCCTCCAGACCAATACAGTTCCTCAAGCCCAGTACAGTTCCTCCAGCCCAGTACAGTTCCTCCAACCCAGTACAGTTCCTCCAAACCAGTACAGTTCCTCCAGACCAGTACAGTTCGTCCAGACCAGTACAGGTCCTCCAGACCAGTACAGTTCCTCCAGACCAGTACAGGTCCTCCAGACCAGTACAGTTCCTCAAGCCCAGTACAGTTCCTCAAGCCCAGTACAGTTCCTCCAGACCAGTACAGTTCCTCCAGACCAGTACAGTTCCTCAAGACCAGTACAGTTCCTCCAGAGCAGTACAGTTCCTCAAGCCCAGTACAGTTCCTCCAGACGAGTACAGTTCTTCCAGCCCAGTACAGTTTCTCCAACCCAGTACAGTTCCTCCAACCCAGTACAGTTCCTCAAGCACAGTACAGGTCCTCCAGACCAGTACAGTTCCTCAAGCCCAGTACAGTTCCTCCAGCCCAGTACAGTTCCTCCAGCCCAGTACAGTTCCTCCAAACCAGTACAGTTCCTCCAGACGAGTACAGTTCTTCCAGCCCAGTAAAGTTCCTCCAGCCCAGTACAGTTCCTCCAGCCCAGTACAGTTCCTCAAGCCCAGTACAGTTCCTCCAGACGAGTACAGTTCTTCCAGCCCAGTACAGTTCCTCAAGCCCAGTACAGTTCCTCCAGACGAGTACAGTTCTTCCAGCCCAGTACAGTTCCTCCAACCCAGTACAGTTCCTCCAGCCCAGTACAGTTCCTCCAGACCAGTACAGGTCCTCCAGTCAAGTACAGTTCCTCAAGACCAGTACAGTTCCTCCAGACCAGTACAGTTCCTCAAGCCCAGTACAGTTCCTCCAGACCAGTACAGTTCCTCCAGACCAGTACAGTTCCTCCAGACTAGTACAGGTCCTCCAGATGAGTACAGTTCTTCCAGCCCAGTACAGTTCCTCCAGCCCAGTACAGTTCCTCCAGCCCAGTACAGTTCCTCAAGCCCAGTACAGTTCCTCCAGACGAGTACAGTTCTTCCAGCCCGGTAGAGTTCCTCAAGCCCAGTACAGTTCCTCCAGACGAGTACAGTTCTTCCAGCCCAGTACAGTTCCTCCAACCCAGTACAGTTCCTCCAACCCAGTACAGTTCCTCCAGCCCAGTACAGTTCCTCCAGACCAGTACAGGTCCTCCAGTCAAGTACAGTTCCTCAAGACCAGTACAGGTCCTCCAGACCAGTACAGTTCCTCAAGCCCAGTACAGTTCCTCCAGACGAGTACAGTTCTTCCAGCCCAGTACAGTTCCTCAAGCCCAGTACAGGTCCTCCAGAACAGTACAGTTCCTCCAGACCAGTACAGTTCCTCAAGTCCAGTACAGTTCCTCAAGATCAGTACAGTTCCTCCAGCACAGTACAGTTCCTCCAGCCCAGTACAGTTCCTCCAACCCAGTACAGTTCCTCCAGCCCAGTACAGTTCCTCCAGACCAGTACAGGTCCTCCAGACCAGTACAGTTCCTCCAGACCAGTACAGGTCCTCCAGACCAGTACAGTTCCTCCAGACCAGTACAGGTCCTCCAGACCAGTACTGGTCCTCCAGACCAGTACATTTCCTCCAGACCAGTACAGTTCCTCCAGACCAATACAGTTCCTCAAGCCCAGTACAGTTCCTCCAGCCCAGTACAGTTCCTCCAGCCCAGTACAGTTCCTCCAAACCAGTACAGTTCGTCCAGACCAGTACAGTTCGTACAGACCAGTACAGGTCCTCCAGACCAGTACAGTTCCTCCAGACCAGTACAGGTCCTCCAGACCAGTACAGTTCCTCCAGCCCAGTACAATTCCTCAAGCCCAGTACAGTTCCTCCAGACCAGTACAGTTCCTCAAGCCCAGTACAGTTCCTCAAAACCAGTAGTTATTTCAGACCAGTACAGTTCCTCAAGCCCAGTACATTTCCTCCAGACCAGTACAGTTCCTCAAGCCCAGTACAGTTCCTCCAGACCTGTACAGTTCCTCAAGCCCAGTACAGTTCTTCCAGACCAGTACAGTTCCTCAAGCCCAGTACAGTTCCTATAGCCCAGAACAGTTCCTCAAGACCAGTACAGTTCCTCCAGACCAGTACAGTTCCTCAAGAGCAGTACAGTTCCTCCAGCCCAGTACAGTTCCTCAAGACCAGTACATTCCTCAAGACCAGTATACTTCCTCCAGACCAGTACATTTCCACAAGCCCAGTACAGTTCCTCCAGACCAGTACAGTTCCTCAAGCCCAGTACATCTCCTCCAGACCAGTACAGTTCCTCAAGCCCAGTACAGTTCCTTCAGACCAGTACAGTTCCTCAAGCCCAGTACAGTTCCTCCAGACCAGTACAGTTCCTCAAGCCCAGTACAGTTCCTCCAGACCAGTACAGTTCCTCAAGCCCAGTACAGTTCTTCCAGACCAGTACAGTTCCTCAAGCCCTGTACAGTTCCTCAAGCCCAGTACAGTTCCTCCAGACCAGTAAAGTTCCTCAAGCCCAGTACAGTTCCTCCAGACCAGTACAGTCCCTCAAGCCCAGTACAGTTCCTCAAGACCAGTAAAGTTCCTCAAGCCCAGTACAGTTCCTCCAGTCCAGTACAGTTCCTCAAGCCCAGTACAGTTCCTCAAACTCAGTACAGTTCCTCCAGCCCAGTACATTTCCTCCAGACCAGTACAGTTCCTCAAGACCAGTACAGTTCCTCCAGACCAGTACAGTTCCTCCAGCCCAGACCAGTTCCTCAAGCCCAGTACAGTTCCTCCAGACGAGTACAGTTCTTCCAGCCCAGTACAGTTTCTCCAACCCAGTACAGTTCCTCCAGCCCAGTACAGTTCCTCAAGCACAGTACAGGTCCTCCAGTCAAGTACAGTTCCTCCAGACCAGTACAGGTCCTCCAGACCAGTACAGTTCCTCCAGACCACTACAGTTCCTCCAGACCAGTACAGGTCCTCCAGACCAGTACAGTTCCTCCAGTCCAGTACAGGTACTCCAGACCAGTACAGTTATTTCAGACCAGTACGGTTCCTCAAGCCCAGTACAGTTCCTCCACACCAGTACAGTTCCTCCAGCCCAGTACAGTTCCTCCAGACCTGTACAGTTCCTCAAGCCCAGTACAGTTCTTCCAGACCAGTACAGGTCCTCCAGACCAGTACAGTTCCTCCAGACCACTACAGTTCCTCCAGACCAGTACAGGTCCTCCAGACCAGTACAGTTCCTCCAGTCCAGTACAGGTACTCCAGACCAGTACAGTTATTTCAGACCAGTACTGTTCCTCAAGCCCAGTACAGTTCCTCCACACCAGTACAGTTCCTCCAGCCCAGTACAGTTCCTCCAGACCTGTACAGTTCCTCAAGACCAGTACATTTCTTCCAGACCAGTAAAGTTCCTCCAGCCAAGTACAGTTCCTCAAGCCCAGTACAGGTCCTCCAGACCAGTACAGTTCCTCCAGACCAGTACAGTTCCTCAAGCTCAGTACAGTTCCTCAAGATCAGTACAGTTCCTCCAGCCCAGTACAGTTCCTCCAACCCAGTACAGTTCCTCCAGCCCAGTACAGTTCCTCCAGACCAGTACAGTTCCTCCAGACCAGTACAGGTCCTCCAGACCAGTACAGTTCCTCCAGACCAGTACAGGTCCTCCAGACCAGTACTGGTCCTCCAGACCAGTACAGTTCCTCCAGACCAGTACAGTTCCTCCAGACCAATACAGTTCCTCAAGCCCAGTACAGTTCCTCCAGCCCAGTACAGTTCCTCCAACCCAGTACAGTTCCTCCAAACCAGTACAGTTCCTCCAGACCAGTACAGTTCGTCCAGACCAGTACAGGTCCTCCAGACCAGTACAGTTCCTCCAGACCAGTACAGGTCCTCCAGACCAGTACAGTTCCTCAAGCCCAGTACAGTTCCTCAAGCCCAGTACAGTTCCTCCAGACCAGTACAGTTCCTCCAGACCAGTACAGTTCCTCAAGACCAGTACAGTTCCTCCAGAGCAGTACAGTTCCTCAAGCCCAGTACAGTTCCTCCAGACGAGTACAGTTCTTCCAGCCCAGTACAGTTTCTCCAACCCAGTACAGTTCCTCCAACCCAGTACAGTTCCTCAAGCACAGTACAGGTCCTCCAGACCAGTACAGTTCCTCAAGCCCAGTACAGTTCCTCCAGCCCAGTACAGTTCCTCCAGCCCAGTACAGTTCCTCCAAACCAGTACAGTTCCTCCAGACGAGTACAGTTCTTCCAGCCCAGTACAGTTCCTCCAGCCCAGTACAGTTCCTCCAGCCCAGTACAGTTCCTCAAGCCCAGTACAGTTCCTCCAGACGAGTACAGTTCTTCCAGCCCAGTACAGTTCCTCAAGCCCAGTACAGTTCCTCCAGACGAGTACAGTTCTTCCAGCCCAGTACAGTTCCTCCAACCCAGTACAGTTCCTCCAGCCCAGTACAGTTCCTCCAGACCAGTACAGGTCCTCCAGTCAAGTACAGTTCCTCAAGACCAGTACAGTTCCTCCAGACCAGTACAGTTCCTCAAGCCCAGTACAGTTCCTCCAGACCAGTACAGTTCCTCCAGACCAGTACAGTTCCTCCAGACCAGTACAGGTCCTCCAGATGAGTACAGTTCTTCCAGCCCAGTACAGTTCCTCCAGCCCAGTACAGTTCCTCCAGCCCAGTACAGTTCCTCAAGCCCAGTACAGTTCCTCCAGACGAGTACAGTTCTTCCAGCCCGGTAGAGTTCCTCAAGCCCAGTACAGTTCCTCCAGACGAGTACAGTTCTTCCAGCCCAGTACAGTTCCTCCAACCCAGTACAGTTCCTCCAACCCAGTACAGTTCCTCCAGCCCAGTACAGTTCCTCCAGACCAGTACAGGTCCTCCAGTCAAGTACAGTTCCTCAAGACCAGTACAGGTCCTCCAGACCAGTACAGTTCCTCAAGCCCAGTACAGTTCCTCCAGACGAGTACAGTTCTTCCAGCCCAGTACAGTTCCTCAAGCCCAGTACAGGTCCTCCAGAACAGTACAGTTCCTCCAGACCAGTACAGTTCCTCAAGTCCAGTACAGTTCCTCAAGATCAGTACAGTTCCTCCAGCACAGTACAGTTCCTCCAGCCCAGTACAGTTCCTCCAACCCAGTACAGTTCCTCCAGCCCAGTACAGTTCCTCCAGACCAGTACAGGTCCTCCAGACCAGTACAGTTCCTCCAGACCAGTACAGGTCCTCCAGACCAGTACAGTTCCTCCAGACCAGTACAGGTCCTCCAGACCAGTACTGGTCCTCCAGACCAGTACATTTCCTCCAGACCAGTACAGTTCCTCCAGACCAATACAGTTCCTCAAGCCCAGTACAGTTCCTCCAGCCCAGTACAGTTCCTCCAGCCCAGTACAGTTCCTCCAAACCAGTACAGTTCGTCCAGACCAGTACAGTTCGTCCAGACCAGTACAGGTCCTCCAGACCAGTACAGTTCCTCCAGACCAGTACAGGTCCTCCAGACCAGTACAGTTCCTCCAGACCAGTACAGGTCCTCCAGACCAGTACAGTTCCTCCAGACCAGTACAGGTCCTCCAGACCAGTACAGTTCCTCCAGACCAGTACAGGTCCTCCAGACCAGTACTGGTCCTCCAGACCAGTACTGGTCCTCCAGACCAGTACAGTTCCTCCAGACCAGTACAGTTCCTCCAGACCAATACAGTTCCTCAAGCCCAGTACAGTTCCTCCAGCCCAGTACAGTTCCTCCAACCCAGTACAGTTCCTCCAAACCAGTACCGTTCCTCCAGACCAGTACAGTTCGTCCAGACCAGTACAGGTCCTCCAGACCAGTACAGTTCCTCCAGACCAGTACAGGTCCTCCAGACCAGTACAGTTCCTCAAGCCCAGTACAGTTCCTCAAGCCCAGTACAGTTCCTCCAGACCAGTACAGTTCCTCCAGACCAGTACAGTTCCTCAAGACCAGTACAGTTCCTCCAGACCAGTACAGTTCCTCAAGCCCAGTACAGTTCCTCCAGACGAGTACAGTTCTTCCAGCCCAGTACAGTTTCTCCAACCCAGTACAGTTCCTCCAACCCAGTACAGTTCCTCAAGCACAGTACAGGTCCTCCAGTCCAGTACAGGTACTCCAGACCAGTACAGTTATTTCAGACCAGTACTGTTCCTCAAGCCCAGTACAGTTCCTCCACACCAGTACAGTTCCTCCAGCCCAGTACAGTTCCTCCAGACCTGTACATTTCCTCAAGCCCAGTACAGTTCTTCCAGACAAGTAAAGTTCCTCCAGCCAAGTACAGTTCCTCAAGCCCAGTACAGGTCCTCCAGAACAGTACAGTTCCTCCAGACCAGTACAGTTCCTCAAGCCCAGTACAGTTCCTCAAGATCAGTACAGTTCCTCCAGCACAGTACAGTTCCTCCAGCCCTGTACAGTTCCTCCAACCCAGTACAGTTCCTCCAGCCCAGTACAGTTCCTCCAGACCAGTACAGTTCCTCCAGACCAGTACAGGTCCTCCAGACCAGTACAGTTCCTCCAGACCAGTACAGGTCCTCCAGACCAGTACTGGTCCTCCAGACCAGTACAGTTCCTCCAGACCAGTACAGTTCCTCCAGACCAATACAGTTCCTCAAGCCCAGTACAGTTCCTCCAGCCCAGTACAGTTCCTCCAGCCCAGTACAGTTCCTCCAAACCAGTACAGTTCCTCCAGACGAGTACAGTTCTTCCAGCCCAGTACAGTTCCTCCAGCCCAGTACAGTTCCTCCAGCCCAGTACAGTTCCTCAAGCCCAGTACAGTTCCTCCAGACGAGTACAGTTCTTCCAGCCCAGTACAGTTCCTCAAGCCCAGTACAGTTCCTCCAGACGAGTACAGTTCTTCCAGCCCAGTACAGTTCCTCCAACCCAGTACAGTTCCTCCAGCCCAGTACAGTTCCTCCAGACCAGTACAGGTCCTCCAGTCAAGTACAGTTCCTCAAGACCAGTACAGTTCCTCCAGACCAGTACAGTTCCTCAAGCCCAGTACAGTTCCTCCAGACCAGTACAGTTCCTCCAGACCAGTACAGTTCCTCCAGACCAGTACAGGTCCTCCAGACAAGTACAGTTCCTCAAGACCAGTACAGTTCCTCCAGACCAGTACAGTTCCTCAAGCCCAGTACAGTTCCTCCAGACAAGTACAGTTCTTCCAGCCCAGTACAGTTCCTCAAGCCCAGTACAGTTCCTCCAGACGAGTACAGTTCCTCCAGCCCAGTACAGTTCCTCCAGACCAGTACAGGTCCTCCAGTCAAGTACAGTTCCTCAAGACCAGTACAGTTCCTCCAGACCAGTACAGTTCCTCAAGCCCAGTACAGTTCCTCCAGACCAGTACAGTTCCTCCAGACCAGTACAGTTCCTCCAGACCAGTACAGGTCCTCCAGTCAAGTACAGTTCCTCAAGACCAGTACAGTTCCTCCAGACCAGTACAGTTCCTCAAGCCCAGTACAGTTCCTCCAGACGAGTACAGTTCTTCCAGCCCAGTACAGTTCCTCAAGCCCAGTACAGTTCCTCCAGACGAGTACAGTTCCTCCAGCCCAGTACAGTTCCTCCAGACCAGTACAGTTCCTCAAGACCAGTACAGTTCCTCCAGACCAGTACAGTTCCTCAAGCCCAGTACAGTTCCTCCAGACCAGTACAGTTCCTCCAGACCAGTACAGTTCCTCCAGACCAGTACAGGTCCTCCAGATGAGTACAGTTCTTCCAGCCCAGTACAGTTCCTCCAGCCCAGTACAGTTCCTCCAGCCCAGTACAGTTCCTCAAGCCCAGTACAGTTCCTCCAGACGAGTACAGTTCTTCCAGCCCGGTAGAGTTCCTCAAGCCCAGTACAGTTCCTCCAGACGAGTACAGTTCTTCCAGCCCAGTACAGTTCCTCCAACCCAGTACAGTTCCTCCAACCCAGTACAGTTCCTCCAGCCCAGTACAGTTCCTCCAGACCAGTACAGGTCCTCCAGTCAAGTACAGTTCCTCAAGACCAGTACAGGTCCTCCAGACCAGTACAGTTCCTCAAGCCCAGTACAGTTCCTCCAGACGAGTACAGTTCTTCCAGCCCAGTACAGTTCCTCAAGCCCAGTACAGGTCCTCCAGAACAGTACAGTTCCTCCAGACCAGTACAGTTCCTCAAGTCCAGTACAGTTCCTCAAGATCAGTACAGTTCCTCCAGCACAGTACAGTTCCTCCAGCCCAGTACAGTTCCTCCAACCCAGTACAGTTCCTCCAGCCCAGTACAGTTCCTCCAGACCAGTACAGGTCCTCCAGACCAGTACAGTTCCTCCAGACCAGTACAGGTCCTCCAGACCAGTACAGTTCCTCCAGACCAGTACAGGTCCTCCAGACCAGTACTGGTCCTCCAGACCAGTACATTTCCTCCAGACCAGTACAGTTCCTCCAGACCAATACAGTTCCTCAAGCCCAGTACAGTTCCTCCAGCCCAGTACAGTTCCTCCAGCCCAGTACAGTTCCTCCAAACCAGTACAGTTCGTCCAGACCAGTACAGTTCGTCCAGACCAGTACAGGTCCTCCAGACCAGTACAGTTCCTCCAGACCAGTACAGGTCCTCCAGACCAGTACAGTTCCTCCAGACCAGTACAGGTCCTCCAGACCAGTACAGTTCCTCCAGACCAGTACAGGTCCTCCAGACCAGTACAGTTCCTCCAGACCAGTACAGGTCCTCCAGACCAGTACTGGTCCTCCAGACCAGTACTGGTCCTCCAGACCAGTACAGTTCCTCCAGACCAGTACAGTTCCTCCAGACCAATACAGTTCCTCAAGCCCAGTACAGTTCCTCCAGCCCAGTACAGTTCCTCCAACCCAGTACAGTTCCTCCAAACCAGTACCGTTCCTCCAGACCAGTACAGTTCGTCCAGACCAGTACAGGTCCTCCAGACCAGTACAGTTCCTCCAGACCAGTACAGGTCCTCCAGACCAGTACAGTTCCTCAAGCCCAGTACAGTTCCTCAAGCCCAGTACAGTTCCTCCAGACCAGTACAGTTCCTCCAGACCAGTATAGTTCCTCAAGACCAGTACAGTTCCTCCAGACCAGTACAGTTCCTCAAGCCCAGTACAGTTCCTCCAGACGAGTACAGTTCTTCCAGCCCAGTACAGTTTCTCCAACCCAGTACAGTTCCTCCAACCCAGTACAGTTCCTCAAGCACAGTACAGGTCCTCCAGTCCAGTACAGGTACTCCAGACCAGTACAGTTATTTCAGACCAGTACTGTTCCTCAAGCCCAGTACAGTTCCTCCACACCAGTACAGTTCCTCCAGCCCAGTACAGTTCCTCCAGACCTGTACATTTCCTCAAGCCCAGTACAGTTCTTCCAGACAAGTAAAGTTCCTCCAGCCAAGTACAGTTCCTCAAGCCCAGTACAGGTCCTCCAGAACAGTACAGTTCCTCCAGACCAGTACAGTTCCTCAAGCCCAGTACAGTTCCTAAAGATCAGTACAGTTCCTCCAGCACAGTACAGTTCCTCCAGCCCTGTACAGTTCCTCCAACCCAGTACAGTTCCTCCAGCCCAGTACAGTTCCTCCAGACCAGTACAGTTCCTCCAGACCAGTACAGGTCCTCCAGACCAGTACAGTTCCTCCAGACCAGTACAGGTCCTCCAGACCAGTACTGGTCCTCCAGACCAGTACAGTTCCTCCAGACCAGTACAGTTCCTCCAGACCAATACAGTTCCTCAAGCCCAGTACAGTTCCTCCAGCCCAGTACAGTTCCTCCAGCCCAGTACAGTTCCTCCAAACCAGTACAGTTCCTCCAGACGAGTACAGTTCTTCCAGCCCAGTACAGTTCCTCCAGCCCAGTACAGTTCCTCCAGCCCAGTACAGTTCCTCAAGCCCAGTACAGTTCCTCCAGACGAGTACAGTTCTTCCAGCCCAGTACAGTTCCTCAAGCCCAGTACAGTTCCTCCAGACGAGTACAGTTCTTCCAGCCCAGTACAGTTCCTCCAACCCAGTACAGTTCCTCCAGCCCAGTACAGTTCCTCCAGACCAGTACAGGTCCTCCAGTCAAGTACAGTTCCTCAAGACCAGTACAGTTCCTCCAGACCAGTACAGTTCCTCAAGCCCAGTACAGTTCCTCCAGACCAGTACAGTTCCTCCAGACCAGTACAGTTCCTCCAGACCAGTACTGGTCCTCCAGACAAGTACAGTTCCTCAAGACCAGTACAGTTCCTCCAGACCAGTACAGTTCCTCAAGCCCAGTACAGTTCCTCCAGACAAGTACAGTTCTTCCAGCCCAGTACAGTTCCTCAAGCCCAGTACAGTTCCTCCAGACGAGTACAGTTCCTCCAGCCCAGTACAGTTCCTCCAGACCAGTACAGGTCCTCCAGTCAAGTACAGTTCCTCAAGACCAGTACAGTTCCTCCAGACCAGTACAGTTCCTCAAGCCCAGTACAGTTCCTCCAGACCAGTACAGTTCCTCCAGACCAGTACAGTTCCTCCAGACCAGTACAGGTCCTCCAGTCAAGTACAGTTCCTCAAGACCAGTACAGTTCCTCCAGACCAGTACAGTTCCTCAAGCCCAGTACAGTTCCTCCAGACGAGTACAGTTCTTCCAGCCCAGTACAGTTCCTCCAACCCAGTACAGTTCCTCCAGCCCAGTACAGTTCCTCCAGACCAGTACAGGTCCTCCAGACCAGTACAGTTCCTCCAGACCAGTACAGTTCCTCCAGACCAGTACAGGTCCTCCAGACCAGTACAGTTCCTCCAGTCCAATACAGGTACTCCAGACCAGTACAGTTCCTCCAGCCCAGTACAGTTCCTCAAGCCCAGTACAGTTCCTCCAGCCCAGTACAGTTCCTCAAGCCCAGTACAGTTCCTCCAGACGAGTACAGTTCTTCCAGCCCAGTACAGTTTCTCCAACCCAGTACAGTTCCTCCAGCCTAGTACAGTTCCTCAAGCACAGTACAGGTCCTCCAGTCAAGTACAGTTCCTCCAGACCAGTACAGGTCCTCCAGACCAGTACAGTTCCTCCAGACCAGTACAGTTCCTCAAGCCCAGTACAGTTCCTCCAGCCCAGTACAGTTCCTCAATCCCAGTACAGTCCCTCCATCCCAGTTCACATCTCCAGAGGAGTACAGTTCCTCCAGCCCAGTACAGTTCCTCCAGACCAGTACAGTTCCTCCAGACCAGTACAGTTCTTCAAGACCAGTACAGTTCCTCCAGCCCAGTACAGTTCCTCCAGACCAGTACAGTTCCTCCAGACCAGTACAGTTACTCAAGCCCAGTACAGTTCCTCAAGACCAGACCAGTACAGTTCCTCCAGACCAGTACAGTTCCTCAAGCCCAGTACAGTTCCTCCAGCCCAGTACAGTTCCTCAAGACCAGTACATTCCTCCAGACCAGTACAGTTCCACAAGCCCAGTACAGTTCCTCCAGACCAGTACAGTTCCTCCATACCAATACAGGTCCTCCAGACCAGTACAGTTCTTCAAACCCAGTACAGTTCCTCCAGCCCAGTACAGTTCCTCAAGCCCAGTACATCTCCTCCGGACCAGTACAGTTCCTCAAGCCCAGTACAGTTCCTTCAGACCAGTACAGTTCCTCAGGCCCAGTACAGTTCCTCCAGACCAGTACAGTTCCTCCAGACCAGTACAGTTCTTCCAGACCAGTATAGTTCCTCAAGCCCAGTACAGTTCCTCAAGGCCAGTACAGTTCCTCCAGCCCAGTACAATTCCTCAAGCCCAGTACAGTTCCTCCAGACCAGTACAGTTCCTCAAGCCCAGTACAGTTCCTCAAAACCAGTAGTTATTTCAGACCAGTACAGTTCCTCAAGCCCAGTACAGTTCCTCCAGACCAGTACAGTTCCTCAAGCCCAGTACAGTTCCTCCAGACCTGTACAGTTCCTCAAGCCCAGTACAGTTCTTCCAGACCAGTACAGTTCCTCAAGCCCAGTACAGTTCCTATAGCCCAGAACAGTTCCTCAAGACCAGTACAGTTCCTCCAGACCAGTACAGTTCCTCAAGAGCAGTACAGTTCCACCAGCCCAGTACAGTTCCTCAAGACCAGTACATTCCTCAAGACCAGTATACTTCCTCCAGACCAGTACATTTCCACAAGCCCAGTACAGTTCCTCCAGACCAGTACAGGTCCTCAAGCCCAGTACATCTCCTCCAGACCAGTACAGTTCCTCAAGCCCAGTACAGTTCCTTCAGACCAGTACAGTTCCTCAAGCCCAGTACAGTTCCTCCAGACCAGTACAGTTCCTCAAGCCCAGTACAGTTCCTCCAGACCAGTACAGTTCCTCAAGCCCTGTACAGTTCTTCCAGACCAGTACAGTTCCTCAAGCCCTGTACAGTTCCTCAAGCCCAGTACAGTTCCTCCAGACCAGTAAAGTTCCTCAAGCCCAGTACAGTTCCTCCAGACCAGTACAGTTCCTCAAGCCCAGTACAGTTCCTCAAGACCAGTAAAGTTCCTCAAGCCCAGTACAGTTCCTCCAGTCCAGTACAGTTCCTCAAGCCCAGTACAGTTCCTCAAACTCAGTACAGTTCCTCCAGCCCAGTACATTTCCTCCAGACCAGTACAGTTCCTCAAGACCAGTACAGTTCCTCCAGACCAGTACAGTTCCTCCAGCCCAGACCAGTTCCTCAAGCCCAGTACAGTTCCTCCAGACGAATACAGTTCTTCCAGCCCAGTACAGTTTCTCCAACCCAGTACAGTTCCTCCAGCCCAGTACAGTTCCTCAAGCACAGTACAGGTCCTCCAGTCAAGTACAGTTCCTCCAGACCAGTACAGGTCCTCCAGACCAGTACAGTTCCTCCAGACCACTACAGTTCCTCCAGACCAGTACAGGTCCTCCAGACCAGTACAGTTCCTCCAGTCCAGTACAGGTACTCCAGACCAGTACAGTTATTTCAGACCAGTACGGTTCCTCAAGCCCAGTACAGTTCCTCCACACCAGTACAGTTCCTCCAGCCCAGTACAGTTCCTCCAGACCTGTACAGTTCCTCAAGCCCAGTACAGTTCTTCCAGACCAGTACAGGTCCTCCAGACCAGTACAGTTCCTCCAGACCACTACAGTTCCTCCAGACCAGTACAGGTCCTCCAGACCAGTACAGTTCCTCCAGTCCAGTACAGGTACTCCAGACCAGTACAGTTATTTCAGACCAGTACTGTTCCTCCAGCCCAGTACAGTTCCTCCAGACCTGTACAGTTCCTCAAGACCAGTACATTTCTTCCAGACCAGTAAAGTTCCTCCAGCCAAGTACAGTTCCTCAAGCCCAGTACAGGTCCTCCAGACCAGTACAGTTCCTCCAGACCAGTACAGTTCCTCAAGCCCAGTACAGTTCCTCAAGATCAGTACAGTTCCTCCAGCCCAGTACAGTTCCTCCAACCCAGTACAGTTCCTCCAGCCCAGTACAGTTCCTCCAGACCAGTACAGTTCCTCCAGACCAGTACAGGTCCTCCAGACCAGTACAGTTCCTCCAGACCAGTACTGGTCCTCCAGACCAGTACAGTTCCTCCAGACCAGTACAGTTCCTCCAGACCAATACAGTTCCTCAAGCCCAGTACAGTTCCTCCAGCCCAGTACAGTTCCTCCAACCCAGTACAGTTCCTCCAAACCAGTACAGTTCCTCCAGACCAGTACAGTTCGTCCAGACCAGTACAGGTCCTCCAGACCAGTACAGTTCCTCCAGACCAGTACAGGTCCTCCAGACCAGTACAGTTCCTCAAGCCCAGTACAGTTCCTCAAGCCCAGTACAGTTCCTCCAGACCAGTACAGTTCCTCCAGACCAGTACAGTTCCTCAAGACCAGTACAGTTCCTCCAGAGCAGTACAGTTCCTCAAGCCCAGTACAGTTCCTCCAGACGAGTACAGTTCTTCCAGCCCAGTACAGTTTCTCCAACCCAGTACAGTTCCTCCAACCCAGTACAGTTCCTCAAGCACAGTACAGGTCCTCCAGACCAGTACAGTTCCTCAAGCCCAGTACAGTTCCTCCAGCCCAGTACAGTTCCTCCAGCCCAGTACAGTTCCTCCAAACCAGTACAGTTCCTCCAGACGAGTACAGTTCTTCCAGCCCAGTACAGTTCCTCCAGCCCAGTACAGTTCCTCCAGCCCAGTACAGTTCCTCAAGCCCAGTACAGTTCCTCCAGACGAGTACAGTTCTTCCAGCCCAGTACAGTTCCTCAAGCCCAGTACAGTTCCTCCAGACGAGTACAGTTCTTCCAGCCCAGTACAGTTCCTCCAACCCAGTACAGTTCCTCCAGCCCAGTACAGTTCCTCCAGACCAGTACAGGTCCTCCAGTCAAGTACAGTTCCTCAAGACCAGTACAGTTCCTCCAGACCAGTACAGTTCCTCAAGCCCAGTACAGTTCCTCCAGACCAGTACAGTTCCTCCAGACCAGTACAGTTCCTCCAGACCAGTACAGGTCCTCCAGATGAGTACAGTTCCTCCAGCCCAGTACAGTTCCTCCAGCCCAGTACAGTTCCTCCAGCCCAGTACAGTTCCTCAAGCCCAGTACAGTTCCTCCAGACGAGTACAGTTCTTCCAGCCCGGTAGAGTTCCTCAAGCCCAGTACAGTTCCTCCAGACGAGTACAGTTCTTCCAGCCCAGTACAGTTCCTCCAACCCAGTACAGTTCCTCCAACCCAGTACAGTTCCTCCAGCCCAGTACAGTTCCTCCAGACCAGTACAGGTCCTCCAGTCAAGTACAGTTCCTCAAGACCAGTACAGGTCCTCCAGACCAGTACAGTTCCTCAAGCCCAGTACAGTTCCTCCAGACGAGTACAGTTCTTCCAGCCCAGTACAGTTCCTCAAGCCCAGTACAGGTCCTCCAGAACAGTACAGTTCCTCCAGACCAGTAGAGTTCCTCAAGTCCAGTACAGTTCCTCAAGATCAGTACAGTTCCTCCAGCACAGTACAGTTCCTCCAGCCCAGTACAGTTCCTCCAACCCAGTACAGTTCCTCCAGCCCAGTACAGTTCCTCCAGACCAGTACAGGTCCTCCAGACCAGTACAGTTCCTCCTGACCAGTACAGGTCCTCCAGACCAGTACAGTTCCTCCAGACCAGTACAGGTCCTCCAGACCAGTACTGGTCCTCCAGACCAGTACATTTCCTCCAGACCAGTACAGTTCCTCCAGACCAATACAGTTCCTCAAGCCCAGTACAGTTCCTCCAGCCCAGTACAGTTCCTCCAGCCCAGTACAGTTCCTCCAAACCAGTACAGTTCGTCCAGACCAGTACAGTTCGTCCAGACCAGTACAGGTCCTCCAGACCAGTACAGTTCCTCCAGACCAGTACAGGTCCTCCAGACCAGTACAGTTCCTCCAGACCAGTACAGGTCCTCCAGACCAGTACAGTTCCTCCAGACCAGTACAGGTCCTCCAGACCAGTACAGTTCCTCCAGACCAGTACAGGTCCTCCAGACCAGTACAGTTCCTCCAGACCAGTACAGTTCCTCCAGACCAATACAGATCCTCAAGCCCAGTACAGTTCCTCCAGCCCAGTACAGTTCCTCCAACCCAGTACAGTTCCTCCAAACCAGTACCGTTCCTCCAGACCAGTACAGTTCGTCCAGACCAGTACAGGTCCTCCAGACCAGTACAGTTCCTCCAGACCAGTACAGTTCCTCAAGCCCAGTACAGTTCCTCAAGCCCAGTACAGTTCCTCCAGACCAGTACAGTTCCTCCAGACCAGTACAGTTCCTCAAGACCAGTACAGTTCCTCCAGACCAGTACAGTTCCTCCAGACGAGTACAGTTCTTCCAGCCCAGTACAGTTTCTCCAACCCAGTACAGTTCCTCCAACCCAGTACAGTTCCTCAAGCACAGTACAGGTCCTCCAGTCCAGTACAGGTACTCCAGACCAGTACAGTTATTTCAGACCAGTACTGTTCCTCAAGCCCAGTACAGTTCCTCCACACCAGTACAGTTCCTCCAGCCCAGTACAGTTCCTCCAGACCTGTACAGTTCCTCCAACCCAGTACAGTTCCTCCAGCCCAGTACAGTTCCTCCAGACCAGTACAGTTCCTCAAGATCAGTACAGTTCCTCCAGCACAGTACAGTTCCTCCAGCCCTGTACAGTTCCTCAAGATCAGTACAGTTCCTCCAGCACAGTACAGTTCCTCCAGCCCTGTACAGTTCCTCCAACCCAGTACAGTTCCTCCAGCCCAGTACAGTTCCTCCAGACCAGTACAGTTCCTCCAGACCAGTACAGGTCCTCCAGACCAGTACAGTTCCACCAGACCAGTACAGGTCCTCCAGACCAGTACTGGTCCTCCAGACCAGTACAGTTCCTCCAGACCAGTACAGTTCCTCCAGACCAATACAGTTCCTCAAGCCCAGTACAGTTCCTCCAGCCCAGTACAGTTCCTCCAGCCCAGTACAGTTCCTCCAAACCAGTACAGTTCCTCCAGAGGAGTACAGTTCTTCCAGCCCAGTACAGTTCCTCCAGCCCAGTACAGTTCCTCCAGCCCAGTACAGTTCCTCAAGCCCAGTACAGTTCCTCCAGACGAGTACAGTTCTTCCAGCCCAGTACAGTTCCTCAAGCCCAGTACAGTTCCTCCAGACGAGTACAGTTCCTCCAGCCCAGTACAGTTCCTCCAACCCAGTACAGTTCCTCCAGCCCAGTACAGTTCCTCCAGACCAGTACAGGTCCTCCAGTCAAGTACAGTTCCTCCAGACCAGTACAGTTCCTCCAGACCAGTACAGTTCCTCAAGCCCAGTACAGTTCCTCCAGACTAGTACAGTTCCTCCAGACCAGTACAGTTCCTCCAGACCAGTACAGGTCCTCCAGTCAAGTACAGTTCCTCAAGACCAGTACAGTTCCTCCAGACCAGTACAGTTCCTCAAGCCCAGTATAGTTCCTCCAGACGAGTACAGTTCATCCAGCCCAGTACAGTTCCTCAAGCCCAGTACAGTTCCTCCAGACGAGTACAGTTCCTCCAGCCCAGTACAGTTCCTCCAGACCAGTACAGGTCCTCCAGTCAAGTACAGTTCCTCAAGACCAGTACAGTTCCTCCAGACCAGTACAGTTCCTCAAGCCCAGTACAGTTCCTCCAGACCAGTACAGTTCCTCCAGACCAGTACAGTTCCTCCAGACCAGTACAGGTCCTCCAGTCAAGTACAGTTCCTCAAGACCAGTACAGTTCCTCCAGACCAGTACAGTTCCTCAAGCCCAGTACAGTTCCTCCAGACGAGTACAGTTCTTCCAGCCCAGTACAGTTCCTCCAACCCAGTACAGTTCCTCCAGCCCAGTACAGTTCCTCCAGACCAGTACAGGTCCTCCAGACCAGTACAGTTCCTCCAGACCAGTACAGTTCCTCCAGACCAGTACAGGTCCTCCAGACCAGTACAGTTCCTCCAGTCCAATACAGGTACTCCAGACCAGTACAGTTCCTCCAGCCCAGTACAGTTCCTCAAGCCCAGTACAGTTCCTCCAGCCCAGTACAGTTCCTCAAGCCCAGTACAGTTCCTCCAGACGAGTACAGTTCTTCCAGCCCAGTACAGATTCTCCAACCCAGTACAGTTCCTCCAGCCTAGTACAGTTCCTCAAGCACAGTACAGGTCCTCCAGTCAAGTACAGTTCCTCCAGACCAGTACAGTTCCTCCAGACCAGTACAGTTCCTCAAGCCCAGTACAGTTCCTCCAGCCCAGTACAGTTCCTCAATCCCAGTACAGTCCCTCCAGCCCAGTTCACATCTCCAGAGGAGTACAGTTCCTCCAGCCCAGTACAGTTCCTCCAGACCAGTACAGTTCCTCCAGACCAGTACAGTTCTTCAAGACCAGTACAGTTCCTCCAGCCCAGTACAGTTCCTCCAGACCAGTACAGTTCCTCCAGACCAGTACAGTTCCTCCAGACCAGTACAGTTACTCAAGCCCAGTACAGTTCCTCAAGACCAGTACAGTTCCTCCAGACCAGTACAGTTCCTCCAGACCAGTACAGTTCCTCAAGCCCAGTACAGTTCCTTTAGCCCAGTACAGTTCCTCAAGACCAGTACATTCCTCCAGACCAGTACAGTTCCACAAGCCCAGTACAGTTCCTCCAGACCAGTACAGTTCCTCCAGACCAATACAGGTCCTCCAGACCAGTACAGTTCTTCAAACCCAGTACAGTTCCTCCAGCCCAGTACAGTTCCTCAAACCCAGTACATCTCCTCCGGACCAGTACAGTTCCTCAAGCCCAGTACAGTTCCTTCAGACCAGTACAGTTCCTCAGGCCCAGTACAGTTCCTCCAGACCAGTACAGTTCCTCCAGACCAGTACAGTTCTTCCAGACCAGTATAGTTCCTCAAGCCCAGTACAGTTCCTCAAGGCCAGTACAGTTCCTCCAGCCCAGTACAATTCCTCAAGCCCAGTACAGTTCCTCCAGACCAGTACAGTTCCTCAAGCCCAGTACAGTTCCTCAAGACCAGTAGTTATTTCAGACCAGTACAGTTCCTCAAGCCCAGTACAGTTCCTCCAGACCAGTACAGTTCCTCAAGCCCAGTACAGTTCCTCCAGACCTGTACAGTTCCTCAAGCCCAGTACAGTTCTTCCAGACCAGTACAGTTCCTCAAGCCCAGTACAGTTCCTATAGCCCAGAACAGTTCCTCAAGACCAGTACAGTTCCTCCAGACCAGTACAGGTCCTCCAGACCAGTACAGTTCCTCCAGACCAGTACAGTTCCTCAAGCCCAGTACAGTTCCTCAAGATCAGTACAGTTCCTCCAGCCCAGTACAGTTCCTGCAACCCAGTACAGTTCCTCCAGCCCAGTACAGTTCCTCCAGACCAGTACAGTTCCTCCAGACCAGTACAGGTCCTCCAGACCAGTACAGTTCCTCCAGACCAGTACAGGTCCTCCAGACCAGTACAGGTCCTCCAGACCAGTACTGGTCCTCCAGACCAGTACAGTTCCTCCAGACCAGTACAGTTACTCCAGACCAATACAGTTCCTCAAGCCCAGTACAGTTCCTCCAGCCCAGTACAGTTCCTCCAGCCCAGTACAGTTCCTCCAAACCAGTACAGTTCCTCCAGACCAGTACAGTTCGTCCAGACCAGTACAGGTCCTCCAGACCAGTACAGTTCCTCCAGACCAGTACAGGTCCTCCAGACCAGTACAGTTCCTCCAGACCAGTACAGGTCCTCCAGACCAGTACAGTTCCTCAAGCCCAGTACAGTTCCTCAAGCCCAGTACAGTTCCTCCAGACCAGTACAGTTCCTCCAGATCAGTACAGTTTCTCAAGACCAGTACAGTTCCTCCAGACCAGTACAGTTCCTCAAGCCCAGTACAGTTCCTCCAGACGAGTACAGTTCTTCCAGCCCAGTACAGTTTCTCCAACCCAGTATAGTTCCTCCAACCCAGTACAGTTCCTCCAGACCAGTACAGTTCCTCAAGCCCAGTACAGTTCCTCCAGACGAGTACAGTTCTTCCAGCCCAGTACAGTTTCTCCAACCCAGTATAGTTCCTCCAACCCAGTACAGTTCCTCAAGCACAGTACAGGTCCTCCAGACCAGTACAGGTCCTGCAGACCAGTACAGTTCCTCCAGACCAGTACAGGTCCTCCAGACCAGTACAGTTCCTCCAGTCCAGTACAGGTACTCCAGACCAGTACAGTTATTTCAGACCAGTACTGTTCCTCAAGCCCAGTACAGTTCCTCCACACCAGTACAGTTCCTCCAGCCCAGTACAGTTCCTCCAGACCTGTACATTTCCTCAAGCCCAGTACAGTTCTTCCAGAAAAGTAAAGTTCCTCCAGCCAAGTACAGTTCCTCAAGCCCAGTACAGGTCCTCCAGAACAGTACAGTTCCTCCAGACCAGTACAGTTCCTCAAGCCCAGTACAGTTCCTCAAGATCAGTACAGTTCCTCCAGCACAGTACAGTTCCTCCAGCCCAGTACAGTTCCTCCAACCCAGTACAGTTCCTCCAGCCCAGTACAGTTCCTCCAGACCAGTACAGTTCCTCCAGACCAGTACAGGTCCTCCAGACCAGTACAGTTCCTCCAGACCAGTACAGGTCCTCCAGACCAGTACAGTTCCTCCAGACCAGTACAGGTCCTCCAGACCAGTACAGTTCCTCCAGACCAGTACTGGTCCTCCAGACCAGTACTGGTCCTCCAGACCAGTACAGTTCCTCCAGACCAGTACAGTTCCTCCAGACCAATACAGTTCCTCAAGCCCAGTACAGTTCCTCCAGCCCAGTACAGTTCCTCCAACCCAGTACAGTTCCTCCAAACCAGTACAGTTCCTCCAGACCAGTACAGTTCGTCCAGACCAGTACAGGTCCTCCAGACCAGTACAGTTCCTCCAGACCAGTACAGGTCCTCCAGACCAGTACAGTTCCTCCAGACCAGTACAGGTCCTCCAGACCAGTACAGTTCCTCCAGACCAGTACAGGTCCTCCAGACCAGTACAGTTCCTCCAGACCAGTACAGGTCCTCCAGACCAGTACTGGTCCTCCAGACCAGTACAGTTCCTCCAGACCAGTACAGTTCCTCCAGACCAGTACAGTTCCTCAAGCCCAGTACAGTTCCTCCAGCCCAGTACAGTTCCTCCAACCCAGTACAGTTCCTCCAAACCAGTACAGTTCCTCCAGACCAGTACAGTTCGTCCAGACCAGTACAGGTCCTCCAGACCAGTACAGTTCCTCCAGACCAGTACAGGTCCTCCAGACCAGTACAGTTCCTCAAGCCCAGTACAGTTCCTCAAGCCCAGTACAGTTCCTCCAGACCAGTACAGTTCCTCCAGACCAGTACAGTTCCTCAAGACCAGTACAGTTCCTCCAGACCAGTACAGTTCCTCAAGCCCAGTACAGTTCCTCCAGACGAGTACAGTTCTTCCAGCCCAGTAAAGTTTCTCCAACCCAGTACAGTTCCTCCAACCCAGTACAGTTCCTCAAGCACAGTACAGGTCCTCCAGTCCAGTACAGGTACTCCAGACCAGTACAGTTATTTCAGACCAGTACTGTTCCTCAAGCCCAGTACAGTTCCTCCACACCAGTACAGTTCCTCCAGCCCAGTACAGTTCCTCCAGACCTGTACATTTCCTCAAGCCCAGTACAGTTCTTCCAGACAAGTAAAGTTCCTCCAGCCAAGTACAGTTCCTCAAGCCCAGTACAGGTCCTCCAGACCAGTACAGTTCCTCAAGCCCAGTACAGTTCCTCAAGATCAGTACAGTTCCTCCAGCACAGTACAGTTCCTCCAGCCCTGTACAGTTCCTCCAACCCAGTACAGTTCCTCCAGCCCAGTACAGTTCCTCCAGACCAGTACAGTTCCTCCAGACCAGTACAGGTCCTCCAGACCAGTACAGTTCCTCCAGACCAGTACAGGTCCTCCAGACCAGTACTGGTCCTCCAGACCAGTACAGTTCCTCCAGACCAGTACAGTTCCTCCAGACCAATACAGTTCCTCAAGCCCAGTACAGTTCCTCCAGCCCAGTACAGTTCCTCCAGCCCAGTACAGTTCCTCCAAACCAGTACAGTTCCTCCAGACGAGTACAGTTCTTCCAGCCCAGTACAGTTCCTCCAGCCCAGTACAGTTCCTCCAGCCCAGTACAGTTCCTCAAGCCCAGTACAGTTCCTCCAGACGAGTACAGTTCTTCCAGCCCAGTACAGTTCCTCAAGCCCAGTACAGTTCCTCCAGACGAGTACAGTTCTTCCAGCCCAGTACAGTTCCTCCAACCCAGTACAGTTCCTCCAGCCCAGTACAGTTCCTCCAGACCAGTACAGGTCCTCCAGTCAAGTACAGTTCCTCAAGACCAGTACAGTTCCTCCAGACCAGTACAGTCCCTCAAGCCCAGTACAGTTCCTCCAGACCAGTACAGTTCCTCCAGACCAGTACAGTTCCTCCAGACCAGTACAGGTCCTCCAGACAAGTACAGTTCCTCAAGACCAGTACAGTTCCTCCAGACCAGTACAGTTCCTCAAGCCCAGTACAGTTCCTCCAGACGAGTACAGTTCTTCCAGCCCAGTACAGTTCCTCAAGCCCAGTACAGTTCCTCCAGACGAGTACAGTTCCTCCAGCCCAGTACAGTTCCTCCAGACCAGTACAGGTCCTCCAGTCAAGTACAGTTCCTCAAGACCAGTACAGTTCCTCCAGACCAGTACAGTTCCTCAAGCCCAGTACAGTTCCTCCAGACCAGTACAGTTCCTCCAGACCAGTACAGTTCCTCCAGACCAGTACAAGTCCTCCAGTCAAGTACAGTTCCTCAAGACCAGTACAGTTACTCCAGACCAGTACATTTCCTCAAGCCCAGTACAGTTCCTCCAGACGAGTACAGTTCTTCCAGCCCAGTACAGTTCCTCCAACCCAGTACAGTTCCTCCAGCCCAGTACAGTTCCTCCAGACCAGTACAGGTCCTCCAGACCAGTACAGTTCCTCCAGACCAGTACAGTTCCTCCAGACCAGTACAGGTCCTCCAGACCAGTTCAGTTCCTCCAGTCCAATACAGGTACTCCAGACCAGTACAGTTCCTCCAGCCCAGTACAGTTCCTCAAGCCCAGTACAGTTCCTCCAGCCCAGTACAGTTCCTCAAGCCCAGTACAGTTCCTCCAGACGAGTACAGTTCTTCCAGCCCAGTACAGTTTCTCCAACCCAGTACAGTTCCTCCAGCCTAGTACAGTTCCTCAAGCACAGTACAGGTCCTCCAGTCAAGTACAGTTCCTCCAGACCAGTACAGGTCCTCCAGATCAGTACAGTTCCTCCAGACCAGTACAGTTCCTCAAGCCCAGTACAGTTCCTCCAGCCCAGTACAGTTCCTCAATCCCAGTACAGTCCCTCCAGCCCAGTTCACATCTCCAGAGGAGTACAGTTCCTCCAGCCCAGTACAGTTCCTCCAGACCAGTACAGTTCCTCCAGACCAGTACAGTTCTTCAAGACCAGTACAGTTCCTCCAGCCCAGTACAGTTCCTCCAGACCAGTACAGTTCCTCCAGACCAGTACAGTTCCTCCAGACCAGTACAGTTACTCAAGCCCAGTACAGTTCCTCAAGACCAGTACAGTTCCTCCAGACCAGTACAGTTCCTCCAGACCAGTACAGTTCCTCAAGCCCAGTACAGTTCCTCCAGCCCAGTACAGTTCCTCAAGACCAGTACATTCCTCCAGACCAGTACAGTTCCACAAGCCCAGTACAGTTCCTCCAGACCAGTACAGTTCCTCCATACCAATACAGGTCCTCCAGACCAGTACAGTTCTTCAAACCCAGTACAGTTCCTCCAGCCCAGTACAGTTCCTCAAGCCCAGTACATCTCCTCCGGACCAGTACAGTTCCTCAAGCCCAGTACAGGTACTCCAGACCAGTACAGTTATTTCAGACCAGTACGGTTCCTCAAGCCCAGTACAGTTCCTCCACACCAGTACAGTTCCTCCAGCCCAGTACAGTTCCTCCAGACCTGTACAGTTCCTCAAGCCCAGTACAGTTCTTCCAGACCAGTACAGGTCCTCCAGACCAGTACAGTTCCTCCAGACCACTACAGTTCCTCCAGACCAGTACAGGTCCTCCAGACCAGTACAGTTCCTCCAGTCCAGTACAGGTACTCCAGACCAGTACAGTTATTTCAGACCAGTACTGTTCCTCCAGCCCAGTACAGTTCCTCCAGACCTGTACAGTTCCTCAAGACCAGTACATTTCTTCCAGACCAGTAAAGTTCCTCCAGCCAAGTACAGTTCCTCAAGCCCAGTACAGGTCCTCCAGACCAGTACAGTTCCTCCAGACCAGTACAGTTCCTCAAGCCCAGTACAGTTCCTCAAGATCAGTACAGTTCCTCCAGCCCAGTACAGTTCCTCCAACCCAGTACAGTTCCTCCAGCCCAGTACAGTTCCTCCAGACCAGTACTGTTCCTCCAGACCAGTACAGGTCCTCCAGACCAGTACAGTTCCTCCAGACCAGTACAGGTCCTCCAGACCAGTACTGGTCCTCCAGACCAGTACAGTTCCTCCAGACCAGTACAGTTCCTCCAGACCAATACAGTTCCTCAAGCCCAGTACAGTTCCTCCAGCCCAGTACAGTTCCTCAAGCCCAGTACAGTTCCTCCAGACGAGTACAGTTCTTCCAGCCCGGTAGAGTTCCTCAAGCCCAGTACAGTTCCTCCAGACGAGTACAGTTCTTCCAGCCCAGTACAGTTCCTCCAACCCAGTACAGTTCCTCCAACCCAGTACAGTTCCTCCAGCCCAGTACAGTTCCTCCAGACCAGTACAGGTCCTCCAGTCAAGTACAGTTCCTCAAGACCAGTACAGGTCCTCCAGACCAGTACAGTTCCTCAAGCCCAGTACAGTTCCTCCAGACCAGTACAGTTCGTCCAGACCAGTACAGGTCCTCCAGACCAGTACAGTTCCTCCAGACCAGTACAGGTCCTCCAGACCAGTACAGTTCCTCAAGCCCAGTACAGTTCCTCAAGCCCAGTACAGTTCCTCCAGACCAGTACAGTTCCTCCAGACCAGTACAGTTCCTCAAGACCAGTACAGTTCCTCCAGAGCAGTACAGTTCCTCAAGCCCAGTACAGTTCCTCCAGACGAGTACAGTTCTTCCAGCCCAGTACAGTTTCTCCAACCCAGTACAGTTCCTCCAACCCAGTACAGTTCCTCAAGCACAGTACAGGTCCTCCAGACCAGTACAGTTCCTCAAGCCCAGTACAGTTCCTCCAGCCCAGTACAGTTCCTCCAGCCCAGTACAGTTCCTCCAAACCAGTACAGTTCCTCCAGACGAGTACAGTTCTTCCAGCCCAGTACAGTTCCTCCAGCCCAGTACAGTTCCTCCAGCCCAGTACAGTTCCTCAAGCCCAGTACAGTTCCTCCAGACGAGTACAGTTCTTCCAGCCCAGTACAGTTCCTCAAGCCCAGTACAGTTCCTCCAGACGAGTACAGTTCTTCCAGCCCAGTACAGTTCCTCCAACCCAGTACAGTTCCTCCAGCCCAGTACAGTTCCTCCAGACCAGTACAGGTCCTCCAGTCAAGTACAGTTCCTCAAGACCAGTACAGTTCCTCCAGACCAGTACAGTTCCTCAAGCCCAGTACAGTTCCTCCAGACCAGTACAGTTCCTCCAGACCAGTACAGTTCCTCCAGACCAGTACAGGTCCTCCAGATGAGTACAGTTCCTCCAGCCCAGTACAGTTCCTCCAGCCCAGTACAGTTCCTCCAGCCCAGTACAGTTCCTCAAGCCCAGTACAGTTCCTCCAGACGAGTACAGTTCTTCCAGCCCGGTAGAGTTCCTCAAGCCCAGTACAGTTCCTCCAGACGAGTACAGTTCTTCCAGCCCAGTACAGTTCCTCCAACCCAGTACAGTTCCTCCAACCCAGTACAGTTCCTCCAGCCCAGTACAGTTCCTCCAGACCAGTACAGGTCCTCCAGTCAAGTACAGTTCCTCAAGACCAGTACAGGTCCTCCAGACCAGTACAGTTCCTCAAGCCCAGTACAGTTCCTCCAGACGAGTACAGTTCTTCCAGCCCAGTACAGTTCCTCAAGCCCAGTACAGGTCCTCCAGAACAGTACAGTTCCTCCAGACCAGTAGAGTTCCTCAAGTCCAGTACAGTTCCTCAAGATCAGTACAGTTCCTCCAGCACAGTACAGTTCCTCCAGCCCAGTACAGTTCCTCCAACCCAGTACAGTTCCTCCAGCCCAGTACAGTTCCTCCAGACCAGTACAGGTCCTCCAGACCAGTACAGTTCCTCCTGACCAGTACAGGTCCTCCAGACCAGTACAGTTCCTCCAGACCAGCACAGGTCCTCCAGACCAGTACTGGTCCTCCAGACCAGTACATTTCCTCCAGACCAGTACAGTTCCTCCAGACCAATACAGTTCCTCCAGACCAGTACAGGTCCTCCAGACCAGTACAGTTCCTCCAGACCAGTACAGGTCCTCCAGACCAGTACAGTTCCTCCAGACCAGTACAGGTCCTCCAGACCAGTACAGTTCCTCCAGACCAGTACAGGTCCTCCAGACCAGTACTGGTCCTCCAGACCAGTACTGGTCCTCCAGACCAGTACAGTTCCTCCAGACCAGTACAGTTCCTCCAGACCAATACAGTTCCTCAAGCCCAGTACAGTTCCTCCAGCCCAGTACAGTTCCTCCAACCCAGTACAGTTCCTCCAAACCAGTACCGTTCCTCCAGACCAGTACAGTTCGTCCAGACCAGTACAGGTCCTCCAGACCAGTACAGTTCCTCCAGACCAGTACAGTTCCTCAAGCCCAGTACAGTTCCTCAAGCCCAGTACAGTTCCTCCAGACCAGTACAGTTCCTCCAGACCAGTACAGTTCCTCAAGACCAGTACAGTTCCTCCAGACCAGTACAGTTCCTCCAGACGAGTACAGTTCTTCCAGCCCAGTACAGTTTCTCCAACCCAGTACAGTTCCTCCAACCCAGTACAGTTCCTCAAGCACAGTACAAGTCCTCCAGTCCAGTACAGGTACTCCAGACCAGTACAGTTATTTCAGACCAGTACTGTTCCTCAAGCCCAGTACAGTTCCTCCACACCAGTACAGTTCCTCCAGCCCAGTACAGTTCCTCCAGACCTGTACAGTTCCTCCAACCCAGTACAGTTCCTCCAGCCCAGTACAGTTCCTCCAGACCAGTACAGTTCCTCAAGATCAGTACAGTTCCTCCAGCACAGTACAGTTCCTCCAGCCCTGTACAGTTCCTCAAGATCAGTACAGTTCCTCCAGCACAGTACAGTTCCTCCAGCCCTGTACAGTTCCTCCAACCCAGTACAGTTCCTCCAGCCCAGTACAGTTCCTCCAGACCAGTACAGTTCCTCCAGACCAGTACAGGTCCTCCAGACCAGTACAGTTCCTCCAGACCAGTACAGGTCCTCCAGACCAGTACTGGTCCTCCAGACCAGTACAGTTCCTCCAGACCAGTACAGTTCCTCCAGACCAATACAGTTCCTCAAGCCCAGTACAGTTCCTCCAGCCCAGTACAGTTCCTCCAGCCCAGTACAGTTCCTCCAAACCAGTACAGTTCCTCCAGACGAGTACAGTTCTTCCAGCCCAGTACAGTTCCTCCAACCCAGTACAGTTCCTCCAGCCCAGTACAGTTCCTCAAGCCCAGTACAGTTCCTCCAGACGAGTACAGTTCTTCCAGCCCAGTACAGTTCCTCAAGCCCAGTACAGTTCCTCCAGACGAGTACAGTTCCTCCAGCCCAGTACAGTTCCTCCAACCCAGTACAGTTCCTCCAGCCCAGTACAGTTCCTCCAGACAAGTACAGGTCCTCCAGTCAAGTACAGTTCCTCCAGACCAGTACAGTTCCTCCAGACCAGTACAGTTCCTCAAGCCCAGTACAGTTCCTCCAGACCAGTACAGTTCCTCCAGACCAGTACAGTTCCTCCAGACCAGTACAGGTCCTCCAGTCAAGTACAGTTCCTCAAGACCAGTACAGTTCCTCCAGACCAGTACAGTTCCTCAAGCCCAGTACAGTTCCTCCAGACGAGTACAGTTCATCCAGCCCAGTACAGTTCCTCAAGCCCAGTACAGTTCCTCCAGACGAGTACAGTTCCTCCAGCCCAGTACAGTTCCTCCAGACCAGTACAGGTCCTCCAGTCAAGTACAGTTCCTCAAGACCAGTACAGTTCCTCCAGACCAGTACAGTTCCTCAAGCCCAGTACAGTTCCTCCAGACCAGTACAGTTCCTCCAGACCAGTACAGTTCCTCCAGACCAGTACAGGTCCTCCAGTCAAGTACAGTTCCTCAAGACCAGTACAGTTCCTCCAGACCAGTACAGTTCCTCAAGCCCAGTACAGTTCCTCCAGACGAGTACAGTTCTTCCAGCCCAGTACAGTTCCTCCAACCCAGTACAGTTCCTCCAGCCCAGTACAGTTCCTCCAGACCAGTACAGGTCCTCCAGACCAGTACAGTTCCTCCAGACCAGTACAGTTCCTCCAGACCAGTACAGGTCCTCCAGACCAGTACAGTTCCTCCAGTCCAATACAGGTACTCCAGACCAGTACAGTTCCTCCAGCCCAGTACAGTTCCTCAAGCCCAGTACAGTTCCTCCAGCCCAGTACAGTTCCTCAAGCCCAGTACAGTTCCTCCAGACGAGTACAGTTCTTCCAGCCCAGAACAGATTCTCCAACCCAGTACAGTTCCTCCAGCCTAGTACAGTTCCTCAAGCACAGTACAGGTCCTCCAGTCAAGTACAGTTCCTCCAGACCAGTACAGTTCCTCCAGACCAGTACAGTTCCTCAAGCCCAGTACAGTTCCTCCAGCCCAGTACAGTTCCTCAATCCCAGTACAGTCCCTCCAGCCCAGTTCACATCTCCAGAGGAGTACAGTTCCTCCAGCCCAGTACAGTTCCTCCAGACCAGTACAGTTCCTCCAGACCAGTACAGTTCTTCAAGACCAGTACAGTTCCTCCAGCCCAGTACAGTTCCTCCAGACCAGTACAGTTCCTCCAGACCAGTACAGTTCCTCCAGACCAGTACAGTTACTCAAGCCCAGTACAGTTCCTCAAGACCAGTACAGTTCCTCCAGACCAGTACAGTTCCTCCAGACCAGTACAGTTCCTCAAGCCCAGTACAGTTCCTTTAGCCCAGTACAGTTCCTCAAGACCAGTACATTCCTCCAGACCAGTACAGTTCCACAAGCCCAGTACAGTTCCTCCAGACCAGTACAGTTCCTCCAGACCAATACAGGTCCTCCAGACCAGTACAGTTCTTCAAACCCAGTACAGTTCCTCCAGCCCAGTACAGTTCCTCAAGCCCAGTACATCTCCTCCGGACCAGTACAGTTCCTCAAGCCCAGTACAGTTCCTTCAGACCAGTACAGTTCCTCAGGCCCAGTACAGTTCCTCCAGACCAGTACAGTTCCTCCAGACCAGTACAGTTCTTCCAGACCAGTATAGTTCCTCAAGCCCAGTACAGTTCCTCAAGGCCAGTACAGTTCCTCCAGCCCAGTACAATTCCTCAAGCCCAGTACAGTTCCTCCAGACCAGTACAGTTCCTCAAGCCCAGTACAGTTCCTCAAGACCAGTAGTTATTTCAGACCAGTACAGTTCCTCAAGCCCAGTACAGTTCCTCCAGACCAGTACAGTTCCTCAAGCCCAGTACAGTTCCTCCAGACCTGTACAGTTCCTCAAGCCCAGTACAGTTCTTCCAGACCAGTACAGTTCCTCAAGCCCAGTACAGTTCCTATAGCCCAGAACAGTTCCTCAAGACCAGTACAGTTCCTCCAGACCAGTACAGGTCCTCCAGACCAGTACAGTTCCTCCAGACCAGTACAGTTCCTCAAGCCCAGTACAGTTCCTCAAGATCAGTACAGTTCCTCCAGCCCAGTACAGTTCCTCCAACCCAGTACAGTTCCTCCAGCCCAGTACAGTTCCTCCAGACCAGTACAGTTCCTCCAGACCAGTACAGGTCCTCCAGACCAGTACAGTTCCTCCAGACCAGTACAGGTCCTCCAGACCAGTACAGGTCCTCCAGACCAGTACTGGTCCTCCAGACCAGTACAGTTCCTCCAGACCAGTACAGTTACTCCAGACCAATACAGTTCCTCAAGCCCAGTACAGTTCCTCCAGCCCAGTACAGTTCCTCCAGCCCAGTACAGTTCCTCCAAACCAGTACAGTTCCTCCAGACCAGTACAGTTCGTCCAGACCAGTACAGGTCCTCCAGACCAGTACAGTTCCTCCAGACCAGTACAGGTCCTCCAGACCAGTACAGTTCCTCCAGACCAGTACAGGTCCTCCAGACCAGTACAGTTCCTCAAGCCCAGTACAGTTCCTCAAGCCCAGTACAGTTCCTCCAGACCAGTACAGTTCCTCCAGATCAGTACAGTTTCTCAAGACCAGTACAGTTCCTCCAGACCAGTACAGTTCCTCAAGCCCAGTACAGTTCCTCCAGACGAGTACAGTTCTTCCAGCCCAGTACAGTTTCTCCAACCCAGTATAGTTCCTCCAACCCAGTACAGTTCCTCCAGACCAGTACAGTTCCTCAAGCCCAGTACAGTTCCTCCAGACGAGTACAGTTCTTCCAGCCCAGTACAGTTTCTCCAACCCAGTATAGTTCCTCCAACCCAGTACAGTTCCTCAAGCACAGTACAGGTCCTCCAGACCAGTACAGGTCCTCCAGACCAGTACAGTTCCTCCAGACCAGTACAGGTCCTCCAGACCAGTACAGTTCCTCCAGTCCAGTACAGGTACTCCAGACCAGTACAGTTATTTCAGACCAGTACTGTTCCTCAAGCCCAGTACAGTTCCTCCACACCAGTACAGTTCCTCCAGCCCAGTACAGTTCCTCCAGACCTGTACATTTCCTCAAGCCCAGTACAGTTCTTCCAGAAAAGTAAAGTTCCTCCAGCCAAGTACAGTTCCTCAAGCCCAGTACAGGTCCTCCAGAACAGTACAGTTCCTCCAGACCAGTACAGTTCCTCAAGCCCAGTACAGTTCCTCAAGATCAGTACAGTTCCTCCAGCACAGTACAGTTCCTCCAGCCCAGTACAGTTCCTCCAACCCAGTACAGTTCCTCCAGCCCAGTACAGTTCCTCCAGACCAGTACAGTTCCTCCAGACCAGTACAGGTCCTCCAGACCAGTACAGTTCCTCCAGACCAGTACAGGTCCTCCAGACCAGTACAGTTCCTCCAGACCAGTACAGGTCCTCCAGACCAGTACAGTTCCTCCAGACCAGTACAGGTCCTCCAGACCAGTACTGGTCCTCCAGACCAGTACAGTTCCTCCAGACCAGTACAGGTCCTCCAGACCAGTACAGTTCCTCAAGCCCAGTACAGTTCCTCAAGCCCAGTACAGTTCCTCCAGACCAGTACAGTTCCTCCAGACCAGTACAGTTCCTCAAGACCAGTACAGTTCCTCCAGACCAGTACAGTTCCTCAAGCCCAGTACAGTTCCTCCAGACGAGTACAGTTCTTCCAGCCCAGTACAGTTTCTCCAACCCAGTACAGTTCCTCCAACCCAGTACAGTTCCTCAAGCACAGTACAGGTCCTCCAGTCCAGTACAGGTACTCCAGACCAGTACAGTTATTTCAGACCAGTACTGTTCCTCAAGCCCAGTACAGTTCCTCCACACCAGTACAGTTCCTCCAGCCCAGTACAGTTCCTCCAGACCTGTACATTTCCTCAAGCCCAGTACAGTTCTTCCAGACAAGTAAAGTTCCTCCAGCCAAGTACAGTTCCTCAAGCCCAGTACAGGTCCTCCAGACCAGTACAGTTCCTCAAGCCCAGTACAGTTCCTCAAGATCAGTACAGTTCCTCCAGCACAGTACAGTTCCTCCAGCCCTGTACAGTTCCTCCAACCCAGTACAGTTCCTCCAGCCCAGTACAGTTCCTCCAGACCAGTACAGTTCCTCCAGACCAGTACAGGTCCTCCAGACCAGTACAGTTCCTCCAGACCAGTACAGGTCCTCCAGACCAGTACTGGTCCTCCAGACCAGTACAGTTCCTCCAGACCAGTACAGTTCCTCCAGACCAATACAGTTCCTCAAGCCCAGTACAGTTCCTCCAGCCCAGTACAGTTCCTCCAGCCCAGTACAGTTCCTCCAAACCAGTACAGTTCCTCCAGACGAGTACAGTTCTTCCAGCCCAGTACAGTTCCTCCAGCCCAGTACAGTTCCTCCAGCCCAGTACAGTTCCTCAAGCCCAGTACAGTTCCTCCAGACGAGTACAGTTCTTCCAGCCCAGTACAGTTCCTCAAGCCCAGTACAGTTCCTCCAGACGAGTACAGTTCTTCCAGCCCAGTACAGTTCCTCCAACCCAGTACAGTTCCTCCAGCCCAGTACAGTTCCTCCAGACCAGTACAGGTCCTCCAGTCAAGTACAGTTCCTCAAGACCAGTACAGTTCCTCCAGACCAGTACAGTTCCTCAAGCCCAGTACAGTTCCTCCAGACCAGTACAGTTCCTCCAGACCAGTACAGTTCCTCCAGACCAGTACAGGTCCTCCAGACAAGTACAGTTCCTCAAGACCAGTACAGTTCCTCCAGACCAGTACAGTTCCTCAAGCCCAGTACAGTTCCTCCAGACGAGTACAGTTCTTCCAGCCCAGTACAGTTCCTCAAGCCCAGTACAGTTCCTCCAGACGAGTACAGTTCCTCCAGCCCAGTACAGTTCCTCCAGACCAGTACAGGTCCTCCAGTCAAGTACAGTTCCTCAAGACCAGTACAGTTCCTCCAGACCAGTACAGTTCCTCAAGCCCAGTACAGTTCCTCCAGACCAGTACAGTTCCTCCAGACCAGTACAGTTCCTCCAGACCAGTACAGGTCCTCCAGTCAAGTACAGTTCCTCAAGACCAGTACAGTTACTCCAGACCAGTACATTTCCTCAAGCCCAGTACAGTTCCTCCAGACGAGTACAGTTCTTCCAGCCCAGTACAGTTCCTCCAACCCAGTACAGTTCCTCCAGCCCAGTACAGTTCCTCCAGACCAGTACAGGTCCTCCAGACCAGTACAGTTCCTCCAGACCAGTACAGTTCCTCCAGACCAGTACAGGTCCTCCAGACCAGTACAGTTCCTCCAGTCCAATACAGGTACTCCAGACCAGTACAGTTCCTCCAGCCCAGTACAGTTCCTCAAGCCCAGTACAGTTCCTCCAGCCCAGTACAGTTCCTCAAGCCCAGTACAGTTCCTCCAGACGAGTACAGTTCTTCCAGCCCAGTACAGTTTCTCCAACCCAGTACAGTTCCTCCAGCCTAGTACAGTTCCTCAAGCACAGTACAGGTCCTCCAGTCAAGTACAGTTCCTCCAGACCAGTACAGGTCCTCCAGACCAGTACAGTTCCTCCAGACCAGTACAGTTCCTCAAGCCCAGTACAGTTCCTCCAGCCCAGTACAGTTCCTCAATCCCAGTACAGTCCCTCCAGCCCAGTTCACATCTCCAGAGGAGTACAGTTCCTCCAGCCCAGTACAGTTCCTCCAGACCAGTACAGTTCCTCCAGACCAGTACAGTTCTTCAAGACCAGTACAGTTCCTCCAGCCCAGTACAGTTCCTCCAGACCAGTACAGTTCCTCCAGACCAGTACAGTTCCTCCAGACCAGTACAGTTACTCAAGCCCAGTACAGTTCCTCAAGACCAGTACAGTTCCTCCAGACCAGTACAGTTCCTCCAGACCAGTACAGTTCCTCAAGCCCAGTACAGTTCCTCCAGCCCAGTACAGTTCCTCAAGACCAGTACATTCCTCCAGACCAGTACAGTTCCACAAGCCCAGTACAGTTCCTCCAGACCAGTACAGTTCCTCCATACCAATACAGGTCCTCCAGACCAGTACAGTTCTTCAAACCCAGTACAGTTCCTCCAGCCCAGTACAGTTCCTCAAGCCCAGTACATCTCCTCCGGACCAGTACAGTTCCTCAAGCCCAGTACAGTTCCTCAAGCCCAGTACAGTTCCTCCAGACCAGTACAGTTCCTCCAGATCAGTACAGTTTCTCAAGACCAGTACAGTTCCTCCAGACCAGTACAGTTCCTCAAGCCCAGTACAGTTCCTCCAGACGAGTACAGTTCTTCCAGCCCAGTACAGTTTCTCCAACCCAGTATAGTTCCTCCAACCCAGTACAGTTCCTCCAGACCAGTACAGTTCCTCAAGCCCAGTACAGTTCCTCCAGACGAGTACAGTTCTTCCAGCCCAGTACAGTTTCTCCAACCCAGTATTGTTCCTCCAACCCAGTACAGTTCCTCAAGCACAGTACAGGTCCTCCAGACCAGTACAGGTCCTCCAGACCAGTACAGTTCCTCCAGACCAGTACAGGTCCTCCAGACCAGTACAGTTCCTCCAGTCCAGTACAGGTACTCCAGACCAGTACAGTTATTTCAGACCAGTACTGTTCCTCAAGCCCAGTACAGTTCCTCCACACCAGTACAGTTCCTCCAGCCCAGTACAGTTCCTCCAGACCTGTACATTTCCTCAAGCCCAGTACAGTTCTTCCAGAAAAGTAAAGTTCCTCCAGCCAAGTACAGTTCCTCAAGCCCAGTACAGGTCCTCCAGAACAGTACAGTTCCTCCAGACCAGTACAGTTCCTCAAGCCCAGTACAGTTCCTCAAGATCAGTACAGTTCCTCCAGCACAGTACAGTTCCTCCAGCCCAGTACAGTTCCTCCAACCCAGTACAGTTCCTCCAGCCCAGTACAGTTCCTCCAGACCAGTACAGTTCCTCCAGACCAGTACAGGTCCTCCAGACCAGTACAGTTCCTCCAGACCAGTACAGGTCCTCCAGACCAGTACAGTTCCTCCAGACCAGTACAGGTCCTCCAGACCAGTACAGTTCCTCCAGACCAGTACAGGTCCTCCAGACCAGTACTGGTCCTCCAGACCAGTACAGTTCCTCCAGACCAGTACAGGTCCTCCAGACCAGTACAGTTCCTCAAGCCCAGTACAGTTCCTCAAGCCCAGTACAGTTCCTCCAGACCAGTACAGTTCCTCCAGACCAGTACAGTTCCTCAAGACCAGTACAGTTCCTCCAGACCAGTACAGTTCCTCAAGCCCAGTACAGTTCCTCCAGACGAGTACAGTTCTTCCAGCCCAGTACAGTTTCTCTAACCCAGTACAGTTCCTCCAACCCAGTACAGTTCCTCAAGCACAGTACAGGTCCTCCAGTCCAGTACAGGTACTCCAGACCAGTACAGTTATTTCAGACCAGTACTGTTCCTCAAGCCCAGTACAGTTCCTCCACACCAGTACAGTTCCTCCAGCCCAGTACAGTTCCTCCAGACCTGTACATTTCCTCAAGCCCAGTACAGTTCTTCCAGACAAGTAAAGTTCCTCCAGCCAAGTACAGTTCCTCAAGCCCAGTACAGGTCCTCCAGACCAGTACAGTTCCTCAAGCCCAGTACAGTTCCTCAAGATCAGTACAGTTCCTCCAGCACAGTACAGTTCCTCCAGCCCTGTACAGTTCCTCCAACCCAGTACAGTTCCTCCAGCCCAGTACAGTTCCTCCAGACCAGTACAGTTCCTCCAGACCAGTACAGGTCCTCCAGACCAGTACAGTTCCTCCAGACCAGTACAGGTCCTCCAGACCAGTACTGGTCCTCCAGACCAGTACAGTTCCTCCAGACCAGTACAGTTCCTCCAGACCAATACAGTTCCTCAAGCCCAGTACAGTTCCTCCAGCCCAGTACAGTTCCTCCAGCCCAGTACAGTTCCTCCAAACCAGTACAGTTCCTCCAGACGAGTACAGTTCTTCCAGCCCAGTACAGTTCCTCCAGCCCAGTACAGTTCCTCCAGCCCAGTACAGTTCCTCAAGCCCAGTACAGTTCCTCCAGACGAGTACAGTTCTTCCAGCCCAGTACAGTTCCTCAAGCCCAGTACAGTTCCTCCAGACGAGTACAGTTCTTCCAGCCCAGTACAGTTCCTCCAACCCAGTACAGTTCCTCCAGCCCAGTACAGTTCCTCCAGACCAGTACAGGTCCTCCAGTCAAGTACAGTTCCTCAAGACCAGTACAGTTCCTCCAGTCCAGTACAGTTCCTCAAGCCCAGTACAGTTCCTCCAGACCAGTACAGTTCCTCCAGACCAGTACAGTTCCTCCAGACCAGTACAGGTCCTCCAGACAAGTACAGTTCCTCAAGACCAGTACAGTTCCTCCAGACCAGTACAGTTCCTCAAGCCCAGTACAGTTCCTCCAGACGAGTACAGTTCTTCCAGCCCAGTACAGTTCCTCAAGCCCAGTACAGTTCCTCCAGACGAGTACAGTTCCTCCAGCCCAGTACAGTTCCTCCAGACCAGTACAGGTCCTCCAGTCAAGTACAGTTCCTCAAGACCAGTACAGTTCCTCCAGACCAGTACAGTTCCTCAAGCCCAGTACAGTTCCTCCAGACCAGTACAGTTCCTCCAGACCAGTACAGTTCCTCCAGACCAGTACAGGTCCTCCAGTCAAGTACAGTTCCTCAAGACCAGTACAGTTACTCCAGACCAGTACATTTCCTCAAGCCCAGTACAGTTCCTCCAGACGAGTACAGTTCTTCCAGCCCAGTACAGTTCCTCCAACCCAGTACAGTTCCTCCAGCCCAGTACAGTTCCTCCAGACCAGTACAGGTCCTCCAGACCAGTACAGTTCCTCCAGACCAGTACAGTTCCTCCAGACCAGTACAGGTCCTCCAGACCAGTACAGTTCCTCCAGTCCAATACAGGTACTCCAGACCAGTACAGTTCCTCCAGCCCAGTACAGTTCCTCAAGCCCAGTACAGTTCCTCCAGCCCAGTACAGTTCCTCAAGCCCAGTACAGTTCCTCCAGACGAGTACAGTTCTTCCAGCCCAGTACAGTTTCTCCAACCCAGTACAGTTCCTCCAGCCTAGTACAGTTCCTCAAGCACAGTACAGGTCCTCCAGTCAAGTACAGTTCCTCCAGACCAGTACAGGTCCTCCAGACCAGTACAGTTCCTCCAGACCAGTACAGTTCCTCAAGCCCAGTACAGTTCCTCCAGCCCAGTACAGTTCCTCAATCCCAGTACAGTCCCTCCAGCCCAGTTCACATCTCCAGAGGAGTACAGTTCCTCCAGCCCAGTACAGTTCCTCCAGACCAGTACAGTTCCTCCAGACCAGTACAGTTCTTCAAGACCAGTACAGTTCCTCCAGCCCAGTACAGTTCCTCCAGACCAGTACAGTTCCTCCAGACCAGTACAGTTCCTCCAGACCAGTACAGTTACTCAAGCCCAGTACAGTTCCTCAAGACCAGTACAGTTCCTCCAGACCAGTACAGTTCCTCCAGACCAGTACAGTTCCTCAAGCCCAGTACAGTTCCTCCAGCCCAGTACAGTTCCTCAAGACCAGTACATTCCTCCAGACCAGTACAGTTCCACAAGCCCAGTACAGTTCCTCCAGACCAGTACAGTTCCTCCATACCAATACAGGTCCTCCAGACCAGTACAGTTCTTCAAACCCAGTACAGTTCCTCCAGCCCAGTACAGTTCCTCAAGCCCAGTACATCTCCTCCGGACCAGTACAGTTCCTCAAGCCCAGTACAGTTCCTTCAGACCAGTACAGTTCCTCAGGCCCAGTACAGTTCCTCCAGACCAGTACAGTTCCTCCAGACCAGTACAGTTCTTCCAGACCAGTATAGTTCCTCAAGCCCAGTACAGTTCCTCAAGGCCAGTACAGTTCCTCCAGCCCAGTACAATTCCTCAAGCCCAGTACAGTTCCTCCAGACCAGTACAGTTCCTCAAGCCCAGTACAGTTCCTCAAAACCAGTAGTTATTTCAGACCAGTACAGTTCCTCAAGCCCAGTACAGTTCCTCCAGACCAGTACAGTTCCTCAAGAGCAGTACAGTTCCTCCAGCCCAGTACTGTTCCTCAAGACCAGTACATTCCTCAAGACCAGTATACTTCCTCCAGACCAGTACATTTCCACAAGCCCAGTACAGTTCCTCCAGACCAGTACAGTTCCTCAAGCCCAGTACATCTCCTCCAGACCAGTACAGTTCCTCAAGCCCAGTACAGTTCCTTCAGACCAGTACAGTTCCTCAAGCCCAGTACAGTTCCTCCAGACCAGTACAGTTCCTCAAGCCCAGTACAGTTCCTCCAGACCAGTACAGTTCCTCAAGCCCAGTACAGTTCTTCTTGACCAGTACAGTTCCTCAAGCCCTGTACAGTTCCTCAAGCCCAGTACAGTTCCTCCAGACCAGTAAAGTTCCTCAAGCCCAGTACAGTTCCTCCAGACCAGTACAGTTCCTCAAGCCCAGTACAGTTCCTCAAGACCAGTAAAGTTCCTCAAGCCCAGTACAGTTCCTCCAGTCCAGTACAGTTCCTCAAGCCCAGTACAGTTCCTCAAACTCAGTACAGTTCCTCCAGCCCAGTACATTTCCTCCGGACCAGTACAGTTCCTCAAGACCAGTACAGTTCCTCCAGACCAGTACAGTTCCTCCAGCCCAGACCAGTTCCTCAAGCCCAGTACAGTTCCTCCAGACGAGTACAGTTCTTCCAGCCCAGTACAGTTTCTCCAACCCAGTACAGTTCCTCCAGCCCAGTACAGTTCCTCAAGCACAGTACAGGTCCTCCAGTCAAGTACAGTTCCTCCAGACCAGTACAGGTCCTCCAGACCAGTACAGTTCCTCCAGACCAGTACAGTTCCTCCAGACCAGTACAGGTCCTCCAGACCAGTACAGTTCCTCCAGTCCAGTACAGGTACTCCAGACCAGTACAGTTATTTCAGACCAGTACGGTTCCTCAAGCCCAGTACAGTTCCTCCACACCAGTACAGTTCCTCCAGCCCAGTACAGTTCCTCCAGACCTGTACAGTTCCTCAAGCCCAGTACAGTTCTTCCAGACCAGTACAGGTCCTCCAGACCAGTACAGTTCCTCCAGACCACTACAGTTCCTCCAGACCAGTACAGGTCCTCCAGACCAGTACAGTTCCTCCAGTCCAGTACAGGTACTCCAGACCAGTACAGTTATTTCAGACCAGTACTGTTCCTCAAGCCCAGTACAGTTCCTCCACACCAGTACAGTTCCTCCAGCCCAGTACAGTTCCTCCAGACCTGTACAGTTCCTCAAGACCAGTACATTTCTTCCAGACCAGTAAAGTTCCTCCAGCCAAGTACAGTTCCTCAAGCCCAGTACAGGTCCTCCAGACCAGTACAGTTCCTCCAGACCAGTACAGTTCCTCAAGCCCAGTACAGTTCCTCAAGATCAGTACAGTTCCTCCAGCCCAGTACAGTTCCTCCAACCCAGTACAGTTCCTCCAGCCCAGTACAGTTCCTCCAGACCAGTACAGTTCCTCCAGACCAGTACAGGTCCTCCAGACCAGTACAGTTCCTCCAGACCAGTACAGGTCCTCCAGACCAGTACTGGTCCTCCAGACCAGTACAGTTCCTCCAGACCAGTACAGTTCCTCCAGACCAATACAGTTCCTCAAGCCCAGTACAGTTCCTCCAGCCCAGTACAGTTCCTCCAACCCAGTACAGTTCCTCCAAACCAGTACAGTTCCTCCAGACCAGTACAGTTCGTCCAGACCAGTACAGGTCCTCCAGACCAGTACAGTTCCTCCAGACCAGTACAGGTCCTCCAGACCAGTACAGTTCCTCAAGCCCAGTACAGTTCCTCAAGCCCAGTACAGTTCCTCCAGACCAGTACAGTTCCTCCAGACCAGTACAGTTCCTCAAGACCAGTACAGTTCCTCCAGACCAGTACAGTTCCTCAAGCCCAGTACAGTTCCTCCAGACGAGTACAGTTCTTCCAGCCCAGTACAGTTTCTCCAACCCAGTACAGTTCCTCCAACCCAGTACAGTTCCTCAAGCACAGTACAGGTCCTCCAGACCAGTACAGTTCCTCAAGCCCAGTACAGTTCCTCCAGCCCAGTACAGTTCCTCCAGCCCAGTACAGTTCCTCCAAACCAGTACAGTTCCTCCAGACGAGTACAGTTCTTCCAGCCCAGTAAAGTTCCTCCAGCCCAGTACAGTTCCTCCAGCCCAGTACAGTTCCTCAAGCCCAGTACAGTTCCTCCAGACGAGTACAGTTCTTCCAGCCCAGTACAGTTCCTCAAGCCCAGTACAGTTCCTCCAGACGAGTACAGTTCTTCCAGCCCAGTACAGTTCCTCCAACCCAGTACAGTTCCTCCAGCCCAGTACAGTTCCTCCAGACCAGTACAGGTCCTCCAGTCAAGTACAGTTCCTCAAGACCAGTACAGTTCCTCCAGACCAGTACAGTTCCTCAAGCCCAGTACAGTTCCTCCAGACCAGTACAGTTCCTCCAGACCAGTACAGTTCCTCCAGACTAGTACAGGTCCTCCAGATGAGTACAGTTCTTCCAGCCCAGTACAGTTCCTCCAGCCCAGTACAGTTCCTCCAGCCCAGTACAGTTCCTCAAGCCCAGTACAGTTCCTCCAGACGAGTACAGTTCTTCCAGCCCGGTAGAGTTCCTCAAGCCCAGTACAGTTCCTCCAGACGAGTACAGTTCTTCCAGCCCAGTACAGTTCCTCCAACCCAGTACAGTTCCTCCAACCCAGTACAGTTCCTCCAGCCCAGTACAGTTCCTCCAGACCAGTACAGGTCCTCCAGTCAAGTACAGTTCCTCAAGACCAGTACAGGTCCTCCAGACCAGTACAGTTCCTCAAGCCCAGTACAGTTCCTCCAGACGAGTACAGTTCTTCCAGCCCAGTACAGTTCCTCAAGCCCAGTACAGGTCCTCCAGAACAGTACAGTTCCTCCAGACCAGTACAGTTCCTCAAGTCCAGTACAGTTCCTCAAGATCAGTACAGTTCCTCCAGCACAGTACAGTTCCTCCAGCCCAGTACAGTTCCTCCAACCCAGTACAGTTCCTCCAGCCCAGTACAGTTCCTCCAGACCAGTACAGGTCCTCCAGACCAGTACAGTTCCTCCAGACCAGTACAGGTCCTCCAGACCAGTACAGTTCCTCCAGACCAGTACAGGTCCTCCAGACCAGTACTGGTCCTCCAGACCAGTACATTTCCTCCAGACCAGTACAGTTCCTCCAGACCAATACAGTTCCTCAAGCCCAGTACAGTTCCTCCAGCCCAGTACAGTTCCTCCAGCCCAGTACAGTTCCTCCAAACCAGTACAGTTCGTCCAGACCAGTACAGTTCGTCCAGACCAGTACAGGTCCTCCAGACCAGTACAGTTCCTCCAGACCAGTACAGGTCCTCCAGACCAGTACAGTTCCTCCAGCCCAGTACAATTCCTCAAGCCCAGTACAGTTCCTCCAGACCAGTACAGTTCCTCAAGCCCAGTACAGTTCCTCAAAACCAGTAGTTATTTCAGACCAGTACAGTTCCTCAAGCCCAGTACAGTTCCTCCAGACCAGTACAGTTCCTCAAGCCCAGTACAGTTCCTCCAGACCTGTACAGTTCCTCAAGCCCAGTACAGTTCTTCCAGACCAGTACAGTTCCTCAAGCCCAGTACAGTTCCTATAGCCCAGAACAGTTCCTCAAGACCAGTACAGTTCCTCCAGACCAGTACAGTTCCTCAAGAGCAGTACAGTTCCTCCAGCCCAGTACAGTTCCTCAAGACCAGTACATTCCTCCAGACCAGTACATTTCCACAAGCCCAGTACAGTTCCTCCAGACCAGTACAGTTCCTCAAGCCCAGTACATCTCCTCCAGACCAGTACAGTTCCTCAAGCCCAGTACAGTTCCTTCAGACCAGTACAGTTCCTCAAGCCCAGTACAGTTCCTCCAGACCAGTACAGTTCCTCAAGCCCAGTACAGTTCCTCCAGACCAGTACAGTTCCTCAAGCCCAGTACAGTTCTTCCAGACCAGTACAGTTCCTCAAGCCCTGTACAGTTCCTCAAGCCCAGTACAGTTCCTCCAGACCAGTAAAGTTCCTCAAGCCCAGTACAGTTCCTCCAGACCAGTACAGTTCCTCAAGCCCAGTACAGTTCCTCAAGACCAGTAAAGTTCCTCAAGCCCAGTACAGTTCCTCCAGTCCAGTACAGTTCCTCAAGCCCAGTACAGTTCCGCAAACTCAGTACAGTTCCTCCAGCCCAGTACATTTCCTCCAGACCAGTACAGTTCCTCAAGCCCAGTACAGTTCTTCCAGACCAGTACAGGTCCTCCAGACCAGTACAGTTCCTCCAGACCACTACAGTTCCTCCAGACCAGTACAGGTCCTCCAGACCAGTACAGTTCCTCCAGTCCAGTACAGGTACTCCAGACCAGTACAGTTATTTCAGACCAGTACTGTTCCTCAAGCCCAGTACAGTTCCTCCACACCAGTACAGTTCCTCCAGCCCAGTACAGTTCCTCCAGACCTGTACAGTTCCTCAAGACCAGTACATTTCTTCCAGACCAGTAAAGTTCCTCCAGCCAAGTACAGTTCCTCAAGCCCAGTACAGGTCCTCCAGACCAGTACAGTTCCTCCAGACCAGTACAGTTCCTCAAGCTCAGTACAGTTCCTCAAGATCAGTACAGTTCCTCCAGCCCAGTACAGTTCCTCCAACCCAGTACAGTTCCTCCAGCCCAGTACAGTTCCTCCAGACCAGTACAGTTCCTCCAGACCAGTACAGGTCCTCCAGACCAGTACAGTTCCTCCAGACTAGTACAGGTCCTCCAGACCAGTACTGGTCCTCCAGACCAGTACAGTTCCTCCAGACCAGTACAGTTCCTCCAGACCAATACAGTTCCTCAAGCCCAGTACAGTTCCTCCAGCCCAGTACAGTTCCTCCAACCCAGTACAGTTCCTCCAAACCAGTACAGTTCCTCCAGACCAGTACAGTTCGTCCAGACCAGTACAGGTCCTCCAGACCAGTACAGTTCCTCCAGACCAGTACAGGTCCTGCAGACCAGTACAGTTCCTCAAGCCCAGTACAGTTCCTCAAGCCCAGTACAGTTCCTCCAGACCAGTACAGTTCCTCCAGACCAGTACAGTTCCTCAAGACCAGTACAGTTCCTCCAGAGCAGTACAGTTCCTCAAGCCCAGTACAGTTCCTCCAGACGAGTACAGTTCTTCCAGCCCAGTACAGTTTCTCCAACCCAGTACAGTTCCTCCAACCCAGTACAGTTCCTCAAGCACAGTACAGGTCCTCCAGACCAGTACAGTTCCTCAAGCCCAGTACAGTTCCTCCAGCCCAGTACAGTTCCTCCAGCCCAGTACAGTTCCTCCAAACCAGTACAGTTCCTCCAGACGAGTACAGTTCTTCCAGCCCAGTACAGTTCCTCCAGCCCAGTACAGTTCCTCCAGCCCAGTACAGTTCCTCAAGCCCAGTACAGTTCCTCCAGACGAGTACAGTTCTTCCAGCCCAGTACAGTTCCTCAAGCCCAGTACAGTTCCTCCAGACGAGTACAGTTCTTCCAGCCCAGTACAGTTCCTCCAACCCAGTACAGTTCCTCCAGCCCAGTACAGTTCCTCCAGACCAGTACAGGTCCTCCAGTCAAGTACAGTTCCTCAAGACCAGTACAGTTCCTCCAGACCAGTACAGTTCCTCAAGCCCAGTACTGTTCCTCCAGACCAGTACAGTTCCTCCAGACCAGTACAGTTCCTCCAGACCAGTACAGGTCCTCCAGATGAGTACAGTTCTTCCAGCCCAGTACAGTTCCTCCAGCCCAGTACAGTTCCTCCAGCCCAGTACAGTTCCTCAAGCCCAGTACAGTTCCTCCAGACGAGTACAGTTCTTCCAGCCCGGTAGAGTTCCTCAAGCCCAGTACGGTTCCTCCAGACGAGTACAGTTCTTCCAGCCCAGTACAGTTCCTCCAACCCAGTACAGTTCCTCCAACCCAGTACAGTTCCTCCAGCCCAGTACAGTTCCTCCAGACCAGTACAGGTCCTCCAGTCAAGTACAGTTCCTCAAGACCAGTACAGGTCCTCCAGACCAGTACAGTTCCTCAAGCCCAGTACAGTTCCTCCAGACGAGTACAGTTCTTCCAGCCCAGTACAGTTCCTCAAGCCCAGTACAGGTCCTCCAGAACAGTACAGTTCCTCCAGACCAGTACAGTTCCTCAAGTCCAGTACAGTTCCTCAAGATCAGTACAGTTCCTCCAGCACAGTACAGTTCCTCCAGCCCAGTACAGTTCCTCCAACCCAGTACAGTTCCTCCAGCCCAGTACAGTTCCTCCAGACCAGTACAGGTCCTCCAGACCAGTACAGTTCCTCCAGACCAGTACAGGTCTTCCAGACCAGTACAGTTCCTCCAGACCAGTACAGGTCCTCCAGACCAGTACTGGTCCTCCAGACCAGTACATTTCCTCCAGACCAGTACAGTTCCTCCAGACCAATACAGTTCCTCAAGCCCAGTACAGTTCCTCCAGCCCAGTACAGTTCCTCCAGCCCAGTACAGTTCCTCCAAACCAGTACAGTTCGTCCAGACCAGTACAGTTCGTCCAGACCAGTACAGGTCCTCCAGACCAGTACAGTTCCTCCAGACCAGTACAGGTCCTCCAGACCAGTACAGTTCCTCCAGACCAGTACAGGTCCTCCAGACCAGTACAGTTCCTCCAGACCAGTACAGGTCCTCCAGACCAGTACAGTTCCTCCAGACCAGTACAGGTCCTCCAGACCAGTACTGGTCCTCCAGACCAGTACTGGTCCTCCAGACCAGTACAGTTCCTCCAGACCAGTACAGTTCCTCCAGACCAATACAGTTCCTCAAGCCCAGTACAGTTCCTCCAGCCCAGTACAGTTCCTCCAACCCAGTACAGTTCCTCCAAACCAGTACCGTTCCTCCAGACCAGTACAGTTCGTCCAGACCAGTACAGGTCCTCCAGACCAGTACAGTTCCTCCAGACCAGTACAGGTCCTCCAGACCAGTACAGTTCCTCAAGCCCAGTACAGTTCATCCAGACCAGTACAGTTCCTCAAGCCCAGTACAGTTCTTCCAGACCAGTACAGTTCCTCAAGCCCAGTACAATTCCTCCAGACCAGTACAGTTCCTCCAGGCCAGTACAGATCCTCCAGGCCAGTACAGTTCCTCAAACCCAGTACAGTTCCTCCAGACCAGTACAGTTCCTCAAGCCCAGTAGAGTTCCTCCAGACCAGTACAGTTCCTCCAGACCAGTACAGTTCCTCAAGCCCAGTACAGTTCCTTAAGACCAGTACAGTTCCTCAAGCCCAGTACAGTTCCTCCAGACCAGTACATGTCCTCCAGCCCAGTACAGTTCCTCCAGACCAGTACAGTTCCTCAAGCCCAGTACAGTTCCTCAAGCCCAGTAGAGTTCTCAAGCCCAGTAGAGTTCCTCAAGCCCAGTACAGTTCCTCCAGACCAGTACAGTTCCTCAAGCCCAGTACAGTTCCTCAAGCCCAGTAGAGTTCGGCAAGCCCAGTACAGGTCCTCCAGCCCAGTACAGTTCCTCCAGCCCAGTACAGTTCCTCAAGCCCAGTACAGTTCCTCAAGCCCAGTAGAGTTCCTCAAGCCCAGTACAGTTCCTCCAGACCATTACAGTTCCTCAAGCCCAGTACAGGTCCTCCAGACCAGTAAAGTTCCTCCAGACCAGTACAGTTCCTCAAGCCCAGTACAGTTCCTCCAGACCAGTACAGTTCCTCCAGACCAGTACAGTTCCTGAAGCCCAGTACAGTTCCTCCAGAACAGTACAGTTCCTCAAGCCCAGTACAGTTCCTCCAGACCAGTACAGTTCCTACAGACCAGTACAGTTCCTCCAGACCAGTACAGTTCCTCCAGACCAGTATAGTTCCTCCAGACCAGTACAGTTCCTCCAGACCAGTACAGTTCCTCAAGCCCAGTACAGTTCCTCCAGAACAGTACAGTTCCTCAAGCTCAGTACAGTTCCTCCAGACCAGTACATTTCCTCAAACCCAGTACAGTTCCTCCAGACCAGTACAGTTCCTCCAGACCAGTACAGTTCCTCAAGATCAGTACAGTTCCTCCAGACCGGAACAGTTCCTCCAGACCAGTACAGTTCCTCCAGACCAGTACAGTTCCTCAAACCCAGTACAGTTCCTCCAGAACAGTACAGTTCCTCAAGCCCAGTACAGTTCCTCCAGACCAGTACAGTTCCTCAAACCCAGTACAGTTCCTCCAGACCAGTACAGTTCCTCAAGCCCAGTACAGTTCCTCCAGACCAGTACAGTTCCTCCAGACCAGTACAGTTCCTCAAGCCCAGTACAGTTCCTCCAGACCAGTACAGTTCCTCAAACCCAGTACAGTTCCTCCAGAGCAGTACAGTTCCTCAAGCCCAGTACAGTTCCTCCAGACCAGTACAGTTCCTCCAGACCAGTACAGTTCCTCAAGCCCAGTACAGTTCCTCCAGACCAGTACAGTTCCTCCAGGCCAGTACAGTTCCTCCAGGTCAGTACAGTTCCTCAAACCCAGTACAGTTCCTCCAGACCAGTACAGTTCCTCAAGCCCAGTAGAGTTCCTCCAGACCAGTACAGTTCCTCAAGCCCAGTACAGTTCCTCCAGACCAGTACAGTTCCTCAAGCCCAGTACAGTTCCTCAAGCCCAGTACAGTTCCTCCAGACCAGTACAGTTCCTCAAGCCCAGTACAGTTCCTCCAGACCAGTACAGTTCCTCAAGCCCAGTACAGTTCCTCAAGCCCAGTAGAGTTCGTCAAGCCCAGTACAGGTCCTCCAGCCCAGTACAGTTCCTCCAGCCCAGTACAGTTCCTCAAGCCCAGTACAGTTCCTCAAGCCCAGTAGAGTTCCTCAAGCCCAGTACAGTTCCTCCAGACCATTACAGTTCCTCAAGCCCAGTACAGGTCCTCCAGACCAGTAAAGTTCCTCCAGACCAGTACAGTTCCTCAAGCCCAGTACAGTTCCTCCAGACCAGTACAGTTCCTCCAGACCAGTACAGTTCCTCAAGCCCAGTACAGTTCCTCCAGAACAGTACAGTTCCTCAAGCCCAGTACATTTCCTCCAGACCAGTACAGTTCCTCCAGACCAGTACAGTTCCTCCAGACCAGTATAGTTCCTCCAGACCAGTACAGTTCCTCCAGACCAGTACAGTTCCTCAAGCCCAGTACAGTTCCTCCAGAACAGTACAGTTCCTCAAGCTCAGTACAGTTCCTCCAGACCAGTACATTTCCTCAAACCCAGTACAGTTCCTCCAGACCAGTACAGTTCCTCCAGACCAGTACAGTTCCTCAAGATCAGTACAGTTCCTCCAGACCAGAACAGTTCCTCCAGACCAGTACAGTTCCTCCAGACCAGTACAGTTCCTCAAACCCAGTACAGTTCCTCCAGAACAGTACAGTTCCTCAAGCCCAGTACAGTTCCTCCAGACCAGTACAGTTCCTCAAACCCAGTACAGTTCCTCCAGACCAGTACAGTTCCTCAAGCCCAGTACAGTTCCTCCAGACCAGTACAGTTCCTCAATCCCAGTACAGTTCCTCCAGACCAGTACAGTTCCTCAAACCCAGTACAGTTCCTCCAGAGCAGTACAGTTCCTCAAGCCCAGTACAGTTCCTCCAGACCAGTACAGTTCCTCCAGACCAGTACAGTTCCTCAAGCCCAGTACAGTTCCTCCAGACCAGTACAGTTCCTCCAGGCCAGTACAGTTCCTCCAGGTCAGTACAGTTCCTCAAACCCAGTACAGTTCCTCCAGACCAGTACAGTTCCTCAAGCCCAGTAGAGTTCCTCCAGACCAGTACAGTTCCTCAAGCCCAGTACAGTTCCTCCAGACCAGTACAGTTCCTCAAGCCCAGTACAGTTCCTCAAGCCCAGTACAGTTCCTCCAGACCAGTACAGTTCCTCAAGCCCAGTACAGTTCCTCCAGACCAGTACAGGTCCTCCAGACCAGTACAGTTCCTCAAGCCCAGTTCAGGTCCTCCAGACCAGTAAAGTTCCTCCAGACCAGTACAGTTCCTCCAGACCAGTACAGTTCCTCCAGCCCAGTACAGTTCCTGCAGACCAGTAAAGTTCCTCCAGCCCAGTACAGTTCCTCCAGCCCAGTACAGTTCCTCCAGACCAGTACAGTTCCTCCAGCCCAGTACAGTTCCTCCAGACCAGTAAAGTTCCTCAAGCCCAGTACAGTTCCTCCAGCCCAGTACAGTTCCTCCAGACCAGTAAAGTTCCTCAAGCCCAGTACAGTTCCTCCAGACCAGTACAGTTCCTCCAGCCCAGTACAGTTCCTCCAGACCAGTAAAGTTCCTCCAGCCCAGTACAGTTCCTCAAGCCCAGTACAGTTCCTCAAGCCCAGTACAGTTCCTCCAGACCAGTACAGTTCCTCAAGCCCAGTACAGTTCTTCAAGCCCAGTACAGTTCCTCCAGACCAGTACAGTTCCTCCAGCCCAGTACAGTTCCTCAAGCCCAGTACAGTTCCTCAAGCCCAATACAGTTCCTCAAGACCAGTACAGTTCCTCAAGACCAGTACAGTTCCTCCAGACCAGTACAGTTCCTCAAGCCCAGTACAGTTCCTCAATCCCAGTACAGTTCCTCCAGACCAGTACAGTTCCTCCAGCCCAGTACAGTCCTCCAGTCCAGTAAAGTTCCTCCAGCCCAGTACAGTTCCTCAAACTCAGTACAGTTCCTCCAGACCAGTACAGTTCCTCCAGACCAGTACAGTTCCTCAAGACCAGTACAGTTCCTCCAGACCAGAACAGTTACTCCAGACCAGTACAGTTCCTCCAGACCAGTACAGTTCCTCAAACCCAGTACAGTTCCTCCAGACCAGTACAGTTCCTCAAGCCCAGTACAGTTCCTTCAGACCAGTACAGTTCCTCAAGCCCAGTACAGTTCCTCCAGACCACTACAGTTCCTAAAGCCCAGTACAGTTCCTCCAGACCAGTACAGTTCCTCCAGACCAGTACAGTTCCTCAAGCCCAGTACAGTTCCTCCAGACCAGTACAGTTCCTCAAACCCAGTACAGTTCATCCAGACCAGTACAGTTCCTCAAGCACAGTACAGTTCCTCCAGACCAGTACAGTTCCTCAAGCCCAGTACAGTTCCTCAAGCCCAGTACAATTCCTCCAGACCAGTACAGTTCCTCCAGGCCAGTACAGATCCTCCAGGCCAGTACAGTTCCTCAAACCCAGTACAGTTCCTCCAGACCAGTACAGTTCCTCAAGCCCAGTAGAGTTCCTCCAGACCAGTACAGTTCCTCCAGACCAGTACAGTTCCTCAAGCCCAGTACAGTTCCTTAAGACCAGTACAGTTCCTCAAGCCCAGTACAGTTCCTCCAGACCAGTACATGTCCTCCAGCCCAGTACAGTTCCTCCAGACCAGTACAGTTCCTCAAGCCCAGTACAGTTCCTCAAGCCCAGTAGAGTTCCTCAAGCCCAGTAGAGTTCCTCAAGCCCAGTACAGTTCCTCCAGACCAGTACAGTTCCTCAAGCCCAGTACAGTTCCTCAAGCCCAGTAGAGTTCGGCAAGCCCAGTACAGGTCCTCCAGCCCAGTACAGTTCCTCCAGCCCAGTACAGTTCCTCAAGCCCAGTACAGTTCCTCAAGCCCAGTAGAGTTCCTCAAGCCCAGTACAGTTCCTCCAGACCATTACAGTTCCTCAAGCCCAGTACAGGTCCTCCAGACCAGTAAAGTTCCTCCAGACCAGTACAGTTCCTCAAGCCCAGTACAGTTCCTCCAGACCAGTACAGTTCCTCCAGACCAGTACAGTTCCTGAAGCCCAGTACAGTTCCTCCAGAACAGTACAGTTCCTCAAGCCCAGTACAGTTCCTCCAGACCAGTACAGTTCCTACAGACCAGTACAGTTCCTCCAGACCAGTACAGTTCCTCCAGACCAGTATAGTTCCTCCAGACCAGTACAGTTCCTCCAGACCAGTACAGTTCCTCAAGCCCAGTACAGTTCCTCCAGAACAGTACAGTTCCTCAAGCTCAGTACAGTTCCTCCAGACCAGTACATTTCCTCAAACCCAGTACAGTTCCTCCAGACCAGTACAGTTCCTCCAGACCAGTACAGTTCCTCCAGACCAGTACAGTTCCTCAAGATCAGTACAGTTCCTCCAGACCAGAACAGTTCCTCCAGACCAGTACAGTTCCTCCAGACCAGTACAGTTCCTCAAACCCAGTACAGTTCCTCCAGAACAGTACAGTTCCTCAAGCCCAGTACAGTTCCTCCAGACCAGTACAGTTCCTCAAACCCAGTACAGTTCCTCCAGAGCAGTACAGTTCCTCAAGCCCAGTACAGTTCCTCCAGACCAGTACAGTTCCTCCAGACCAGTACAGTTCCTCAAGCCCAGTACAGTTCCTCCAGACCAGTACAGTTCCTCCAGGCCAGTACAGTTCCTCCAGGTCAGTACAGTTCCTCAAACCCAGTACAGTTCCTCCAGACCAGTACAGTTCCTCCAGACCAGTACAGTTCCTCAAGATCAGTACAGTTCCTCCAGACCAGAACAGTTCCTCCAGACCAGTACAGTTCCTCCAGACCAGTACAGTTCCTCAAACCCAGTACAGTTCCTCCAGAACAGTACAGTTCCTCAAGCCCAGTACAGTTCCTCCAGACCAGTACAGTTCCTCAAACCCAGTACAGTTCCTCCAGACCAGTACAGTTCCTCAAGCCCAGTACAGTTCCTCCAGACCAGTACAGTTCCTCCAGACCAGTACAGTTCCTCAAGCCCAGTACAGTTCCTCCAGACCAGTACAGTTCCTCAAACCCAGTACAGTTCCTCCAGAGCAGTACAGTTCCTCAAGCCCAGTACAGTTCCTCCAGACCAGTACAGTTCCTCCAGACCAGTACAGTTCCTCAAGCCCAGTACAGTTCCTCCAGACCAGTACAGTTCCTCCAGGCCAGTACAGTTCCTCCAGGTCAGTACAGTTCCTCAAACCCAGTACAGTTCCTCCAGACCAGTACAGTTCCTCAAGCCCAGTAGAGTTCCTCCAGACCAGTACAGTTCCTCAAGCCCAGTACAGTTCCTCCAGACCAGTACAGTTCCTCAAGCCCAGTACAGTTCCTCAAGCCCAGTACAGTTCCTCCAGACCAGTACAGTTCCTCAAGCCCAGTACAGTTCCTCCAGACCAGTACAGTTCCTCCAGACCAGTACAGTTCCTCAAGCCCAGTACAGTTCCTCAAGCCCAGTAGAGTTCGTCAAGCCCAGTACAGGTCCTCCAGCCCAGTACAGTTCCTCCAGCACAGTACAGTTCCTCAAGCCCAGTACAGTTCCTCAAGCCCAGTAGAGTTCCTCAAGCCCAGTACAGTTCCTCCAGACCATTACAGTTCCTCAAGCCCAGTACAGGTCCTCCAGACCAGTAAAGTTCCTCCAGACCAGTACAGTTCCTCAAGCCCAGTACAGTTCCTCCAGACCAGTACAGTTCCTCCAGACCAGTACAGTTCCTCAAGCCCAGTACAGTTCCTCCAGAACAGTACAGTTCCTCAAGCCCAGTACAGTTCCTCCAGACCAGTACAGTTCCTCCAGACCAGTACAGTTCCTCCAGACCAGTATAGTTCCTCCAGACCAGTACAGTTCCTCAAGCCCAGTACAGTTCCTCCAGAACAGTACAGTTCCTCAAGCTCAGTACAGTTCCTCCAGACCAGTACATTTCCTCAAACCCAGTACAGTTCCTCCAGACCAGTACAGTTCCTCCAGACCAGTACAGTTCCTCAAGATCAGTACAGTTCCTCCAGACCAGAACAGTTCCTCCAGACCAGTACAGTTCCTCCAGACCAGTACAGTTCCTCAAACCCAGTACAGTTCCTCCAGAACAGTACAGTTCCTCAAGCCCAGTACAGTTCCTCCAGACCAGTACAGTTCCTCAAACCCAGTACAGTTCCTCCAGACCAGTACAGTTCCTCAAGCCCAGTACAGTTCCTCCAGACCAGTACAGTTCCTCAAGCCCAGTACAGTTCCTCCAGACCAGTACAGTTCCTCAAACCCAGTACAGTTCCTCCAGAGCAGTACAGTTCCTCAAGCCCAGTACAGTTCCTCCAGACCAGTACAGTTCCTCCAGACCAGTACAGTTCCTCAAGCCCAGTACAGTTCCTCCAGACCAGTACAGTTCCTCCAGGCCAGTACAGTTCCTCCAGGTCAGTACAGTTCCTCAAACCCAGTACAGTTCCTCCAGACCAGTACAGTTCCTCAAGCCCAGTAGAGTTCCTCCAGACCAGTACAGTTCCTCAAGCCCAGTACAGTTCCTCCAGACCAGTACAGTTCCTCAAGCCCAGTACAGTTCCTCAAGCCCAGTACAGTTCCTCCAGACCAGTACAGTTCCTCAAGCCCAGTACAGTTCCTCCAGACCAGTACAGGTCCTCCAGACCAGTACAGTTCCTCAAGCCCAGTTCAGGTCCTCCAGACCAGTAAAGTTCCTCCAGACCAGTACAGTTCCTCCAGACCAGTACAGTTCCTCCAGCCCAGTACAGTTCCTGCAGACCAGTAAAGTTCCTCCAGCCCAGTACAGTTCCTCCAGCCCAGTACAGTTCCTCCAGACCAGTACAGTTCCTCCAGCCCAGTACAGTTCCTCCAGACCAGTAAAGTTCCTCAAGCCCAGTACAGTTCCTCCAGCCCAGTACAGTTCCTCCAGACCAGTAAAGTTCCTCAAGCCCAGTACAGTTCCTCCAGACCAGTACAGTTCCTCCAGCCCAGTACAGTTCCTCCAGACCAGTAAAGTTCCTCCAGCCCAGTACAGTTCCTCAAGCCCAGTACAGTTCCTCAAGCCCAGTACAGTTCCTCCAGACCAGTACAGTTCCTCAAGCCCAGTACAGTTCTTCAAGCCCAGTACAGTTCCTCCAGACCAGTACAGTTCCTCCAGCCCAGTACAGTTCCTCAAGCCCAGTACAGTTCCTCAAGCCCAATACAGTTCCTCAAGACCAGTACAGTTCCTCAAGACCAGTACAGTTCCTCCAGACCAGTACAGTTCCTCAAGCCCAGTACAGTTCCTCAATCCCAGTACAGTTCCTCCAGACCAGTACAGTTCCTCCAGCCCAGTACAGTCCTCCAGTCCAGTAAAGTTCCTCCAGCCCAGTACAGTTCCTCAAACTCAGTACAGTTCCTCCAGACCAGTACAGTTCCTCCAGACCAGTACAGTTCCTCAAGACCAGTACAGTTCCTCCAGACCAGAACAGTTACTCCAGACCAGTACAGTTCCTCCAGACCAGTACAGTTCCTCAAACCCAGTACAGTTCCTCCAGACCAGTACAGTTCCTCAAGCCCAGTACAGTTCCTTCAGACCAGTACAGTTCCTCAAGCCCAGTACAGTTCCTCCAGACCACTACAGTTCCTAAAGCCCAGTACAGTTCCTCCAGACCAGTACCGTTCCTCCAGACCAGTACAGTTCCTCAAGCCCAGTACAGTTCCTCCAGACCAGTACAGTTCCTCAAACCCAGTACAGTTCATCCAGACCAGTACAGTTCCTCAAGCACAGTACAGTTCCTCCAGACCAGTACAGTTCCTCAAGCCCAGTACAGTTCCTCAAGCCCAGTACAATTCCTCCAGACCAGTACAGTTCCTCCAGGCCAGTACAGATCCTCCAGGCCAGTACAGTTCCTCAAACCCAGTACAGTTCCTCCAGACCAGTACAGTTCCTCAAGCCCAGTAGAGTTCCTCCAGACCAGTACAGTTCCTCCAGACCAGTACAGTTCCTCAAGCCCAGTACATTTCCTTAAGACCAGTACAGTTCCTCAAGCCCAGTACAGTTCCTCCAGACCAGTACATGTCCTCCAGCCCAGTACAGTTCCTCCAGACCAGTACAGTTCCTCAAGCCCAGTACAGTTCCTCAAGCCCAGTAGAGTTCCTCAAGCCCAGTAGAGTTCCTCAAGCCCAGTACAGTTCCTCCAGCCCAGTACAGTTCCTCAAACTCAGTACAGTTCCTCCAGACCAGTACAGTTCCTCCAGACCAGTACAGTTCCTCAAGACCAGTACAGTTCCTCCAGACCAGAACAGTTACTCCAGACCAGTACAGTTCCTCCAGACCAGTACAGTTCCTCAAACCCAGTACAGTTCCTCCAGACCAGTACAGTTCCTCAAGCCCAGTACAGTTCCTTCAGACCAGTACAGTTCCTCAAGCCCAGTACAGTTCCTCCAGACCACTACAGTTCCTAAAGCCCAGTACAGTTCCTCCAGACCAGTACAGTTCCTCCAGACCAGTACAGTTCCTCAAGCCCAGTACAGTTCCTCCAGACCAGTACAGTTCCTCAAACCCAGTACAGTTCATCCAGACCAGTACAGTTCCTCAAGCACAGTACAGTTCCTCCAGACCAGTACAGTTCCTCAAGCCCAGTACAGTTCCTCAAGCCCAGTACAATTCCTCCAGACCAGTACAGTTCCTCCAGGCCAGTACAGATCCTCCAGGCCAGTACAGTTCCTCAAACCCAGTACAGTTCCTGCAGACCAGTACAGTTCCTCAAGCCCAGTAGAGTTCCTCCAGACCAGTACAGTTCCTCCAGACCAGTACAGTTCCTCAAGCCCAGTACAGTTCCTTAAGACCAGTACAGTTCCTCAAGCCCAGTACAGTTCCTCCAGACCAGTACATGTCCTCCAGCCCAGTACAGTTCCTCCAGACCAGTACAGTTCCTCAAGCCCAGTACAGTTCCTCAAGCCCAGTAGAGTTCCTCAAGCCCAGTAGAGTTCCTCAAGCCCAGTACAGTTCCTCCAGACCAGTACAGTTCCTCAAGCCCAGTACAGTTCCTCAAGCCCAGTAGAGTTCGGCAAGCCCAGTACAGGTCCTCCAGCCCAGTACAGTTCCTCCAGCCCAGTACAGTTCCTCAAGCCCAGTACAGTTCCTCAAGCCCAGTAGAGTTCCTCAAGCCCAGTACAGTTCCTCCAGACCATTACAGTTCCTCAAGCCCAGTACAGGTCCTCCAGACCAGTAAAGTTCCTCCAGACCAGTACAGTTCCTCAAGCCCAGTACAGTTCCTCCAGACCAGTACAGTTCCTCCAGACCAGTACAGTTCCTGAAGCCCAGTACAGTTCCTCCAGAACAGTACAGTTCCTCAAGCCCAGTACAGTTCCTCCAGACCAGTACAGTTCCTACAGACCAGTACAGTTCCTCCAGACCAGTACAGTTCCTCCAGACCAGTATAGTTCCTCCAGACCAGTACAGTTCCTCCAGACCAGTACAGTTCCTCAAGCCCAGTACAGTTCCTCCAGAACAGTACAGTTCCTCAAGCTCAGTACAGTTCCTCCAGACCAGTACATTTCCTCAAACCCAGTACAGTTCCTCCAGACCAGTACAGTTCCTCCAGACCAGTACAGTTCCTCCAGACCAGTACAGTTCCTCAAGATCAGTACAGTTCCTCCAGACCAGAACAGTTCCTCCAGACCAGTACAGTTCCTCCAGACCAGTACAGTTCCTCAAACCCAGTACAGTTCCTCCAGAACAGTACAGTTCCTCAAGCCCAGTACAGTTCCTCCAGACCAGTACAGTTCCTCAAACCCAGTACAGTTCCTCCAGAGCAGTACAGTTCCTCAAGCCCAGTACAGTTCCTCCAGACCAGTACAGTTCCTCCAGACCAGTACAGTTCCTCAAGCCCAGTACAGTTCCTCCAGACCAGTACAGTTCCTCCAGGCCAGTACAGTTCCTCCAGGTCAGTACAGTTCCTCAAACCCAGTACAGTTCCTCCAGACCAGTACAGTTCCTCCAGACCAGTACAGTTCCTCAAGATCAGTACAGTTCCTCCAGACCAGAACAGTTCCTCCAGACCAGTACAGTTCCTCCAGACCAGTACAGTTCCTCAAACCCAGTACAGTTCCTCCAGAACAGTACAGTTCCTCAAGCCCAGTACAGTTCCTCCAGACCAGTACAGTTCCTCAAACCCAGTACAGTTCCTCCAGACCAGTACAGTTCCTCAAGCCCAGTACAGTTCCTCCAGACCAGTACAGTTCCTCCAGACCAGTACAGTTCCTCAAGCCCAGTACAGTTCCTCCAGACCAGTACAGTTCCTCAAACCCAGTACAGTTCCTCCAGAGCAGTACAGTTCCTCAAGCCCAGTACAGTTCCTCCAGACCAGTACAGTTCCTCCAGACCAGTACAGTTCCTCAAGCCCAGTACAGTTCCTCCAGACCAGTACAGTTCCTCCAGGCCAGTACAGTTCCTCCAGGTCAGTACAGTTCCTCAAACCCAGTACAGTTCCTCCAGACCAGTACAGTTCCTCAAGCCCAGTAGAGTTCCTCCAGACCAGTACAGTTCCTCAAGCCCAGTACAGTTCCTCCAGACCAGTACAGTTCCTCAAGCCCAGTACAGTTCCTCAAGCCCAGTACAGTTCCTCCAGACCAGTACAGTTCCTCAAGCCCAGTACAGTTCCTCCAGACCAGTACAGTTCCTCCAGACCAGTACAGTTCCTCAAGCCCAGTACAGTTCCTCAAGCCCAGTAGAGTTCGTCAAGCCCAGTACAGGTCCTCCAGCCCAGTACAGTTCCTCCAGCCCAGTACAGTTCCTCAAGCCCAGTACAGTTCCTCAAGCCCAGTAGAGTTCCTCAAGCCCAGTACAGTTCCTCCAGACCATTACAGTTCCTCAAGCCCAGTACAGGTCCTCCAGACCAGTAAAGTTCCTCCAGACCAGTACAGTTCCTCAAGCCCAGTACAGTTCCTCCAGACCAGTACAGTTCCTCCAGACCAGTACAGTTCCTCAAGCCCAGTACAGTTCCTCCAGACCAGTACAGTTCCTCCAGGCCAGTACAGTTCCTCCAGGTCAGTACAGTTCCTCAAACCCAGTACAGTTCCTCCAGACCAGTACAGTTCCTCAAGCCCAGTAGAGTTCCTCCAGACCAGTACAGTTCCTCAAGCCCAGTACAGTTCCTCCAGACCAGTACAGTTCCTCAAGCCCAGTACAGTTCCTCAAGCCCAGTACAGTTCCTCCAGACCAGTACAGTTCCTCAAGCCCAGTACAGTTCCTCCAGACCAGTACAGTTCCTCCAGACCAGTACAGTTCCTCAAGCCCAGTACAGTTCCTCAAGCCCAGTAGAGTTCGTCAAGCCCAGTACAGGTCCTCCAGCCCAGTACAGTTCCTCCAGCCCAGTACAGTTCCTCAAGCCCAGTACAGTTCCTCAAGCCCAGTAGAGTTCCTCAAGCCCAGTACAGTTCCTCCAGACCATTACAGTTCCTCAAGCCCAGTACAGGTCCTCCAGACCAGTAAAGTTCCTCCAGACCAGTACAGTTCCTCAAGCCCAGTACAGTTCCTCCAGACCAGTACAGTTCCTCCAGACCAGTACAGTTCCTCAAGCCCAGTACAGTTCCTCCAGAACAGTACAGTTCCTCAAGCCCAGTACAGTTCCTCCAGACCAGTACAGTTCCTCCAGACCAGTACAGTTCCTCCAGACCAGTATAGTTCCTCCAGACCAGTACAGTTCCTCCAGACCAGTACAGTTCCTCAAGCCCAGTACAGTTCCTCCAGAACAGTACAGTTCCTCAAGCTCAGTACAGTTCCTCCAGACCAGTACATTTCCTCAAACCCAGTACAGTTCCTCCAGACCAGTACAGTTCCTCCAGACCAGTACAGTTCCTCAAGATCAGTACAGTTCCTCCAGACCAGAACAGTTCCTCCAGACCAGTACAGTTCCTCCAGACCAGTACAGTTCCTCAAACCCAGTACAGTTCCTCCAGAACAGTACAGTTCCTCAAGCCCAGTACAGTTCCTCCAGACCAGTACAGTTCCTCAAACCCAGTACAGTTCCTCCAGACCAGTACAGTTCCTCAAGCCCAGTACAGTTCCTCCAGACCAGTACAGTTCCTCAAGCCCAGTACAGTTCCTCCAGACCAGTACAGTTCCTCAAACCCAGTACAGTTCCTCCAGAGCAGTACAGTTCCTCAAGCCCAGTACAGTTCCTCCAGACCAGTACAGTTCCTCCAGACCAGTACAGTTCCTCAAGCCCAGTACAGTTCCTCCAGACCAGTACAGTTCCTCCAGGCCAGTACAGTTCCTCCAGGTCAGTACAGTTCCTCAAACCCAGTACAGTTCCTCCAGACCAGTACAGTTCCTCAAGCCCAGTAGAGTTCCTCCAGACCAGTACAGTTCCTCAAGCCCAGTACAGTTCCTCCAGACCAGTACAGTTCCTCAAGCCCAGTACAGTTCCTCAAGCCCAGTACAGTTCCTCCAGACCAGTACAGTTCCTCAAGCCCAGTACAGTTCCTCCAGACCAGTACAGGTCCTCCAGACCAGTACAGTTCCTCAAGCCCAGTTCAGGTCCTCCAGACCAGTAAAGTTCCTCCAGACCAGTACAGTTCCTCCAGACCAGTACAGTTCCTCCAGCCCAGTACAGTTCCTGCAGACCAGTAAAGTTCCTCCAGCCCAGTACAGTTCCTCCAGCCCAGTACAGTTCCTCCAGACCAGTACAGTTCCTCCAGCCCAGTACAGTTCCTCCAGACCAGTAAAGTTCCTCAAGCCCAGTACAGTTCCTCCAGCCCAGTACAGTTCCTCCAGACCAGTAAAGTTCCTCAAGCCCAGTACAGTTCCTCCAGACCAGTACAGTTCCTCCAGCCCAGTACAGTTCCTCCAGACCAGTAAAGTTCCTCCAGCCCAGTACAGTTCCTCAAGCCCAGTACAGTTCCTCAAGCCCAGTACAGTTCCTCCAGACCAGTACAGTTCCTCAAGCCCAGTACAGTTCTTCAAGCCCAGTACAGTTCCTCCAGACCAGTACAGTTCCTCCAGCCCAGTACAGTTCCTCAAGCCCAGTACAGTTCCTCAAGCCCAATACAGTTCCTCAAGACCAGTACAGTTCCTCAAGACCAGTACAGTTCCTCCAGACCAGTACAGTTCCTCAAGCCCAGTACAGTTCCTCAATCCCAGTACAGTTCCTCCAGACCAGTACAGTTCCTCCAGCCCAGTACAGTCCTCCAGTCCAGTAAAGTTCCTCCAGCCCAGTACAGTTCCTCAAACTCAGTACAGTTCCTCCAGACCAGTACAGTTCCTCCAGACCAGTACAGTTCCTCAAGACCAGTACAGTTCCTCCAGACCAGAACAGTTACTCCAGACCAGTACAGTTCCTCCAGACCAGTACAGTTCCTCAAACCCAGTACAGTTCCTCCAGACCAGTACAGTTCCTCAAGCCCAGTACAGTTCCTTCAGACCAGTACAGTTCCTCAAGCCCAGTACAGTTCCTCCAGACCACTACAGTTCCTAAAGCCCAGTACAGTTCCTCCAGACCAGTACAGTTCCTCCAGACCAGTACAGTTCCTCAAGCCCAGTACAGTTCCTCCAGACCAGTACAGTTCCTCAAACCCAGTACAGTTCATCCAGACCAGTACAGTTCCTCAAGCACAGTACAGTTCCTCCAGACCAGTACAGTTCCTCAAGCCCAGTACAGTTCCTCAAGCCCAGTACAATTCCTCCAGACCAGTACAGTTCCTCCAGGCCAGTACAGATCCTCCAGGCCAGTACAGTTCCTCAAACCCAGTACAGTTCCTCCAGACCAGTACAGTTCCTCAAGCCCAGTAGAGTTCCTCCAGACCAGTACAGTTCCTCCAGACCAGTACAGTTCCTCAAGCCCAGTACATTTCCTTAAGACCAGTACAGTTCCTCAAGCCCAGTACAGTTCCTCCAGACCAGTACATGTCCTCCAGCCCAGTACAGTTCCTCCAGACCAGTACAGTTCCTCAAGCCCAGTACAGTTCCTCAAGCCCAGTAGAGTTCCTCAAGCCCAGTAGAGTTCCTCAAGCCCAGTACAGTTCCTCCAGCCCAGTACAGTTCCTCAAACTCAGTACAGTTCCTCCAGACCAGTACAGTTCCTCCAGACCAGTACAGTTCCTCAAGACCAGTACAGTTCCTCCAGACCAGAACAGTTACTCCAGACCAGTACAGTTCCTCCAGACCAGTACAGTTCCTCAAACCCAGTACAGTTCCTCCAGACCAGTACAGTTCCTCAAGCCCAGTACAGTTCCTTCAGACCAGTACAGTTCCTCAAGCCCAGTACAGTTCCTCCAGACCACTACAGTTCCTAAAGCCCAGTACAGTTCCTCCAGACCAGTACAGTTCCTCCAGACCAGTACAGTTCCTCAAGCCCAGTACAGTTCCTCCAGACCAGTACAGTTCCTCAAACCCAGTACAGTTCATCCAGACCAGTACAGTTCCTCAAGCACAGTACAGTTCCTCCAGACCAGTACAGTTCCTCAAGCCCAGTACAGTTCCTCAAGCCCAGTACAATTCCTCCAGACCAGTACAGTTCCTCCAGGCCAGTACAGATCCTCCAGGCCAGTACAGTTCCTCAAACCCAGTACAGTTCCTCCAGACCAGTACAGTTCCTCAAGCCCAGTAGAGTTCCTCCAGACCAGTACAGTTCCTCCAGACCAGTACAGTTCCTCAAGCCCAGTACAGTTCCTTAAGACCAGTACAGTTCCTCAAGCCCAGTACAGTTCCTCCAGACCAGTACATGTCCTCCAGCCCAGTACAGTTCCTCCAGACCAGTACAGTTCCTCAAGCCCAGTACAGTTCCTCAAGCCCAGTAGAGTTCCTCAAGCCCAGTAGAGTTCCTCAAGCCCAGTACAGTTCCTCCAGACCAGTACAGTTCCTCAAGCCCAGTACAGTTCCTCAAGCCCAGTAGAGTTCGGCAAGCCCAGTACAGGTCCTCCAGCCCAGTACAGTTCCTCCAGCCCAGTACAGTTCCTCAAGCCCAGTACAGTTCCTCAAGCCCAGTAGAGTTCCTCAAGCCCAGTACAGTTCCTCCAGACCATTACAGTTCCTCAAGCCCAGTACAGGTCCTCCAGACCAGTAAAGTTCCTCCAGACCAGTACAGTTCCTCAAGCCCAGTACAGTTCCTCCAGACCAGTACAGTTCCTCCAGACCAGTACAGTTCCTGAAGCCCAGTACAGTTCCTCCAGAACAGTACAGTTCCTCAAGCCCAGTACAGTTCCTCCAGACCAGTACAGTTCCTACAGACCAGTACAGTTCCTCCAGACCAGTACAGTTCCTCCAGACCAGTATAGTTCCTCCAGACCAGTACAGTTCCTCCAGACCAGTACAGTTCCTCAAGCCCAGTACAGTTCCTCCAGAACAGTACAGTTCCTCAAGCTCAGTACAGTTCCTCCAGACCAGTACATTTCCTCAAACCCAGTACAGTTCCTCCAGACCAGTACAGTTCCTCCAGACCAGTACAGTTCCTCCAGACCAGTACAGTTCCTCAAGATCAGTACAGTTCCTCCAGACCAGAACAGTTCCTCCAGACCAGTACAGTTCCTCCAGACCAGTACAGTTCCTCAAACCCAGTACAGTTCCTCCAGAACAGTACAGTTCCTCAAGCCCAGTACAGTTCCTCCAGACCAGTACAGTTCCTCAAACCCAGTACAGTTCCTCCAGAGCAGTACAGTTCCTCAAGCCCAGTACAGTTCCTCCAGACCAGTACAGTTCCTCCAGACCAGTACAGTTCCTCAAGCCCAGTACAGTTCCTCCAGACCAGTACAGTTCCTCCAGGCCAGTACAGTTCCTCCAGGTCAGTACAGTTCCTCAAACCCAGTACAGTTCCTCCAGACCAGTACAGTTCCTCCAGACCAGTACAGTTCCTCAAGATCAGTACAGTTCCTCCAGACCAGAACAGTTCCTCCAGACCAGTACAGTTCCTCCAGACCAGTACAGTTCCTCAAACCCAGTACAGTTCCTCCAGAACAGTACAGTTCCTCAAGCCCAGTACAGTTCCTCCAGACCAGTACAGTTCCTCAAACCCAGTACAGTTCCTCCAGACCAGTACAGTTCCTCAAGCCCAGTACAGTTCCTCCAGACCAGTACAGTTCCTCCAGACCAGTACAGTTCCTCAAGCCCAGTACAGTTCCTCCAGACCAGTACAGTTCCTCAAACCCAGTACAGTTCCTCCAGAGCAGTACAGTTGCTCAAGCCCAGTACAGTTCCTCCAGACCAGTACAGTTCCTCCAGACCAGTACAGTTCCTCAAGCCCAGTACAGTTCCTCCAGACCAGTACAGTTCCTCCAGGCCAGTACAGTTCCTCCAGGTCAGTACAGTTCCTCAAACCCAGTACAGTTCCTCCAGACCAGTACAGTTCCTCAAGCCCAGTAGAGTTCCTCCAGACCAGTACAGTTCCTCAAGCCCAGTACAGTTCCTCCAGACCAGTACAGTTCCTCAAGCCCAGTACAGTTCCTCAAGCCCAGTACAGTTCCTCCAGACCAGTACAGTTCCTCAAGCCCAGTACAGTTCCTCCAGACCAGTACAGTTCCTCCAGACCAGTACAGTTCCTCAAGCCCAGTACAGTTCCTCAAGCCCAGTAGAGTTCGTCAAGCCCAGTACAGGTCCTCCAGCCCAGTACAGTTCCTCCAGCCCAGTACAGTTCCTCAAGCCCAGTACAGTTCCTCAAGCCCAGTAGAGTTCCTCAAGCCCAGTACAGTTCCTCCAGACCATTACAGTTCCTCAAGCCCAGTACAGGTCCTCCAGACCAGTAAAGTTCCTCCAGACCAGTACAGTTCCTCAAGCCCAGTACAGTTCCTCCAGACCAGTACAGTTCCTCCAGACCAGTACAGTTCCTCAAGCCCAGTACAGTTCCTCCAGAACAGTACAGTTCCTCAAGCCCAGTACAGTTCCTCCAGACCAGTACAGTTCCTCCAGACCAGTACAGTTCCTCCAGACCAGTATAGTTCCTCCAGACCAGTACAGTTCCTCCAGACCAGTACAGTTCCTCAAGCCCAGTACAGTTCCTCCAGAACAGTACAGTTCCTCAAGCTCAGTACAGTTCCTCCAGACCAGTACATTTCCTCAAACCCAGTACAGTTCCTCCAGACCAGTACAGTTCCTCCAGACCAGTACAGTTCCTCAAGATCAGTACAGTTCCTCCAGACCAGAACAGTTCCTCCAGACCAGTACAGTTCCTCCAGACCAGTACAGTTCCTCAAACCCAGTACAGTTCCTCCAGAACAGTACAGTTCCTCAAGCCCAGTACAGTTCCTCCAGACCAGTACAGTTCCTCAAACCCAGTACAGTTCCTCCAGACCAGTACAGTTCCTCAAGCCCAGTACAGTTCCTCCAGACCAGTACAGTTCCTCAAGCCCAGTACAGTTCCTCCAGACCAGTACAGTTCCTCAAACCCAGTACAGTTCCTCCAGAGCAGTACAGTTCCTCAAGCCCAGTACAGTTCCTCCAGACCAGTACAGTTCCTCCAGACCAGTACAGTTCCTCAAGCCCAGTACAGTTCCTCCAGACCAGTACAGTTCCTCCAGTCCAGTACAGTTCCTCCAGGTCAGTACAGTTCCTCAAACCCAGTACAGTTCCTCCAGACCAGTACAGTTCCTCAAGCCCAGTAGAGTTCCTCCAGACCAGTACAGTTCCTCAAGCCCAGTACAGTTCCTCCAGACCAGTACAGTTCCTCAAGCCCAGTACAGTTCCTCAAGCCCAGTACAGTTCCTCCAGACCAGTACAGTTCCTCAAGCCCAGTACAGTTCCTCCAGACCAGTACAGGTCCTCCAGACCAGTACAGTTCCTCAAGCCCAGTTCAGGTCCTCCAGACCAGTAAAGTTCCTCCAGACCAGTACAGTTCCTCCAGACCAGTACAGTTCCTCCAGCCCAGTACAGTTCCTGCAGACCAGTAAAGTTCCTCCAGCCCAGTACAGTTCCTCCAGCCCAGTACAGTTCCTCCAGACCAGTACAGTTCCTCCAGCCCAGTACAGTTCCTCCAGACCAGTAAAGTTCCTCAAGCCCAGTACAGTTCCTCCAGCCCAGTACAGTTCCTCCAGACCAGTAAAGTTCCTCAAGCCCAGTACAGTTCCTCCAGACCAGTACAGTTCCTCCAGCCCAGTACAGTTCCTCCAGACCAGTAAAGTTCCTCCAGCCCAGTACAGTTCCTCAAGCCCAGTACAGTTCCTCAAGCCCAGTACAGTTCCTCCAGACCAGTACAGTTCCTCAAGCCCAGTACAGTTCTTCAAGCCCAGTACAGTTCCTCCAGACCAGTACAGTTCCTCCAGCCCAGTACAGTTCCTCAAGCCCAGTACAGTTCCTCAAGCCCAATACAGTTCCTCAAGACCAGTACAGTTCCTCAAGACCAGTACAGTTCCTCCAGACCAGTACAGTTCCTCAAGCCCAGTACAGTTCCTCAATCCCAGTACAGTTCCTCCAGACCAGTACAGTTCCTCCAGCCCAGTACAGTCCTCCAGTCCAGTAAAGTTCCTCCAGCCCAGTACAGTTCCTCAAACTCAGTACAGTTCCTCCAGACCAGTACAGTTCCTCCAGACCAGTACAGTTCCTCAAGACCAGTACAGTTCCTCCAGACCAGAACAGTTACTCCAGACCAGTACAGTTCCTCCAGACCAGTACAGTTCCTCAAACCCAGTACAGTTCCTCCAGACCAGTACAGTTCCTCAAGCCCAGTACAGTTCCTTCAGACCAGTACAGTTCCTCAAGCCCAGTACAGTTCCTCCAGACCACTACAGTTCCTAAAGCCCAGTACAGTTCCTCCAGACCAGTACAGTTCCTCCAGACCAGTACAGTTCCTCAAGCCCAGTACAGTTCCTCCAGACCAGTACAGTTCCTCAAACCCAGTACAGTTCATCCAGACCAGTACAGTTCCTCAAGCACAGTACAGTTCCTCCAGACCAGTACAGTTCCTCAAGCCCAGTACAGTTCCTCAAGCCCAGTACAATTCCTCCAGACCAGTACAGTTCCTCCAGGCCAGTACAGATCCTCCAGGCCAGTACAGTTCCTCAAACCCAGTACAGTTCCTCCAGACCAGTACAGTTCCTCAAGCCCAGTAGAGTTCCTCCAGACCAGTACAGTTCCTCCAGACCAGTACAGTTCCTCAAGCCCAGTACATTTCCTTAAGACCAGTACAGTTCCTCAAGCCCAGTACAGTTCCTCCAGACCAGTACATGTCCTCCAGCCCAGTACAGTTCCTCCAGACCAGTACAGTTCCTCAAGCCCAGTACAGTTCCTCAAGCCCAGTAGAGTTCCTCAAGCCCAGTAGAGTTCCTCAAGCCCAGTACAGTTCCTCCAGACCAGTACAGTTCCTCAAGCCCAGTACAGTTCCTCAAGCCCAGTAGAGTTCGGCAAGCCCAGTACAGGTCCTCCAGCCCAGTACAGTTCCTCCAGCCCAGTACAGTTCCTCAAGCCCAGTACAGTTCCTCAAGCCCAGTACAGTTCCTCAAGCCCAGTACAGTTCCTCCAGACCATTACAGTTCCTCAAGCCCAGTACAGGTCCTCCAGACCAGTAAAGTTCCTCCAGACCAGTACAGTTCCTCCAGACCAGTACAGTTCCTCCAGCCCAGTACAGTTCCTGCAGACCAGTAAAGTTCCTCCAGCCCAGTACAGTTCCTCCAGACCAGTAAAGTTCCTCAAGCCCAGTACAGTTCCTCCAGCCCAGTACAGTTCCTCCAGACCAGTACAGTTCCTCCAGCCCAGTACAGTTCCTGCAGACCAGTATAGTTCCTCCAGACCAGTACAGTTCCTCCAGACCAGTACAGTTCCTCAAGCCCAGTACAGTTCCTCCAGAACAGTACAGTTCCTCAAGCTCAGTACAGTTCCTCCATACCAGTACATTTCCTCAAACCCAGTACAGTTCCTCCAGACCAGTACAGTTCCTCAAGCCCAGTTCAGGTCCTCCAGACCAGTAAAGTTCCTCCAGACCAGTACAGTTCCTCCAGACCAGTACAGTTCCTCCAGCCCAGTACAGTTCCTGCAGACCAGTAAAGTTCCTCCAGCCCAGTACAGTTCCTCCAGACCAGTAAAGTTCCTCAAGCCCAGTACAGTTCCTCCAGCCCAGTACAGTTCCTCCAGACCAGTACAGTTCCTCCAGCCCAGTACAGTTCCTGCAGACCAGTAAAGTTCCTCCAGCCCAGTACAGTTCCTCCAGACCAGTAAAGTTCCTCAAGCCCAGTACAGTTCCTCCAGACCAGTAAAGTTCCTCAAGCCCAGTACAGTTCCTCCAGCCCAGTACAGTTCCTCCAGACCAGTACAGTTCCTCCAGCCCAGTACAGTTCCTGCAGACCAGTAAAGTTCCTCCAGCCCAGTACAGTTCCTCCAGACCAGTACAGTTCCTCAAGCCCAGTACAGTTCCTCCAGACCAGTACAGGTCCTCCAGACCAGTACAGTTCCTCAAGCCCAGTTCAGGTCCTCCAGACCAGTAAAGTTCCTCCAGACCAGTACAGTTCCTCCAGACCAGTACAGCTCCTCCAGCCCAGTACAGTTCCTGCAGACCAGTAAAGTTCCTCCAGCCCAGTACAGTTCCTCCAGACCAGTAAAGTTCCTCAAGCCCAGTACAGTTCCTCCAGCCCAGTACAGTTCCTCCAGACCAGTACAGTTCCTCCAGCCCAGTACAGTTCCTGCAGACCAGTAAAGTTCCTCCAGCCCAGTACAGTTCCTCCAGACCAGTAAAGTTCCTCAAGCCCAGTACAGTTCCTCCAGCCCAGTACAGTTCCTCCAGACCAGTAAAGTTCCTCAAGCCCAGTACAGTTCCTCCAGACCAGTACAGTTCCTCCAGCCCAGTACAGTTCCTCCAGACCAGTAAAGTTCCTCCAGCCCAGTACAGTTCCTCAAGCCCTGTACAGTTCCTCAAGCCCAGTACAGTTCCTCCAGACCAGTACAGTTCCTCAAGCCCAGTACAGTTCTTCAAGCCCAGTACAGTTCCTCCAGACCAGTACAGTTCCTCCAGCCCAGCACAGTTCCTCAAGCCCAGTACAGTTCCTCAAGCCCAATAAAGTTCCTCAAGACCAGTACAGTTCCTCAAGACCAGTACAGTTCCTCCAGACCAGTACAGTTCCTACAGACCAGTACAGTTCCTCAAGCCCAGTACAGTTCCTCCAGACCAGTACTGTTCCTCCAGGCCAGTACAGTTCCTCCAGGTCAGTACAGTTCCTCAAACCCAGTACAGTTCCTCCAGACCAGTACAGTTCCTCAAGCCCAGTAGAGTTCCTCCAGACCAGTAGAGTTCCTCAAGCCCAGTACAGTTCCTCCAGACCAGTAGAGTTCCTCAAGCCCAGTACAGTTCCTCAAGCCCAGTACAGTTCCTCCAGACCAGTACAGTTCCTCAAGCCCAGTACAGTTCCTCCAGACCAGTACAGGTCCTCCAGACCAGTACAGTTCCTCAAGCCCAGTTCAGGTCCTCCAGACCAGTAAAGTTCCTCCAGACCAGTACAGTTCCTCCAGACCAGTACAGTTCCTCCAGCCCAGTACAGTTCCTGCAGACCAGTAAAGTTCCTCCAGCCCAGTACAGTTCCTCCAGCCCAGTACAGTTCCTCCAGACCAGTACAGTTCCTCCAGCCCAGTACAGTTCCTCCAGACCAGTAAAGTTCCTCAAGCCCAGTACAGTTCCTCCAGCCCAGTACAGTTCCTCCAGACCAGTAAAGTTCCTCAAGCCCAGTACAGTTCCTCCAGACCAGTACAGTTCCTCCAGCCCAGTACAGTTCCTCCAGACCAGTAAAGTTCCTCCAGCCCAGTACAGTTCCTCAAGCCCTGTACAGTTCCTCAAGCCCAGTACAGTTCCTCCAGACCAGTACAGTTCCTCAAGCCCAGTACAGTTCTTCAAGCCCAGTACAGTTCCTCCAGACCAGTACAGTTCCTCCAGCCCAGTACAGTTCCTCAAGCCCAGTACAGTTCCTCAAGCCCAATACAGTTCCTCAAGACCAGTACAGTTCCTCAAGACCAGTACAGTTCCTCCAGACCAGTACAGTTCCTCCAGCCCAGTACAGTTCCTGCAGACCAGTAAAGTTCCTCCAGCCCAGTACAGTTCCTCCAGACCAGTAAAGTTCCTCAAGCCCAGTACAGTTCCTCCAGCCCAGTACAGTTCCTCCAGACCAGTACAGTTCCTCCAGCCCAGTACAGTTCCTGCAGACCAGTAAAGTTCCTCCAGCCCAGTACAGTTCCTCCAGACCAGTAAAGTTCCTCAAGCCCAGTACAGTTCCTCCAGCCCAGTACAGTTCCTCCAGACCAGTAAAGTTCCTCAAGCCCAGTACAGTTCCTCCAGACCAGTACAGGTCCTCCAGACCAGTACAGTTCCTCAAGCCCAGTTCAGGTCCTCCAGACCAGTAAAGTTCCTCCAGACCAGTACAGTTCCTCCAGACCAGTACAGTTCCTCCAGCCCAGTACAGTTCCTGCAGACCAGTAAAGTTCCTCCAGCCCAGTACAGTTCCTCCAGACCAGTAAAGTTCCTCAAGCCCAGTACAGTTCCTCCAGCCCAGTACAGTTCCTCCAGACCAGTACAGTTCCTCCAGCCCAGTACAGTTCCTGCAGACCAGTAAAGTTCCTCCAGCCCAGTACAGTTCCTCCAGACCAGTACAGTTCCTCAAGCCCAGTACAGTTCCTCCAGACCAGTACAGGTCCTCCAGACCAGTACAGTTCCTCAAGCCCAGTTCAGGTCCTCCAGACCAGTAAAGTTCCTCCAGACCAGTACAGTTCCTCCAGACCAGTACAGTTCCTCCAGCCCAGTACAGTTCCTGCAGACCAGTAAAGTTCCTCCAGCCCAGTACAGTTCCTCCAGACCAGTAAAGTTCCTCAAGCCCAGTACAGTTCCTCCAGCCCAGTACAGTTCCTCCAGACCAGTACAGTTCCTCCAGCCCAGTACAGTTCCTGCAGACCAGTAAAGTTCCTCCAGCCCAGTACAGTTCCTCCAGACCAGTAAAGTTCCTCAAGCCCAGTACAGTTCCTCCAGACCAGTAAAGTTCCTCAAGCCCAGTACAGTTCCTCCAGCCCAGTACAGTTCCTCCAGACCAGTACAGTTCCTCCAGCCCAGTACAGTTCCTGCAGACCAGTAAAGTTCCTCCAGCCCAGTACAGTTCCTCCAGACCAGTACAGTTCCTCAAGCCCAGTACAGTTCCTCCAGACCAGTACAGGTCCTCCAGACCAGTACAGTTCCTCAAGCCCAGTTCAGGTCCTCCAGACCAGTAAAGTTCCTCCAGACCAGTACAGTTCCTCCAGACCAGTACAGTTCCTCCAGCCCAGTACAGTTCCTGCAGACCAGTAAAGTTCCTCCAGCCCAGTACAGTTCCTCCAGACCAGTAAAGTTCCTCAAGCCCAGTACAGTTCCTCCAGCCCAGTACAGTTCCTCCAGACCAGTACAGTTCCTCCAGCCCAGTACAGTTCCTGCAGACCAGTAAAGTTCCTCCAGCCCAGTACAGTTCCTCCAGACCAGTAAAGTTCCTCAAGCCCAGTACAGTTCCTCCAGCCCAGTACAGTTCCTCCAGACCAGTAAAGTTCCTCAAGCCCAGTACAGTTCCTCCAGACCAGTACAGGTCCTCCAGACCAGTACAGTTCCTCAAGCCCAGTTCAGGTCCTCCAGACCAGTAAAGTTCCTCCAGACCAGTACAGTTCCTCCAGACCAGTACAGTTCCTCCAGCCCAGTACAGTTCCTGCAGACCAGTAAAGTTCCTCCAGCCCAGTACAGTTCCTCCAGACCAGTAAAGTTCCTCAAGCCCAGTACAGTTCCTCCAGCCCAGTACAGTTCCTCCAGACCAGTACAGTTCCTCCAGCCCAGTACAGTTCCTGCAGACCAGTAAAGTTCCTCCAGCCCAGTACAGTTCCTCCAGACCAGTAAAGTTCCTCAAGCCCAGTACAGTTCCTCCAGCCCAGTACAGTTCCTCCAGACCAGTAAAGTTCCTCAAGCCCAGTACAGTTCCTCCAGACCAGTACAGTTCCTCCAGCCCAGTACAGTTCCTCCAGACCAGTAAAGTTCCTCCAGCCCAGTACAGTTCCTCAAGCCCTGTACAGTTCCTCAAGCCCAGTACAGTTCCTCCAGACCAGTACAGTTCCTCAAGCCCAGTACAGTTCTTCAAGCCCAGTACAGTTCCTCCAGACCAGTACAGTTCCTCCAGCCCAGTACAGTTCCTCAAGCCCAGTACAGTTCCTCAAGCCCAATACAGTTCCTCAAGACCAGTACAGTTCCTCAAGACCAGTACAGTTCCTCCAGACCAGTACAGTTCCTCAAGCCCAGTACAGTTCCTCAATCCCAGTACAGTTCCTCCAGACCAGTACAGTTCCTCCAGCCCAGTACAGTCCTCAAGCCCAGTACAGTTCCTCCAGACCAGTACAGTTCCTCAAGCCCAGTACAGTTCCTCCAGACCAGTACAGGTCCTCCAGACCAGTACAGTTCCTCAAGCCCAGTTCAGGTCCTCCAGACCAGTAAAGTTCCTCCAGACCAGTACAGTTCCTCCAGACCAGTACAGTTCCTCCAGCCCAGTACAGTTCCTGCAGACCAGTAAAGTTCCTCCAGCCCAGTACAGTTCCTCCAGACCAGTAAAGTTCCTCAAGCCCAGTACAGTTCCTCCAGCCCAGTACAGTTCCTCCAGACCAGTACAGTTCCTCCAGCCCAGTACAGTTCCTGCAGACCAGTAAAGTTCCTCCAGCCCAGTACAGTTCCTCCAGACCAGTAAAGTTCCTCAAGCCCAGTACAGTTCCTCCAGCCCAGTACAGTTCCTCCAGACCAGTAAAGTTCCTCAAGCCCAGTACAGTTCCTCCAGACCAGTACAGGTCCTCCAGACCAGTACAGTTCCTCAAGCCCAGTTCAGGTCCTCCAGACCAGTAAAGTTCCTCCAGACCAGTACAGTTCCTCCAGACCAGTACAGTTCCTCCAGCCCAGTACAGTTCCTGCAGACCAGTAAAGTTCCTCCAGCCCAGTACAGTTCCTCCAGACCAGTAAAGTTCCTCAAGCCCAGTACAGTTCCTCCAGCCCAGTACAGTTCCTCCAGACCAGTACAGTTCCTCCAGCCCAGTACAGTTCCTGCAGACCAGTAAAGTTCCTCCAGCCCAGTACAGTTCCTCCAGACCAGTAAAGTTCCTCAAGCCCAGTACAGTTCCTCCAGCCCAGTACAGTTCCTCCAGACCAGTAAAGTTCCTCAAGCCCAGTACAGTTCCTCCAGACCAGTACAGTTCCTCCAGCCCAGTACAGTTCCTCCAGACCAGTAAAGTTCCTCCAGCCCAGTACAGTTCCTCAAGCCCTGTACAGTTCCTCAAGCCCAGTACAGTTCCTCCAGACCAGTACAGTTCCTCAAGCCCAGTACAGTTCTTCAAGCCCAGTACAGTTCCTCCAGACCAGTACAGTTCCTCCAGCCCAGTACAGTTCCTCAAGCCCAGTACAGTTCCTCAAGCCCAATAAAGTTCCTCAAGACCAGTACAGTTCCTCAAGACCAGTACAGTTCCTCCAGACCAGTACAGTTCCTCAAGCCCAGTACAGTTCCTCAATCCCAGTACAGTTCCTCCAGACCAGTACAGTTCCTCCAGCCCAGTACAGTCCTCCAGTCCAGTAAAGTTCCTCCAGCCCAGTACAGTTCCTCAAACTCAGTACAGTTCCTCCAGACCAGTACAGTTCCTCCAGACCAGTACAGTTCCTCAAGACCAGTACAGTTCCTCCAGACCAGAACAGTTACTCCAGACCAGTACAGTTCCTCCAGACCAGTACAGTTCCTCAAGCCCAGTACAGTTCCTCAAGCCCAATACAGTTCCTCAAGACCAGTACAGTTCCTCAAGACCAGTACAGTTCCTCCAGACCAGTACAGTTCCTCAAGCCCAGTACAGTTCCTCAATCCCAGTACAGTTCCTCCAGACCAGTACAGTTCCTCCAGCCCAGTACAGTCCTCCAGTCCAGTAAAGTTCCTCCAGCCCAGTACAGTTCCTCAAACTCAGTACAGTTCCTCCAGACCAGTACAGTTCCTCCAGACCAGTACAGTTCCTCAAGACCAGTACAGTTCCTCCAGACCAGAACAGTTACTCCAGACCAGTACAGTTCCTCCAGACCAGTACAGTTCCTCAAACCCAGTACAGTTCCTCCAGACCAGTACAGTTCCTCAAGCCCAGTACAGTTCCTCCAGACCAGTACAGTTCCTCAAGCCCAGTACAGTTCCTCCAGACCACTACAGTTCCTAAAGCCCAGTACAGTTCCTCCAGACCAGTACAGTTCCTCCAGACCAGTACAGTTCCTCAAGCCCAGTACAGTTCCTCCAGACCAGTACAGTTCCTCAAACCCAGTACAGTTCCTCCAGACCAGTACAGTTCCTCAAGCCCAGTACAGTTCCTCCAGACCAGTACAGTTCCTCAAGCCCAGTACAGTTCCTCAAGCCCAGTACAATTCCTCCAGACCAGTACAGTTCCTCCAGGCCAGTACAGATCCTCCAGGCCAGTACAGTTCCTCAAACCCAGTACAGTTCCTCCAGACCAGTACAGTTCCTCAAGCCCAGTAGAGTTCCTCCAGACCAGTACAGTTCCTCCAGACCAGTACAGTTCCTCCAGACCAGTACAGTTCCTCAAGCCCAGTACAGTTCCTTAAGACCAGTACAGTTCCTCAAGCCCAGTACAGTTCCTCCAGACCAGTACATGTCCTCCAGCCCAGTACAGTTCCTCCAGACCAGTACAGTTCCTCAAGCCCAGTACAGTTCCTCAAGCCCAGTAGAGTTCCTCAAGCCCAGTAGAGTTCCTCAAGCCCAGTACAGTTCCTCCAGACCAGTACAGTTCCTCAAGCCCAGTACAGTTCCTCAAGCCCAGTAGAGTTCGGCAAGCCCAGTACAGGTCCTCCAGCCCAGTACAGTTCCTCCAGCCCAGTACAGTTCCTCAAGCCCAGTACAGTTCCTCAAGCCCAGTAGAGTTCCTCAAGCCCAGTACAGTTCCTCCAGACCATTACAGTTCCTCAAGCCCTGTACAGGTCCTCCAGACCAGTAAAGTTCCTCCAGACCAGTACAGTTCCTCAAGCCCAGTACAGTTCCTCCAGACCAGTACAGTTCCTCCAGACCAGTACAGTTCCTCAAGCCCAGTACAGTTCCTCCAGAACAGTACAGTTCCTCAAGCCCAGTACAGTTCCTCCAGACCAGTACAGTTCCTACAGACCAGTACAGTTCCTCCAGACCAGTACAGTTCCTCCAGACCAGTATAGTTCCTCCAGACCAGTACAGTTCCTCCAGACCAGTACAGTTCCTCAAGCCCAGTACAGTTCCTCCAGAACAGTACAGTTCCTCAAGCTCAGTACAGTTCCTCCAGACCAGTACATTTCCTCAAACCCAGTACAGTTCCTCCAGACCAGTACAGTTCCTCCAGACCAGTACAGTTCCTCAAGATCAGTACAGTTCCTCCAGACCAGAACAGTTCCTCCAGACCAGTACAGTTCCTCCAGACCAGTACAGTTCCTCAAACCCAGTACAGTTCCTCCAGAACAGTACAGTTCCTCAAGCCCAGTACAGTTCCTCCAGACCAGTACAGTTCCTCAAACCCAGTACAGTTCCTCCAGACCAGTACAGTTCCTCAAGCCCAGTACAGTTCCTCCAGACCAGTACAGTTCCTCCAGACCAGTACAGTTCCTCAAGCCCAGTACAGTTCCTCCAGACCAGTACAGTTCCTCAAACCCAGTACAGTTCCTCCAGAGCAGTACAGTTCCTCAAGCCCAGTACAGTTCCTCCAGACCAGTACAGTTCCTCCAGACCAGTACAGTTCCTCAAGCCCAGTACAGTTCCTCCAGACCAGTACAGTTCCTCCAGGCCAGTACAGTTCCTCCAGGTCAGTACAGTTCCTCAAACCCAGTACAGTTCCTCCAGACCAGTACAGTTCCTCAAGCCCAGTAGAGTTCCTCCAGACCAGTACAGTTCCTCAAGCCCAGTACAGTTCCTCCAGACCAGTACAGTTCCTCAAGCCCAGTACAGTTCCTCAAGCCCAGTACAGTTCCTCCAGACCAGTACAGTTCCTCAAGCCCAGTACAGTTCCTCCAGACCAGTACAGGTCCTCCAGACCAGTACAGTTCCTCAAGCCCAGTTCAGGTCCTCCAGACCAGTAAAGTTCCTCCAGACCAGTACAGTTCCTCCAGACCAGTACAGTTCCTCCAGCCCAGTACAGTTCCTGCAGACCAGTAAAGTTCCTCCAGCCCAGTACAGTTCCTCCAGCCCAGTACAGTTCCTCCAGACCAGTACAGTTCCTCCAGCCCAGTACAGTTCCTCCAGACCAGTAAAGTTCCTCAAGCCCAGTACAGTTCCTCCAGCCCAGTACAGTTCCTCCAGACCAGTAAAGTTCCTCAAGCCCAGTACAGTTCCTCCAGACCAGTACAGTTCCTCAAACCCAGTACAGTTCCTCCAGAGCAGTACAGTTCCTCAAGCCCAGTACAGTTCCTCCAGACCAGTACAGTTCCTCCAGACCAGTACAGTTCCTCAAGCCCAGTACAGTTCCTCCAGACCAGTACAGTTCCTCCAGGCCAGTACAGTTCCTCCAGGTCAGTACAGTTCCTCAAACCCAGTACAGTTCCTCCAGACCAGTACAGTTCCTCAAGCCCAGTAGAGTTCCTCCAGACCAGTACAGTTCCTCAAGCCCAGTACAGTTCCTCCAGACCAGTACAGTTCCTCAAGCCCAGTACAGTTCCTCAAGCCCAGTACAGTTCCTCCAGACCAGTACAGTTCCTCAAGCCCAGTACAGTTCCTCCAGACCAGTACAGGTCCTCCAGACCAGTACAGTTCCTCAAGCCCAGTTCAGGTCCTCCAGACCAGTAAAGTTCCTCCAGACCAGTACAGTTCCTCCAGACCTGTACAGTTCCTCCAGCCCAGTACAGTTCCTGCAGACCAGTAAAGTTCCTCCAGCCCAGTACAGTTCCTCCAGCCCAGTACAGTTCCTCCAGACCAGTACAGTTCCTCCAGCCCAGTACAGTTCCTCCAGACCAGTAAAGTTCCTCAAGCCCAGTACAGTTCCTCCAGCCCAGTACAGTTCCTCCAGACCAGTAAAGTTCCTCAAGCCCAGTACAGTTCCTCCAGACCAGTACAGTTCCTCCAGCCCAGTACAGTTCCTCCAGACCAGTAAAGTTCCTCCAGCCCAGTACAGTTCCTCAAGCCCAGTACAGTTCCTCAAGCCCAGTACAGTTCCTCCAGACCAGTACAGTTCCTCAAGCCCAGTACAGTTCTTCAAGCCCAGTACAGTTCCTCCAGACCAGTACAGTTCCTCCAGCCCAGTACAGTTCCTCAAGCCCAGTACAGTTCCTCAAGCCCAATACAGTTCCTCAAGACCAGTACAGTTCCTCAAGACCAGTACAGTTCCTCCAGACCAGTACAGTTCCTCAAGCCCAGTACAGTTCCTCAATCCCAGTACAGTTCCTCCAGACCAGTACAGTTCCTCCAGCCCAGTACAGTCCTCCAGTCCAGTAAAGTTCCTCCAGCCCAGTACAGTTCCTCAAACTCAGTACAGTTCCTCCAGACCAGTACAGTTCCTCCAGACCAGTACAGTTCCTCAAGACCAGTACAGTTCCTCCAGATCAGAACAGTTACTCCAGACCAGTACAGTTCCTCCAGACCAGTACAGTTCCTCAAACCCAGTACAGTTCCTCCAGACCAGTACAGTTCCTCAAGCCCAGTACAGTTCCTCCAGACCACTACAGTTCCTAAAGCCCAGTACAGTTCCTCCAGACCAGTACAGTTCCTCCAGACCAGTACAGTTCCTCAAGCCCAGTACAGTTCCTCCAGACCAGTACAGTTCCTCAAACCCAGTACAGTTCCTCCAGACCAGTACAGTTCCTCAAGCCCAGTACAGTTCCTCCAGACCAGTACAGTTCCTCAAGCCCAGTACAGTTCCTCAAGCCCAGTACAATTCCTCCAGACCAGTACAGTTCCTCCAGGCCAGTACAAATCCTCCAGGCCAGTACAGTTCCTCAAACCCAGTACAGTTCCTCCAGACCAGTACAGTTCCTCAAGCCCAGTAGAGTTCCTCCAGACCAGTACAGTTCCTCCAGACCAGTACAGTTCCTCCAGACCAGTACAGTTCCTCAAGCCCAGTACAGTTCCTTAAGACCAGTACAGTTCCTCAAGCCCAGTACAGTTCCTCCAGACCAGTACATGTCCTCCAGCCCAGTACAGTTCCTCCAGACCAGTACAGTTCCTCAAGCCCAGTACAGTTCCTCAAGCCCAGTAGAGTTCCTCAAGCCCAGTAGAGTTCCTCAAGCCCAGTACAGTTCCTCCAGACCAGTACAGTTCCTCAAGCCCAGTACAGTTCCTCAAGCCCAGTAGAGTTCGGCAAGCCCAGTACAGGTCCTCCAGCCCAGTACAGTTCCTCCAGCCCAGTACAGTTCCTCAAGCCCAGTACAGTTCCTCAAGCCCAGTAGAGTTCCTCAAGCCCAGTACAGTTCCTCCAGACCATTACAGTTCCTCAAGCCCAGTACAGGTCCTCCAGACCAGTAAAGTTCCTCCAGACCAGTACAGTTCCTCAAGCCCAGTACAGTTCCTCCAGACCAGTACAGTTCCTCCAGACCAGTACAGTTCCTCAAGCCCAGTACAGTTCCTCCAGAACAGTACAGTTCCTCAAGCCCAGTACAGTTCCTCCAGACCAGTACAGTTCCTACAGACCAGTACAGTTCCTCCAGACCAGTACAGTTCCTCCAGACCAGTATAGTTCCTCCAGACCAGTACAGTTCCTCCAGACCAGTACAGTTCCTCAAGATCAGTACAGTTCCTCCAGACCAGAACAGTTCCTCCAGACCAGTACAGTTCCTCCAGACCAGTACAGTTCCTCAAACCCAGTACAGTTCCTCCAGAACAGTACAGTTCCTCAAGCCCAGTACAGTTCCTCCAGACCAGTACAGTTCCTCAAACCCAGTACAGTTCCTCCAGACCAGTACAGTTCCTCAAGCCCAGTACAGTTCCTCCAGACCAGTACAGTTCCTCCAGACCAGTACAGTTCCTCAAGCCCAGTACAGTTCCTCCAGACCAGTACAGTTCCTCAAACCCAGTACAGTTCCTCCAGAGCAGTACAGTTCCTCAAGCCCAGTACAGTTCCTCCAGACCAGTACAGTTCCTCCAGACCAGTACAGTTCCTCAAGCCCAGTACAGTTCCTCCAGACCAGTACAGTTCCTCCAGGCCAGTACAGTTCCTCCAGGTCAGTACAGTTCCTCAAACCCAGTACAGTTCCTCCAGACCAGTACAGTTCCTCAAGCCCAGTAGATTTCCTCCAGACCAGTACAGTTCCTCAAGCCCAGTACAGTTCCTCCAGACCAGTACAGTTCCTCAAGCCCAGTACAGTTCCTCAAGCCCAGTACAGTTCCTCCAGACCAGTACAGTTCCTCAAGCCCAGTACAGTTCCTCCAGACCAGTACAGGTCCTCCAGACCAGTACAGTTCCTCAAGCCCAGTTCAGGTCCTCCAGACCAGTAAAGTTCCTCCAGACCAGTACAGTTCCTCCAGACCAGTACAGTTCCTCCAGCCCAGTACAGTTCCTGCAGACCAGTAAAGTTCCTCCAGCCCAGTACAGTTCCTCCAGCCCAGTACAGTTCCTCCAGACCAGTACAGTTCCTCCAGCCCAGTACAGTTCCTCCAGCCCAGTACAGTTCCTCCAGACCAGTAAAGTTCCTCCAGCCCAGTACAGTTCCTCAAGCCCAGTACAGTTCCTCAAGCCCAGTACAGTTCCTCCAGACCAGTACAGTTCCTCAAGCCCAGTACAGTTCTTCAAGCCCAGTACAGTTCCTCCAGACCAGTACAGTTCCTCCAGCCCAGTACAGTTCCTCAAGCCCAGTACAGTTCCTCAAGCCCAATACAGTTCCTCAAGACCAGTACAGTTCCTCAAGACCAGTACAGTTCCTCCAGACCAGTACAGTTCCTCAAGCCCAGTACAGTTCCTCAATCCCAGTACAGTTCCTCCAGACCAGTACAGTTCCTCCAGCCCAGTACAGTCCTCCAGTCCAGTAAAGTTCCTCCAGCCCAGTACAGTTCCTCAAACTCAGTACAGTTCCTCCAGACCAGTACAGTTCCTCCAGACCAGTACAGTTCCTCAAGCCCAGTACAGTTGCTCCAGAACAGTACAGTTCCTCAAGCCCAGTACAGTTCCTCCAGACCAGTACAGTTCCTACAGACCAGTACAGTTCCTCCAGACCAGTACAGTTCCTCCAGACCAGTATAGTTCCTCCAGACCAGTACAGTTCCTCAAGCCCAGTACAGTTCCTCCAGAACAGTACAGTTCCTCAAGCTCAGTACAGTTCCTCCAGACCAGTACATTTCCTCAAACCCAGTACAGTTCCTCCAGACCAGTACAGTTCCTCCAGACCAGTACAGTTCCTCCAGACCAGTACAGTTCCTCAAGACCAGTACAGTTCCTCCAGACCAGAACAGTTCCTCCAGACCAGTACAGTTCCTCCAGACCAGTACAGTTCCTCAAACCCAGTACAGTTCCTCCAGACCAGTACAGTTCCTCAAGCCCAGTACAGTTCCTCCAGACCAGTACAGTTCCTCAAGCCCAGTACAGTTCCTCCAGACCAGTACCGTTCCTAAAGCCCAGTACAGTTCCTCCAGACCAGTACAGTTCCTCCAGACCAGTACAGTTCCTCAAGCCCAGTACAGTTCCTCCAGACCAGTACAGTTCCTCAAACCCAGTACAGTTCCTCCAGACCAGTACAGTTCCTCAAGCCCAGTACAGTTCCTCCAGACCAGTACAGTTCCTCAAGCCCAGTACAGTTCCTCAAGCCCAGTACAATTCCTCCAGACCAGTACAGTTCCTCCAGGCCAGTACAGATCCTCCAGGCCAGTACAGTTCCTCAAACCCAGTACAGTTCCTCCAGACCAGTACAGTTCCTCAAGCCCAGTAGAGTTCCTCCAGACCAGTACAGTTCCTCCAGACCAGTACAGTTTCTCCAGACCAGTACAGTTCCTCAAGCCCAGTACAGTTCCTTAAGACCAGTACAGTTCCTCAAGCCCAGTACAGTTCCTCCAGACCAGTACAGGTCCTCCAGCCCAGTACAGTTCCTCCAGACCAGTACAGTTCCTCAAGCCCAGTACAGTTCCTCAAGCCCAGTAGAGTTCCTCAAGCCCAGTAGAGTTCCTCAAGCCCAGTACAGTTCCTCCAGACCAGTACAGTTCCTCAAGCCCAATACAGTTCCTCAAGCCCAGTAGAGTTCGTCAAGCCCTGTACAGGTCCTCCAGCCCAGTACAGTTCCTCCAGCCCAGTACAGTTCCTCAAGCCTAGTACAGTTCCTCAAGCCCAGTAGAGTTCCTCAAGCCCAGTACAGTTCCTCCAGACCATTACAGTTCCTCAAGCCCAGTACAGGTCCTCCAGACCAGTAAAGTTCCTCCAGACCAGTACAGTTCCTCAAGCCCAGTACAGTTCCTCCAGACCAGTACAGTTCCTCCAGACCAGTACAGTTCCTCAAGCCCAGTACAGTTCCTCCAGAACAGTACAGTTCCTCAAGCCCAGTACAGTTCCTCCAGACCAGTACAGTTCCTACAGACCAGTACAGTTCCTCCAGACCAGTACAGTTCCTCCAGACCAGTATAGTTCCTCCAGACTAGTACAGTTCCTCCAGACCAGTACAGGTCCTCAAGCCCAGTACAGTTCCTCCAGAACAGTACAGTTCCTCAAGCTCAGTACAGTTCCTCCAGACCAGTACATTTCCTCAAACCCAGTACAGTTCCTCCAGACCAGTACAGTTCCTCCAGACCAGTACAGTTCCTCAAGACCAGTACAGTTCCTCCAGACCAGAACAGTTCCTCCGGACCAGTACAGTTCCTCCAGACCAGTACAGTTCCTCAAACCCAGTACAGTTCCTCCAGAACAGTACAGTTCCTCAAGCCCAGTACAGTTCCTCCAGACCAGTACAGTTCCTCAAGCCCAGTACAGTTCCTCCAGACCTGTACAGTTCCTCCAGACCAGTACAGTTCCTCAAGCCCAGTACAGTTCCTCCAGACCAGTACAGTTCCTCAAGCCCAGTTCAGGTCCTCCAGACCAGTAAAGTTCCTCCAGAACAGTACAGTTCCTCCAGACCAGTACAGTTCCTCAAGCCCAGTACAGTTCCTCCAGCCCAGTAGAGTTCCTCAAGCCCAGTAGAGTTCCTCAAGCCCAGTACAGTTCCTCCAGACCAGTACAGTTCCTCAAGCCCAGTACAGTTCCTCAAGCCCAGTAGAGTTCGTCAAGCCCAGTACAGGTCCTCCAGCCCAGTACAGTTCCTCCAGCCCAGTACAGTTCCTCAAGCCCAGTACAGTTCCTCAAGCCCAGTAGAGTTCCTCAAGCCCAGTACAGTTCCTCCAGACCAGTACAGTTCCTCAAGCCCAGTACAGTTCCTCCAGACCAGTACAGTTCCTCCAGCCCAGTACAGTTCCTCAAGCCCAGTACAGGTCCTCAAGCCCAGTACAGTTCCTTCAGACCAGTACAGTTCCTCAAGCCCAGTACAGTTCCTCCAGACCAGTACAGGTCCTCCAGACCAGTACAGTTCCTCAAGCCCAGTTCAGGTCCTCCAGACCAGTAAAGTTCCTCCAGCCCAGTACAGTTCCTCCAGACCAGTACAGTTCCTCAAGCCCAGTACAGTTCCTCAAGCCCAGTAGAGTTCCTCAAGCCCAGTACAGTTCCTCCAGACCAGTACAGTTCCTCAAGCCCAGTACAGGTCCTCAAGCCCAGTACAGTTCCTTCAGACCAGTACAGTTCCTCAAGCCCAGTACAGTTCCTCAAGCCCAGTACAGTTCCTCCAGACCAGTACAGTTCCTCAAGCCCAGTACAGTTCCTCCAGACCAGTACAGGTCCTCCAGACCAGTACAGTTCCTCAAGCCCAGTTCAGGTCCTCCAGACCAGTAAATTTCCTCCAGCCCAGTACAGTTCCTCCAGACCAGTACAGTTCCTCAAGCCCAGTACAGTTCCTCAAGCCCAGTAGAGTTCCTCAAGCCGAGTACAGTTCCTCCAGACCAGTACAGTTCCTTCAGACCAGTACAGTTCCTCAAGCCCAGTACAGTTCGTCAAGCCCAGTACAGGTCCTCCAGCCCAGTACAGTTCCTCCAGCCCAGTACAGTTCCTCAAGCCCAGTACAGTTCCTCAAGCCCAGTAGAGTTCCTCAAGCCCAGTACAGTTCCTCCAGACCAGTACAGTTCCTCAAGCCCAGTACAGTTCCTCCAGACCAGTACAGTTCCTCCAGCCCAGTACAGTTCCTCAAGCCCAGTACAGGTCATCAAGCCCAGTACAGTTCCTTCAGACCAGTACAGTTCCTCAAGCCCAGTACAGTTCCTCCAGACCAGTACAGTTCCTCAAGACCAGTGCAGTTCCTCCAGACCAGTAAAGTTCCTCAAGCCCAGTACAGTTCCTCCAGGCCAGTACAGTTCCTCAAACCCAGTACAGTTCCTCCAGACCAGTACAGTTCCTCAAGCCCAGTAGAGTTCCTCCAGACCAGTACAGTTCCTCAAGCCCAGTACAGTTCCTCCAGACCAGTACAGTTCCTCAAGCCCAGTACAGTTCCTCCAGACCAGTACAGTTCCTCAAGCCCAGTACAGTTCCTCCAGACCAGTACAGGTCCTCCAGACCAGTACAGTTCCTCAAGCCCAGTTCAGGTCCTCCAGACCAGTAAAGTTCCTCCAGCCCAGTACAGTTCCTCCAGACCAGTACAGTTCCTCAAGCCCAGTACAGTTCCTCAATCCCAGTAGAGTTCCTCAAGCCCAGTAGAGTTCCTCAAGCCCAGTACAGTTCCTCCAGACCAGTACAGTTCCTCAAGCCCAGTACAGTTCCTCAAGCCCAGTAGAGTTCGTCAAGCCCAGTACAGGTCCTCCAGCCCAGTACAGTTCCTCCAGCCCAGTACAGTTCCTCAAGCCCAGTACAGTTCCTCAAGCCCAGTAGAGTTCCTCAAGCCCAGTACAGTTCCTCCAGACCATGACAGTTCCTCAAGCCCAGTACAGGTCCTCCAGACCAGTAAAGTTCCTCCAGACCAGTACAGTTCCTCAAGCCCAGTACAGTTCCTCCAGACCAGTACAGTTCCTCCAGCCCAGTACAGTTCCTCAAGCCCAGTACAGGTCCTCAAGCCCAGTACAGTTCCTTCAGACCAGTACAGTTCCTCAAGCCCAGTACAGTTCCTCCAGACCAGTACAGTTCCTCAAGCCCAGTACAGTTCCTCCAGACCAGTACAATTCCTCAAGACCAGTACATTCCTCCAGACCAGTACAGTTCCTCAAGCACAGTACAGTTCCTCAAGCCCAGTACAGTTCCTCAAGCCCAGTACAGTTCCTCAAGCCCGTACAGTTCCTCCAGACCAGTACAGTTCCTCCAGACCAGTACATGTCCTCAAGCCCAGTACAGTTCCTACAGACCAGTACAGTTCCTCCAGACCAGTACAGTTCCTCAAGCGCAGTACAGTTCCTCCAGACCAGTACAGGTCCTCCAGACCACTGCAGTTCTTCCAGACCAGTACAGTTCCTCCAGACCAGTACAGTTCCTCAAGCCCAGTACAGGTCCTCCAGACCAGTACAGTTCCTCCAGCCCAGTACAGTTCCTCAAGCCCAGTACAGTTCCTACAGACCAGTACAGGTCCTCCAGACCACTGCAGTTCCTCCAGACCAGTACAGTTCCTCCAGACCAGTACAGTTCCTCAAGCCCAGTACAGGTCCTCCAGACCAGTACAGTTCCTCAAGCCCAGTACAGTTCCTCCAGACCAGTACAGTTCCACAAGCACAGTACAGTTCCTCCTGACCAGTATAGTTCATCAAGCCCAGTACAGTTCCTCCAGACCAGTATAGTTCCTCCAACTCAGTACAGTTCCTCCAACCCAGTACAGTTCCTCCAACCCAGTACATTTCCTCCAACCCAGTACAGTTCCTCCAGCCCAGTACAATTCCTCCAACCCAGTACAGTTCCTCCAACCCAGTACAGTTCCTCCAACCCAGTACATTTCCTCCAACCCAGTACAGTTCCTCCAGACCAGTATAGTTCCACAAGCCCAGTACAGTTCCTCCAGACCAGTACAGTTCCTCCAGACCAGTACAGTTCCTCCAGGCCAGTACAGTTCCTCAAGCCCAGTACAGTTCCTCCAGACCAGTATAGTTCCTCAAGCCCAGTACAGTTCCTCCAGACCAGTAGAGTTCCTCAAGCCCAGTACAGTTCCTCCAGACCAGTACAGTTCCTCAAGCCCAGTACAGTTCCTCCAGACCAGTACAGTTCCTCAAACCCAGTATAGTTCCTCCAGAGCAGTACAGTTCCTCAAGCCCAGTACAGTTCCTCCAGACCAGTACAGTTCCTCCAGACCAGTACAGTTCCTCAAGCCCAGTACAGTTCCTCCAGACCAGTACAGTTCCTCCAGGCCAGTACAGTTCCTCCAGGTCAGTACAGTTCCTCAAACCCAGTACAGTTCCTCCAGACCAGTACAGTTCCTCAAGCCCAGTACAGTTCCTCAAGCCCAGTAGAGTTCCTCAAGCCGAGTACAGTTCCTCCAGACCAGTACAGTTCCTTCAGACCAGTACAGTTCCTCAAGCCCAGTACAGTTCGTCAAGCCCAGTACAGGTCCTCCAGCCCAATACAGTTCCTCCAGCCCAGTACAGTTCCTCAAGCCCAGTACAGTTCCTCAAGCCCAGTAGAGTTCCTCAAGCCCAGTACAGTTCCTCCAGACCAGTACAGTTCCTCAAGCCCAGTACAGTTCCTCCAGACCAGTACAGTTCCTCCAGCCCAGTACAGTTCCTCAAGCCCAGTACAGGTCATCAAGCCCAGTACAGTTCCTTCAGACCAGTACAGTTCCTCAAGCCCAGTACAGTTCCTCCAGACCAGTACAGTTCCTCAAGACCAGTGCAGTTCCTCCAGACCAGTAAAGTTCCTCAAGCCCAGTACAGTTCCTCCAGGCCAGTACAGTTCCTCAAACCCAGTACAGTTCCTCCAGACCAGTACAGTTCCTCAAGCCCAGTAGAGTTCCTCCAGACCAGTACAGTTCCTCAAGCCCAGTACAGTTCCTCCAGACCAGTACAGTTCCTCAAGCCCAGTACAGTTCCTCCAGACCAGTACAGTTCCTCAAGCCCAGTACAGTTCCTCCAGACCAGTACAGGTCCTCCAGACCAGTACAGTTCCTCAAGCCCAGTTCAGGTCCTCCAGACCAGTAAAGTTCCTCCAGCCCAGTACAGTTCCTCCAGACCAGTACAGTTCCTCAAGCCCAGTACAGTTCCTCAATCCCAGTAGAGTTCCTCAAGCCCAGTAGAGTTCCTCAAGCCCAGTACAGTTCCTCCAGACCAGTACAGTTCCTCAAGCCCAGTACAGTTCCTCAAGCCCAGTAGAGTTCGTCAAGCCCAGTACAGGTCCTCCAGCCCAGTACAGTTCCTCCAGCCCAGTACAGTTCCTCAAGCCCAGTACAGTTCCTCAAGCCCAGTAGAGTTCCTCAAGCCCAGTACAGTTCCTCCAGACCATGACAGTTCCTCAAGCCCAGTACAGGTCCTCCAGACCAGTAAAGTTCCTCCAGACCAGTACAGTTCCTCAAGCCCAGTACAGTTCCTCCAGACCAGTACAGTTCCTCCAGCCCAGTACAGTTCCTCAAGCCCAGTACAGGTCCTCAAGCCCAGTACAGTTCCTTCAGACCAGTACAGTTCCTCAAGCCCAGTACAGTTCCTCCAGACCAGTACAGTTCCTCAAGCCCAGTACAGTTCCTCCAGACCAGTACAATTCCTCAAGACCAGTACATTCCTCCAGACCAGTACAGTTCCTCAAGCACAGTACAGTTCCTCAAGCCCAGTACAGTTCCTCAAGCCCAGTACAGTTCCTCAAGCCCGTACAGTTCCTCCAGACCAGTACAGTTCCTCCAGACCAGTACATGTCCTCAAGCCCAGTACAGTTCCTACAGACCAGTACAGTTCCTCCAGACCAGTACAGTTCCTCAAGCGCAGTACAGTTCCTCCAGACCAGTACAGGTCCTCCAGACCACTGCAGTTCTTCCAGACCAGTACAGTTCCTCCAGACCAGTACAGTTCCTCAAGCCCAGTACAGGTCCTCCAGACCAGTACAGTTCCTCCAGCCCAGTACAGTTCCTCAAGCCCAGTACAGTTCCTACAGACCAGTACAGGTCCTCCAGACCACTGCAGTTCCTCCAGACCAGTACAGTTCCTCCAGACCAGTACAGTTCCTCAAGCCCAGTACAGGTCCTCCAGACCAGTACAGTTCCTCAAGCCCAGTACAGTTCCTCCAGACCAGTACAGTTCCACAAGCACAGTACAGTTCCTCCTGACCAGTATAGTTCATCAAGCCCAGTACAGTTCCTCCAGACCAGTATAGTTCCTCCAACTCAGTACAGTTCCTCCAACCCAGTACAGTTCCTCCAACCCAGTACATTTCCTCCAACCCAGTACAGTTCCTCCAGCCCAGTACAATTCCTCCAACCCAGTACAGTTCCTCCAACCCAGTACAGTTCCTCCAACCCAGTACATTTCCTCCAACCCAGTACAGTTCCTCCAGACCAGTATAGTTCCACAAGCCCAGTACAGTTCCTCCAGACCAGTACAGTTCCTCCAGACCAGTACAGTTCCTCCAGGCCAGTACAGTTCCTCAAGCCCAGTACAGTTCCTCCAGACCAGTATAGTTCCTCAAGCCCAGTACAGTTCCTCCAGACCAGTAGAGTTCCTCAAGCCCAGTACAGTTCCTCCAGACCAGTACAGTTCCTCAAGCCCAGTACAGTTCCTCCAGACCAGTACAGTTCCTCCAGACCAGTACAGTTCCTCAAGCCCAGTACAGTTCCTCCAGACCAGTACAGTTCCTCAAACCCAGTACAGTTCCTCCAGAGCAGTACAGTTCCTCAAGCCCAGTACAGTTCCTCCAGACCAGTACAGTTCCTCCAGACCAGTACAGTTCCTCAAGCCCAGTACAGTTCCTCCAGACCAGTACAGTTCCTCCAGGCCAGTACAGTTCCTCCAGGTCAGTACAGTTCCTCAAACCCAGTACAGTTCCTCCAGACCAGTACAGTTCCTCAAGCCCAGTAGAGTTCCTCCAGACCAGTACAGTTCCTCAAGCCCAGTACAGTTCCTCCAGACCAGTACAGTTCCTCAAGCCCAGTACAGTTCCTCAAGCCCAGTACAGTTCCTCCAGACCAGTACAGTTCCTCAAGCCCAGTACAGTTCCTCCAGACCAGTACAGGTCCTCCAGACCAGTACAGTTCCTCAAGCCCAGTTCAGGTCCTCCAGACCAGTAAAGTTCCTCCAGACCAGTACAGTTCCTCCAGACCAGTACAGTTCCTCAAGCCCAGTACAGTTCCTCAAGCCCAGTAGAGTTCCTCAAGCCCAGTAGAGTTCCTCAAGCCCAGTACAGTTCCTCCAGACCAGTACAGTTCCTCAAGCCCAGTACAGTTCCTCAAGCCCAGTAGAGTTCGTCAAGCCCAGTACAGGTCCTCCAGCCCAGTACAGTTCCTCCAGCCCAGTACAGTTCCTCAAGCCCAGTACAGTTCCTCAAGCCCAGTAGAGTTCCTCAAGCCCAGTACAGTTCCTCCAGACCAGTACAGTTCCTCAAGCCCAGTACAGTTCCTCCAGACCAGTACAGTTCCTCCAGCCCAGTACAGTTCCTCAAGCCCAGTACAGGTCCTCAAGCCCAGTACAGTTCCTTCAGACCAGTACAGTTCCTCAAGCCCAGTACAGTTCCTCCAGACCAGTACAGGTCCTCCAGACCAGTACAGTTCCTCAAGCCCAGTTCAGGTCCTCCAGACCAGTAAAGTTCCTCCAGCCCAGTACAGTTCCTCCAGACCAGTACAGTTCCTCAAGCCCTGTACAGTTCCTCAAGCCCAGTAGAGTTCCTCAAGCCCAGTAGAGTTCCTCAAGCCCAGTACAGTTCCTCCAGACCAGTACAGTTCCTCAAGCCCAGTACAGGTCCTCAAGCCCAGTACAGTTCCTTCAGACCAGTACAGTTCCTCAAGCCCAGTACAGTTCCTCAAGCCCAGTACAGTTCCTCCAGACCAGTACAGTTCCTCAAGCCCAGTACAGTTCCTCCAGACCAGTACAGGTCCTCCAGACCAGTACAGTTCCTCAAGCCCAGTTCAGGTCCTCCAGACCAGTAAATTTCCTCAAGCCCAGTACAGTTCCTCCAGACCAGTACAGTTCCTCCAGACCAGTACAGTTCCTCAAGCCCAGTACAGTTCCTCAAGCCCAGTAGAGTTCCTCAAGCCGAGTACAGTTCCTCCAGACCAGTACAGTTCCTTCAGACCAGTACAGTTCCTCAAGCCCAGTACAGTTCGTCAAGCCCAGTACAGGTCCTCCAGCCCAGTACAGTTCCTACAGCCCAGTACAGTTCCTCAAGCCCAGTACAGTTCCTCAAGCCCAGTAGAGTTCCTCAAGCCCAGTACAGTTCCTCCAGACCAGTACAGTTCCTCAAGCCCAGTACAGTTCCTCCAGACCAGTACAGTTCCTCCAGCCCAGTACAGTTCCTCAAGCCCAGTACAGGTCATCAAGCCCAGTACAGTTCCTGCAGACCAGTACAGTTCCTCAAGCCCAGTACAGTTCCTCCAGACCAGTACAGTTCCTCAAGACCAGTACAGTTCCTCCAGACCAGTAAAGTTCCTCAAGCCCAGTACAGTTCCTCCAGGCCAGTACAGTTCCTCAAACCCAGTACAGTTCCTCCAGACCAGTACAGTTCCTCAAGCCCAGTAGAGTTCCTCCAGACCAGTACAGTTCCTCAAGCCCAGTACAGTTCCTCCAGACCAGTACAGTTCCTCAAGCCCAGTACAGTTCCTCCAGACCAGTACAGTTCCTCAAGCCCAGTACAGTTCCTCCAGACCAGTACAGGTCCTCCAGACCAGTACAGTTCCTCAAGCCCAGTTCAGGTCCTCCAGACCAGTAAAGTTCCTCCAGCCCAGTACAGTTCCTCCAGACCAGTACAGTTCCTCAAGCCCAGTACAGTTCCTCAAGCCCAGTAGAGTTCCTCAAGCCCAGTAGAGTTCCTCAAGCCCAGTACAGTTCCTCCAGACCAGTACAGTTCCTCAAGCCCAGTACAGTTCCTCAAGCCCAGTAGAGTTCGTCAAGCCCAGTACAGGTCCTCCAGCCCAGTACAGTTCCTCCAGCCCAGTACAGTTCCTCAAGCCCAGTACAGGTCCTCCAGACCAGTAAAGTTCCTCCAGACCAGTACAGTTCCTCAAGCCCAGTACAGTTCCTCCAGACCAGTACAGTTCCTCCAGCCCAGTACAGTTCCTCAAGCCCAGTACAGGTCCTCAAGCCCAGTACAGTTCCTTCAGACCAGTACAGTTCCTCAAGCCCAGTACAGTTCCTCCAGACCAGTACAGTTCCTCAAGCCCAGTACAGTTCCTCCAGACCAGTACAATTCCTCAAGACCAGTACATTCCTCCAGACCAGTACAGTTCCTCAAGCACAGTACAGTTCCTCAAGCCCAGTACAGTTCCTCAAGCCCAGTACAGTTCCTCAAGCCCAGTAGAGTTCGTCAAGCCCAGTACAGGTCCTCCAGCCCAGTACAGTTCCTCCAGCCCAGTACAGTTCCTCAAGCCCAGTACAGGTCCTCCAGACCAGTAAAGTTCCTCCAGACCAGTACAGGTCCTCAAGCCCAGTACAGTTCCTTCAGACCAGTACAGTTCCTCAAGCCCAGTACAGTTCCTCCAGCCCAGTACAGGTCCTCAAGCCCAGTACAGTTCCTCCAGACCAGTACAATTCCTCAAGACCAGTACATTCCTCCAGACCAGTACAGTTCCTCAAGCACAGTACAGTTCCTCAAGCCCAGTACAGTTCCTCAAGCCCAGTACAGTTCCTCAAGCCCGTACAGTTCCTCCAGACCAGTACAGTTCCTCCAGACCAGTACATGTCCTCAAGCCCAGTACAGTTCCTACAGACCAGTACAGTTCCTCCAGAACAGTACAGTTCCTCAAGCGCAGTACAGTTCCTCCAGACCAGTACAGGTCCTCCAGACCACTGCAGTTCTTCCAGACCAGTACAGTTCCTCCAGACCAGTACAGTTCCTCAAGCCCAGTACAGGTCCTCCAGACCAGTACAGTTCCTCCAGCCCAGTACAGTTCCTCAAGCCCAGTACAGTTCCTACAGACCAGTACAGGTCCTCCAGACCACTGCAGTTCCTCCAGACCAGTACAGTTCCTCCAGACCAGTACAGTTCCTCAAGCCCAGTACAGGTCCTCCAGACCAGTACTGTTCCTCAAGCCCAGTACAGTTCCTCCAGACCAGTACAGTTCCACAAGCACAGTACAGTTCCTCCTGACCAGTATAGTTCATCAAGCCCAGTACAGTTCCTCCAGACCAGTATAGTTCCTCCAACTCAGTACAGTTCCTCCAACCCAGTACAGTTCCTCCAACCCAGTACATTTCCTCCAACCCAGTACAGTTCCTCCAGCCCAGTACAATTCCTCCAACCCAGTACAGTTCCTCCAACCCAGTACAGTTCCTCCAACCCAGTACATTTCCTCCAACCCAGTACAGTTCCTCCAGACCAGTATAGTTCCACAAGCCCAGTACAGTTCCTCCAGACCAGTACAGTTCCTCCAGACCAGTACAGTTCCTCCAGGCCAGTACAGTTCCTCAAGCCCAGTACAGTTCCTCCAGACCAGTATAGTTCCTCAAGCCCAGTACAGTTCCTCCAGACCAGTAGAGTTCCTCAAGCCCAGTACAGTTCCTCCAGACCAGTACAGTTCCTCAAGCCCAGTACAGTTCCTCCAGACCAGTACAGTTCCTCCAGACCAGTACAGTTCCTCCAGACCAGTACAGTTCCTCCAGCCCAGTACAGTTCCTCAAGCCCAGTACAGGTCCTCAAGCCCAGTACAGTTCCTTCAGACCAGTACAGTTCCTCAAGCCCAGTACAGTTCCTCAAGCCCAGTAGAGTTCCTCAAGCCCAGTAGAGTTCCTCAAGCCCAGTACAGTTCCTCCAGACCAGTACAGTTCCTCAAGCCCAGTACAGTTCCTCAAGCCCAGTAGAGTTCGTCAAGCCCAGTACAGGTCCTCCAGCCCAGTACAGTTCCTCCAGCCCAGTACAGTTCCTCAAGCCCAGTACAGTTCCTCAAGCCCAGTAGAGTTCCTCAAGCCCAGTACAGTTCCTCCAGACCATGACAGTTCCTCAAGCCCAGTACAGGTCCTCCAGACCAGTAAAGTTCCTCCAGACCAGTACAGTTCCTCAAGCCCAGTACAGTTCCTCCAGACCAGTACAGTTCCTCCAGCCCAGTACAGTTCCTCAAGCCCAGTACAGGTCCTCAAGCCCAGTACAGTTCCTTCAGACCAGTACAGTTCCTCAAGCCCAGTACAGTTCCTCCAGACCAGTACAGTTCCTCAAGCCCAGTACAGTTCCTCCAGACCAGTACAATTCCTCAAGACCAGTACATTCCTCCAGACCAGTACAGTTCCTCAAGCACAGTACAGTTCCTCAAGCCCAGTACAGTTCCTCCAGCCCAGTACAATTCCTCCAACCCAGTACAGTTCCTCCAACCCAGTACAGTTCCTCCAACCCAGTACATTTCCTCCAACCCAGTACAGTTCCTCCAGACCAGTATAGTTCCACAAGCCCAGTACAGTTCCTCCAGACCAGTACAGTTCCTCCAGACCAGTACAGTTCCTCCAGGCCAGTACAGTTCCTCAAGCCCAGTACAGTTCCTCCAGACCAGTATAGTTCCTCAAGCCCAGTACAGTTCCTCCAGACCAGTAGAGTTCCTCAAGCCCAGTACAGTTCCTCCAGACCAGTACAGTTCCTCAAGCCCAGTACAGTTCCTCCAGACCAGTACAGTTCCTCCAGACCAGTACAGTTCCTCCAGACCAGTACAGTTCCTCCAGCCCAGTACAGTTCCTCAAGCCCAGTACAGGTCCTCAAGCCCAGTACAGTTCCTTCAGACCAGTACAGTTCCTCAAGCCCAGTACAGTTCCTCAAGCCCAGTAGAGTTCCTCAAGCCCAGTAGAGTTCCTCAAGCCCAGTACAGTTCCTCCAGACCAGTACAGTTCCTCAAGCCCAGTACAGTTCCTCAAGCCCAGTAGAGTTCGTCTAGCCCAGTACAGGTCCTCCAGCACAGTACAGTTCCTCCAGCCCAGTACAGTTCCTCAAGCCCAGTACAGTTCCTCAAGCCCAGTAGAGTTCCTCAAGCCCAGTACAGTTCCTCCAGACCATGACAGTTCCTCAAGCCCAGTACAGGTCCTCCAGACCAGTAAAGTTCCTCCAGACCAGTACAGTTCCTCAAGCCCAGTACAGTTCCTCCAGACCAGTACAGTTCCTCCAGCCCAGTACAGTTCCTCAAGCCCAGTACAGGTCCTCAAGCCCAGTACAGTTCCTTCAGACCAGTACAGTTCCTCAAGCCCAGTACAGTTCCTCCAGACCAGTACAGTTCCTCAAGCCCAGTACAGTTCCTCCAGACCAGTACAATTCCTCAAGACCAGTACATTCCTCCAGACCAGTACAGTTCCTCAAGCACAGTACAGTTCCTCAAGCCCAGTACAGTTCCTCAAGCCCAGTACAGTTCCTCAAGCCCGTACAGTTCCTCCAGACCAGTACAGTTCCTCCAGACCAGTACATGTCCTCAAGCCCAGTACAGTTCCTACAGACCAGTACAGTTCCTCCAGACCAGTACAGTTCCTCAAGCGCAGTACAGTTCCTCCAGACCAGTACAGGTCCTCCAGACCACTGCAGTTCTTCCAGACCAGTACAGTTCCTCCAGACCAGTACAGTTCCTCAAGCCCAGTACAGGTCCTCCAGACCAGTACAGTTCCTCCAGCCCAGTACAGTTCCTCAAGCCCAGTACAGTTCCTACAGACCAGTACAGGTCCTCCAGACCACTGCAGTTCCTCCAGACCAGTACAGTTCCTCCAGACCAGTACAGTTCCTCAAGCCCAGTACAGGTCCTCCAGACCAGTACAGTTCCTCAAGCCCAGTACAGTTCCTCCAGACCAGTACAGTTCCACAAGCACAGTACAGTTCCTCCTGACCAGTATAGTTCATCAAGCCCAGTACAGTTCCTCCAGACCAGTATAGTTCCTCCAACTCAGTACAGTTCCTCCAACCCAGTACAGTTCCTCCAACCCAGTACATTTCCTCCAACCCAGTACAGTTCCTCCAGCCCAGTACAATTCCTCCAACCCAGTACAGTTCCTCCAACCCAGTACAGTTCCTCCAACCCAGTACATTTCCTCCAACCCAGTACAGTTCCTCCAGACCAGTATAGTTCCACAAGCCCAGTACAGTTCCTCCAGACCAGTACAGTTCCTCCAGACCAGTACAGTTCCTCCAGGCCAGTACAGTTCCTCAAGCCCAGTACAGTTCCTCCAGACCAGTATAGTTCCTCAAGCCCAGTACAGTTCCTCCAGACCAGTAGAGTTCCTCAAGCCCAGTACAGTTCCTCCAGACCAGTACAGTTCCTCAAGCCCAGTACAGTTCCTCCAGACCCGTACAGTTCCTCCAGACCAGTACAGTTCCTCCAGACCAGTACAGTTCCTCCAGCCCAGTACAGTTCCTCAAGCCCAGTACAGGTCCTCAAGCCCAGTACAGTTCCTTCAGACCAGTACAGTTCCTCAAGCCCAGTACAGTTCCTCCAGACCAGTACAGTTCCTCCAGACCAGTAAAGTTCCTCAAGCCCAGTACAGTTCCTCAAGCCCAGTACAGTTCCTCAAGCCCGTACAGTTCCTCCAGACCAGTACAGTTCCTCCAGACCAGTACAGTTCCTCCAGACCAGTACAGGTCCTCAAGCCCAGTACAGTTCCTCCAGACAAGTACAGTTCCTCCAGATCAGTACAGTTCCTCAAGCCCAGTACAGTTCCTCCAGACCAGTACAGTTCCTCCAGACCACTGCAGTTCCTCCAGACAAGTACAGTTCCTCCAGACCAGTACAGTTCCTCCAGACCAGTACAGTTCCTCAAGCCCAGTACAGGTCCTCCAGACCAGTACAGTTCCTCCAGACCAGTACAGTTCCTCAAGCCCAGTACAGTTCCTCCAGACAAGTACAGGTCCTCCAGACCACTGCAGTTCCTCCAGACCAGTACAGTTCCTCCAGACCAGTACAGTTCCTCAAGCCCAGTACAGGTCCTCCAGACCAGTACAGTTCCTCAAGCCCAGTACAGTTCCTCCAGACCAGTACAGTTCCTCAAGCACAGTACAGTTCCTCCAGACCAGTATAGTTCATCAAGCCCAGTACAGTTCCTCCAGACCAGTACAGGTCCACCAGACCAGTACAGTTCCTCAAGCCCAGTACAGTTCCTCAAGCCCAGTACAGTTCCTCCAGACCAGTACAGTTCTTCCAGACCAGTACAGTTCCTCCAGAACAGTAAAGTTCCTCCAGCCCAGTACAGTTCCTCCAGACCAGTACAGTTCCTCAAGCCCAGTACAGTTCCTCAAGCCCAGTAGAGTTCCTCAAGCCCAGTAGAGTTCCTCAAGCCCAGTACAGTTCCTCCAGACCAGTACAGTTCCTCAAGCCCAGTACAGGTCCTCAAGCCCAGTACAGTTCCTTCAGACCAGTACAGTTCCTCAAGCCCAGTACAGTTCCTATGGCCCAGTACAGTTCCTCCAGACCAGTACAGTTCCTCAAGCCCAGTACAGTTCCTCCAGACCAGTACAGGTCCTCCAGACCAGTACAGTTCCTCAAGCCCAGTTCAGGTCCTCCAGACCAGTAAATTTCCTCCAGCCCAGTACAGTTCCTCCAGACCAGTACAGTTCCTCAAGCCCAGTACAGTTCCTCAAGCCCAGTAGAGTTCCTCAAGCCCAGTAGAGTTCCTCAAGCCCAGTACAGTTCCTCCAGACCAGTACAGTTCCTCAAGCCCAGTACAGTTCCTCAAGCCCAGTAGAGTTCGTCAAGCCCAGTACAGGTCCTCCAGCCCAGTACAGTTCCTCCAGCCCAGTACAGTTCCTCATGCCCAGTACAGTTCCTCAAGCCCAGTAGAGTTCATCAAGCCCAGTACAGTTCCTCCAGACCAGTACAGTTCCTCAATCCCAGTACAGTTCCTCCAGACCAGTACAGTTCCTCCAGCCCAGTACAGTTCCTCAAGCCCAGTACAGGTCCTCAAGCCCAGTACAGTTCCTTCAGACCAGTACAGTTCCTCAAGCCCAGTACAGTTCCTCCAGACCAGTACAGTTCCTCAAGCCCAGTACAGTTCCTCCAGACCAGTAAAGTTCCTCAAGCCCAGTACAGTTCCTCCAGGCCAGTACAGTTCCTCAAACCCAGTACAGTTCCTCCAGACCAGTACAGTTCCTCAAGCCCAGTAGAGTTCCTCCAGACCAGTACAGTTCCTCAAGCCCAGTACAGTTCCTCCAGACCAGTACAGTTCCTCAAGCCCAGTACAGTTCCTCAAGCCCAGTACAGTTCCTCCAAACCAGTACAGTTCCTCAAGCCCAGTACAGTTCCTCCAGAGCAGTACAGGTCCTCCAGACCAGTACAGTTCCTCAAGCCCAGTTCAGGTCCTCCAGACCAGTAAAGTTCCTCCAGCCCAGTACAGTTCCTCCAGACCAGTACAGTTCCTCAAGCCCAGTACAGTTCCTCAAGCCCAGTAGAGTTCCTAAAGCCCAGTAGAGTTCCTCAAGCCCAGTACAGTTCCTCCAGACCAGTACAGTTCCTCAAGCCCAGTACAGTTCGTCAAGCCCAGTAGAGTTCGTCAAGCCCAGTACAGGTCCTCCAGCCCAGTACAGTTCCTCCAGCCCAGTACAGTTCCTCAAGCCCAGTACAGTTCCTCAAGCCCAGTAGAGTTCCTCAAGCCCAGTACAGTTCCTCCAGACCATTACAGTTCCTCAAGCCCAGTACAGGTCCTCCAGACCAGTAAAGTTCCTCCAGACCAGTACAGTTCCTCAAGCCCAGTACAGTTCCTCCAGACCAGTACAGTTCCTCCAGCCCAGTACAGTTCCTCAAGCCCAGTACAGGTCCTCAAGCCCAGTACAGTTCCTTCAGACCAGTACAGTTCCTCAAGCCCAGTACAGTTCCTCCAGACCAGTACAGTTCCTCAAGCCCAGTACAGTTCCTCCAGACCAGTAAAGTTCCTCAAGCCCAGTACAGTTCCTCAAGCCCAGTACAGTTCCTCAAGCCCGTACAGTTCCTCAAGCCCGTACAGTTCCTCCAGACCAGTACAGTTCCTCCACACGAGTACAGTTCCTCAAGCCCAGTACAGTTCCTCCAGACCAGTACAGTTCCTCCAGACCAGTACAGTTCCTCAAGCCCAGTACAGTTCCTCCAGACCAGTACAGGTCCTCCAGACCACTGCAGTTCCTCCAGACCAGTACAGTTCCTCCAGACCAGTACAGTTCCTCAAGCCCAGTACAGGTCCTCCAGACCAGTACAGTTACTCCAGCCCAGTACAGTTCCTCAAGCCCAGTACAGTTCCTCAAGCCCAGTACAGTTCCTCCAGACCAGTACAGGTCCTCCAGACCACTGCAGTTCCTCCAGAACAGTACAGTTCCTCCAGACCAGTACAGTTCCTCAAGCCCAGTACAGGTCCTCCAGACCAGTACAGTTCCTCAAGCCTAGTACAGTTCCTCCAGACCAGTACAGTTCCTCAAGCACAGTACAGTTCCTCCAGACCAGTATAGTTCATCAAGCCCAGTACAGTTCCTCCAGACCAGTATAGTTCCTCCAACCCAGTACAGTTCCTCCAACCCAGTACAGTTCCTCCAACCCAGTACATTTCCTCCAACCCAGTACATTTCCTCCAGTCCAGTACAATTCCTCCAACCCAGTACAGTTCCTCCAACCCAGTACAGTTCCTCCAACCCAGTACATTTCCTCCAACCCAGTACAGTTCCTCCAGACCAGTATAGTTCCACAAGCCCAGTACAGTTCCTCCAGACCAGTACAGTTCCTCCAGACCAGTATAGTTCCACAAGCCCAGTACAGTTCCTCCAGACCAGTACAGTTCCTCCAGACCAGTACAGTTCCTCAAGCCCAGTACAGTTCCTCCAGACCAGTATAGTTCCTCAAGCCCAGTAGAGTTCCTCCAGACCAGTAGAGTTCCTCAAGCCCAGTACAGTTCCTCCAGACCAGTACAGTTCCTCAAGCCCAGTACAGTTCCTCCAGACCAGTACAGTTCCTCCAGCCCAGTACAGTTCCTCAAGCCCAGTACAGGTCCTCAAGCCCAGTACAGTTCCTTCAGACCAGTACAGTTCCTCAAGCCCAGTACAGTTCCTCCAGACCAGTACAGTTCCTCAAGCCCAGTACAGTTCCTCCAGACCAGTAAAGTTCCTCAAGCCCAGTACAGTTCCTCAAGCCCAGTACAGTTCCTCAAGCCCGTACAGTTCCTCCAGACCAGTACAGTTCCTCCAGACCAGTACAGTTCCTCCAGACCAGTACAGTTCCACAAGCCCAGTACAGTTCCTCCAGAACAGTACAGTTCCTCCAGACCAGTACAGTTCCTCAAGCCCAGTACAGTTCCTCAAGCCCAGTACAGTTCCTCCAGAACAGTAGAGTTCCTCAAGCCCAGTACAGTTCCTCCAGACCAGTACAGTTCCTCAAGCCCAGTACAGTTCCTCCAGACCAGTACAGTTCATCCAGACCAGTACAGTTCCTCCAGCCAGTACAGTTCCTCAAGCACAGTACAGTTCCTCCAGACCAATACAGTTCCTCCAGACTAGTACAGTTCCTCAATCCCAGTACAGTTCCTCCAGACCAGTACAGTTCCTCAAGCCCAGTACAGTTCCTCCAGACCAGTACAGTTCCTCAAGCCCAGTACAGTCCCTCAAGCCCAGTACAATCCCTCAAGCCCAGTACAGTTCCTCCAGACCAGTAAAGTTCCTCAAGCCCAGTACAGTTCCTCAAGCCCAGTACAGTTCCTCCAGCCCAGTACAGTTCCTCAAGCCCAGTACAGTTCCTCAAGCCCAGTACAGTTCCTCCAGACCAGTACAGTTCCTCAAGCCCAGTACAGTTCCTCCAGACCAGTACAGTTCCTCAAGCCCAGTACAGTTCCTCCAGACCAGTACAGTTCCTCGAGCCCAGTACAGTTCCTGAAGCCCAGTACAGTTCCTCCAGACCAGTAAAGTTCCTCAAGCCCAGTACAGTTCCTCCAGACAAGTACAGTTCGTTCCAGCCCAGTACAGTTCCTACAGTCCAGTACAGTTCCTCAAGCCCAGTACAGTTCCTCCAGACCAGTACAGTTCCTCAAGCCCAGTACAGTTCCTACAGACCAGTAAATTTCCTCAAGCCCAGTACAGTTCCAGCAGACCAGTACAGTTCCTCAAGCACAGTACTGTTCCTCAAGCCCAGTACAGTTCCTCCAGACCAGTACAGGTCCTCCAGACCACTGCAGTTCCTCCAGACCAGTACAGTTCCTCCAGACCAGTACAGTTCCTCAAGCCCAGTACAGGTCCTCCAGACCAGTACAGTTACTCCAGCCCAGTACAGTTCCTCAAGCCCAGTACAGTTCCTCAAGCCCAGTACAGTTCCTCCAGACCAGTACAGGTCCTCCAGACCACTGCAGTTCCTCCAGAACAGTACAGTTCCTCCAGACCAGTACAGTTCCTCAAGCCCAGTACAGGTCCTCCAGACCAGTACAGTTCCTCAAGGCTAGTACAGTTCCTCCAGACCAGTACAGTTCCTCAAGCACAGTACAGTTCCTCCAGACCAGTATAGTTCATCAAGCCCAGTACAGTTCCTCCAGACCAGTATAGTTCCTCCAACCCAGTACAGTTCCTCCAACCCAGTACAGTTCCTCCAACCCAGTACATTTCCTCCAACCCAGTACATTTCCTCCAGTCCAGTACAATTCCTCCAACCCAGTACAGTTCCTCCAACCCAGTACAGTTCCTCCAACCCAGTACATTTCCTCCAACCCAGTACAGTTCCTCCAGACCAGTATAGTTCCACAAGCCCAGTACAGTTCCTCCAGACCAGTACAGTTCCTCCAGACCAGTATAGTTCCACAAGCCCAGTACAGTTCCTCCAGACCAGTACAGTTCCTCCAGACCAGTACAGTTCCTCAAGCCCAGTACAGTTCCTCCAGACCAGTATAGTTCCTCAAGCCCAGTAGAGTTCCTCCAGACCAGTAGAGTTCCTCAAGCCCAGTACAGTTCCTCCAGACCAGTACAGTTCCTCAAGCCCAGTACAGTTCCTCCAGACCAGTACAGTTCCTCCAGCCCAGTACAGTTCCTCAAGCCCAGTACAGGTCCTCAAGCCCAGTACAGTTCCTTCAGACCAGTACAGTTCCTCAAGCCCAGTACAGTTCCTCCAGACCAGTACAGTTCCTCAAGCCCAGTACAGTTCCTCCAGACCAGTAAAGTTCCTCAAGCCCAGTACAGTTCCTCAAGCCCAGTACAGTTCCTCAAGCCCGTACAGTTCCTCCAGACCAGTACAGTTCCTCCAGACCAGTACAGTTCCTCCAGACCAGTACAGTTCCACAAGCCCAGTACAGTTCCTCCAGAACAGTACAGTTCCTCCAGACCAGTACAGTTCCTCAAGCCCAGTACAGTTCCTCAAGCCCAGTACAGTTCCTCCAGAACAGTAGAGTTCCTCAAGCCCAGTACAGTTCCTCCAGACCAGTACAGTTCCTCAAGCCCAGTACAGTTCCTCCAGACCAGTACAGTTCATCCAGACCAGTACAGTTCCTCCAGCCAGTACAGTTCCTCAAGCACAGTACAGTTCCTCCAGACCAATACAGTTCCTCCAGACTAGTACAGTTCCTCAATCCCAGTACAGTTCCTCCAGACCAGTACAGTTCCTCAAGCCCAGTACAGTTCCTCCAGACCAGTACAGTTCCTCAAGCCCAGTACAGTCCCTCAAGCCCAGTACAATCCCTCAAGCCCAGTACAGTTCCTCCAGACCAGTAAAGTTCCTCAAGCCCAGTACAGTTCCTCAAGCCCAGTACAGTTCCTCCAGCCCAGTACAGTTCCTCAAGCCCAGTACAGTTCCTCAAGCCCAGTACAGTTCCTCCAGACCAGTACAGTTCCTCAAGCCCAGTACAGTTCCTCCAGACCAGTACAGTTCCTCAAGCCCAGTACAGTTCCTCCAGACCAGTACAGTTCCTCGAGCCCAGTACAGTTCCTGAAGCCCAGTACAGTTCCTCCAGACCAGTAAAGTTCCTCAAGCCCAGTACAGTTCCTCCAGACAAGTACAGTTCGTTCCAGCCCAGTACAGTTCCTACAGTCCAGTACAGTTCCTCAAGCCCAGTACAGTTCCTCCAGACCAGTACAGTTCCTCAAGCCCAGTACAGTTCCTACAGACCAGTAAATTTCCTCAAGCCCAGTACAGTTCCAGCAGACCAGTACAGTTCCTCAAGCACAGTACTGTTCCTCAAGCCCAGTACAGTTCCTCCAGCCCAGTACAGTTCCTCCAGCCCAGTACAGTTCCTCAAGCCCAGAACAGTTCCTCCAGACCAGTAAAGTTCCTCAAGCCCAGTACAGTTCCTCCAGACCAGTACAGTTCCTCAAGTCCAGTACAGTTCCTCAAGCCCAGTACAGTTCCTCCAGACCAGTAAAGTTCCTCAAGCCCAGTACAGTTCCTCAAGCCCAGTACATTTCCTCCAGACCAGTAAAGTTCCTCAAGCCCAGTACAGTTCCTCCAGACCAGTACAGTCCTCCAGACCAGTACAGGTCCTCAAGCCCAGTACAGTTCCTCCAGACCAGTACAGTTCCTCAAGCCCAGTACAGTTCCTCCAGCCCAGTACAGTTCCTCCAGCCCAGTACATTTCCTCAAGCCCAGTACAGGTCTTCAAGCCCAGTACAGTTCCTCAAGCCCAGTACAGTTCCTCCAGACCAGTACAGTTCCTCAAGCCCAGTACAGTTCCTCCAGACCAGTAAAGTTCCTCAAGCCCAGTACAGTTCCTCAAGCCCAGTACAGTTCCTCAAGCCCGTACAGTTCCTCCAGACCAGTACAGTTCCTCCAGACCAGTACAGGTCCTCAAGCCCAGTACAGTTCCTCCAGACCAGTACAGTTCCTCCAGACCAGTACAGTTCCTCAAGCCCAGTACAGTTCCTCCAGACCAGTACAGGTCCTCCAGACCACTGCAGTTCCTCCAGACCAGTACAGTTCCTCCAGACCAGTACAGTTCCTCAAGCCCAGTACAGGTCCTCCAGACCAGTACAGTTCCTCCAGCCCAGTACATTTCCTCAAGCCCAGTACAGTTCCTCAAGCCCAGTACAGTTCCTCCAGACCAGTACAGGTCCTCCAGACCACTGCAGTTCCTCCAGACCAGTACAGTTCCTCCAGACCAGTACAGTTCCTCAAGCCCAGTACAGGTCCTCAAGCCCAGTACAGTTCCTCCAGACCAGTACAGTTCCTCAAGCACAGTACAGTTCCTCCAGACCAGTATAGTTCATCAAGCCCAGTACAGTTCCTCCAGACCAGTATAGTTCCTCCAACCCAGTACAGTTCCTCCAGCCCAGTACAATTCCTCCAACCCAGTACAGTTCCTCCAACCCAGTACAGTTCCTCCAACCCAGTACATTTCCTCCAACCCAGTACAGTTCCTCCAGACCAGTATAGTTCCACAAGCCCAGTACAGTTCCTCCAGCCCAGTACAGTTCCTCAAGCCCAGTACAATTCCTCCAACCCAGTACAGTTCCTCCAACCCAGTACAGTTCCTCCAACCCAGTACATTTCCTCCAACCCAGTACAGTTCCTCCAGACCAGTATAGTTCCACAAGCCCAGTACAGTTCCTCCAGACCAGTACAGTTCCTCCAGACCAGTATAGTTCCACAAGCCCAGTACAGTTCCTCCAGACCAGTACAGTTCCTCCAGACCAGTACAGTTCCTCAAGCCCAGTACAGTTCCTCCAGACCAGTATAGTTACTCAAGCCCAGTAGAGTTCCTCCAGACCAGTAGAGTTCCTCAAGCCCAGTACAGTTCCTCCAGACCAGTACAGTTCCTCAAGCCCAGTACAGTTCCTCCAGACCAGTACAGTTCCTCCAGCCCAGTACAGTTCCTCAAGCCCAGTACAGGTCCTCAAGCCCAGTACAGTTCCTTCAGACCAGTACAGTTCCTCAAGCCCAGTACAGTTCCTCCAGACCAGTACAGTTCCTCAAGCCCAGTACAGTTCCTCCAGACCAGTAAAGTTCCTCAAGCCCAGTACAGTTCCTCAAGCCCAGTACAGTTCCTCAAGCCCGTACAGTTCATCCAGACCAGTACAGTTCCTCAAGCCCAGTACAGTTCCTCCAGACCAGTACAGTTCCTCGAGCCCAGTACAGTTCCTGAAGCCCAGTACAGTTCCTCCAGACCAGTAAAGTTCCTCAAGCCCAGTACAGTTCCTCCAGACAAGTACAGTTCGTTCCAGCCCAGTACAGTTCCTACAGTCCAGTACAGTTCCTCAAGCCCAGTACAGTTCCTCCAGACCAGTACAGTTCCTCCAGACCAGTACAGTTCCTCAAGCCCAGTACAGTTCCTACAGACCAGTAAATTTCCTCAAGCCCAGTACAGTTCCAGCAGACCAGTACAGTTCCTCAAGCACAGTACTGTTCCTCAAGCCCAGTACAGTTCCTCCAGCCCAGTACAGTTCCTCCAGCCCAGTGCAGTTCCTCAAGCCCAGAACAGTTCCTCCAGACCAGTAAAGTTCCTCAAGCCCAGTACAGTTCCTCCAGACCAGTACAGTTCCTCAAGTCCAGTACAGTTCCTCAAGCCCAGTACAGTTCCTCCAGACCAGTAAAGTTCCTCAAGCCCAGTACAGTTCCTCAAGCCCAGTACATTTCCTCCAGACCAGTAAAGTTCCTCAAGCCCAGTACAGTTCCTCCAGACCAGTACAGTCCTCCAGACCAGTACAGGTCCTCAAGCCCAGTACAGTTCCTCCAGACCAGTACAGTTCCTCAAGCCCAGTACAGTTCCTCCAGCCCAGTACAGTTCCTCCAGCCCAGTACAGTTCCTCAAGCCCAGTACAGGTCTTCAAGCCCAGTACAGTTCCTCAAGCCCAGTACAGTTCCTCCAGACCAGTACAGTTCCTCAAGCCCAGTACAGTTCCTCCAGACCAGTAAAGTTCCTCAAGCCCAGTACAGTTCCTCAAGCCCAGTACAGTTCCTCAAGCCCGTACAGTTCCTCCAGACCAGTACAGTTCCTCCAGACCAGTACAGGTCCTCAAGCCCAGTACAGTTCCTCCAGACCAGTACAGTTCCTCCAGACCAGTACAGTTCCTCCAGACCAGTACAGTTCCTCAAGCCCAGTACAGTTCCTCCAGACCAGTACAGGTCCTCCAGACCACTGCAGTTCCTCCAGACCAGTACAGTTCCTCCAGACCAGTACAGTTCCTCAAGCCCAGTACAGGTCCTCCAGACCAGTACAGTTCCTCCAGCCCAGTACATTTCCTCAAGCCCAGTACAGTTCCTCAAGCCCAGTACAGTTCCTCCAGACCAGTACAGGTCCTCCAGACCACTGCAGTTCCTCCAGACCAGTACAGTTCCTCCAGACCAGTACAGTTCCTCAAGCCCAGTACAGGTCCTCAAGCCCAGTACAGTTCCTCCAGACCAGTACAGTTCCTCAAGCACAGTACAGTTCCTCCAGACCAGTATAGTTCATCAAGCCCAGTACAGTTCCTCCAGACCAGTATAGTTCCTCCAACCCAGTACAGTTCCTCCAGCCCAGTACAATTCCTCCAACCCAGTACAGTTCCTCCAACCCAGTACAGTTCCTCCAACCCAGTACATTTCCTCCAACCCAGTACAGTTCCTCCAGACCAGTATAGTTCCACAAGCCCAGTACAGTTCCTCCAGCCCAGTACAGTTCCTCAAGCCCAGTACAATTCCTCCAACCCAGTACAGTTCCTCCAACCCAGTACAGTTCCTCCAACCCAGTACATTTCCTCCAACCCAGTACAGTTCCTCCAGACCAGTATAGTTCCACAAGCCCAGTACAGTTCCTCCAGACCAGTACAGTTCCTCCAGACCAGTATAGTTCCACAAGCCCAGTACAGTTCCTCCAGACCAGTACAGTTCCTCCAGACCAGTACAGTTCCTCAAGCCCAGTACAGTTCCTCCAGACCAGTATAGTTACGCAAGCCCAGTAGAGTTCCTCCAGACCAGTAGAGTTCCTCAAGCCCAGTACAGTTCCTCCAGACCAGTACAGTTCCTCAAGCCCAGTACAGTTCCTCCAGACCAGTACAGTTCCTCCAGCCCAGTACAGTTCCTCAAGCCCAGTACAGGTCCTCAAGCCCAGTACAGTTCCTTCAGACCAGTACAGTTCCTCAAGCCCAGTACAGTTCCTCCAGACCAGTACAGTTCCTCAAGCCCAGTACAGTTCCTCCAGACCAGTAAAGTTCCTCAAGCCCAGTACAGTTCCTCAAGCCCAGTACAGTTCCTCAAGCCCGTACAGTTCATCCAGACCAGTACAGTTCCTCCAGACCAGTACAGTTCCACCAGACCAGTACAGGTCCTCAAGCCCAGTACAGTTCCTCCAGACAAGTACAGTTACTCAAGCCCAGTACAGTTCCTCAAGCCCAGTACAGTTCCTCCAGACCAGTACAGTTCCTCCAGACCACTGCAGTTCCTCCAGACCAGTACAGTTCCTCCAGACCAGTACAGTTCCTCAAGCCCAGTACAGGTCCTCCAGACCAGTACAGTTCCTCCAGACCAGTACAGTTCCTCAAGCCCAGTACAGTTCCTCAAGCCCAGTACAGTTCCTCCAGACCAGTACAGGTCCTCCAGACCACTGCAGTTCCTCCAGACCAGTACAGTTCCTCCAGACCAGTACAGTTCCTCAAGCCCAGTACAGGTCCTCCAGACCAGTACAGTTCCTCAAGCCCAGTACAGTTCCTCCAGACCAGTACAGTTCCTCAAGCACAGTACAGTTCCTCCAGACCAGTATAGTTCATCAAGCCCAGTACAGTTCCTCCAGACCAGTACAGTTCCTCCAACCCAGTACATTTCCTCCAACCCAGTACATTTCCTCCAACCCAGTACAGTTCCTCCAACCCAGTACAGTTCCTCCAGCCCAGTACAGTTCCTCCAGACCAGTACAGTTCCACAAGCCCAGTACAGTTCCTCCAGAACAGTACAGTTCCTCCAGACCAGTACAGTTCCTCAAGCCCAGTACAGTTCCTCAAGCCCAGTACAGTTCCTCCAGACCAGTAGAGTTCCTCAAGCCCAGTACAGTTCCTCCAGACCAGTACAGTTCCTCAAGCCCAGTACAGTTCCTCCAGACCAGTACAGTTCATCCAGACCAGTACAGTTCCTCCAGCCAGTACAGTTCCTCAAGCACAGTACAGTTCCTCCAGACCAGTACAGTTCCTCCAGACTAGTACAGTTCCTCAATCCCAGTACAGTTCCTCCAGACCAGTACAGTTCCTCAAGCCCAGTACAGTTCCTCCAGACCAGTACAGTTCCTCAAGCCCAGTACAGTCCCTCAAGCCCAGTACAATCCCTCAAGCCCAGTACAGTTCCTCCAGACCAGTAAAGTTCCTCAAGCCCAGTACAGTTCCTCAAGCCCAGTACAGTTCCTCCAGCCCAGTACAGTTCCTCAAGCCCAGTACAGTTCCTCAAGCCCAGTACAGTTCCTCCAGACCAGTACAGTTCCTCAAGCCCAGTACAGTTCCTCCAGACCAGTACAGTTCCTCAAGCCCAGTATAGTTCCTCCAGACCAGTACAGTTCCTCTAGCCCAGTACAGTTCCTGAAGCCCAGTACAGTTCCTCCAGACCAGTAAAGTTCCTCAAGCCCAGTACAGTTCCTCCAGACAAGTACAGTTCGTTCCAGCCCAGTACAGTTCCTACAGTCCAGTACAGTTCCTCAAGCCCAGTACAGTTCCTCCAGACCAGTACAGTTCCTCCAGACCAGTACAGTTCCTCAAGCCCAGTACAGTTCCTACAGACCAGTAAATTTCCTCAAGCCCAGTACAGTTCCAGCAGACCAGTACAGTTCCTCAAGCACAGTACTGTTCCTCAAGCCCAGTACAGTTCCTCCAGCCCAGTACAGTTCCTCCAGCCCATTACAGTTCCTCAAGCCCAGAACAGTTCCTCCAGACCAGTAAAGTTCCTCAAGCCCAGTACAGTTCCTCCAGACCAGTACAGTTCCTCAAGTCCAGTACAGTTCCTCAAGCCCAGTACAGTTCCTCCAGACCAGTAAAGTTCCTCAAGCCCAGTACAGTTCCTCAAGCCCAGTACATTTCCTCCAGACCAGTAAAGTTCCTCAAGCCCAGTACAGTTCCTCCAGACCAGTACAGTCCTCCAGACCAGTACAGGTCCTCAAGCCCAGTACAGTTCCTCCAGACCAGTACAGTTCCTCAAGCCCAGTACAGTTCCTCCAGCCCAGTACAGTTCCTCCAGCCCAGTACAGTTCCTCAAGCCCAGTACAGGTCTTCAAGCCCAGTACAGTTCCTCAAGCCCAGTACAGTTCCTCCAGACCAGTACAGTTCCTCAAGCCCAGTACAGTTCCTCCAGACCAGTAAAGTTCCTCAAGCCCAGTACAGTTCCTCAAGCCCAGTACAGTTCCTCAAGCCCGTACAGTTCCTCCAGACCAGTACAGTTCCTCCAGACCAGTACAGGTCCTCAAGCCCAGTACAGTTCCTCCAGACCAGTACAGTTCCTCCAGACCAGTACAGTTCCTCCAGACCAGTACAGTTCCTCAAGCCCAGTACAGTTCCTCCAGACCAGTACAGGTCCTCCAGACCACTGCAGTTCCTCCAGACCAGTACAGTTCCTCCAGACCAGTACAGTTCCTCAAGCCCAGTACAGGTCCTCCAGACCAGTACAGTTCCTCCAGCCCAGTACATTTCCTCAAGCCCAGTACAGTTCCTCAAGCCCAGTACAGTTCCTCCAGACCAGTACAGGTCCTCCAGACCACTGCAGTTCCTCCAGACCAGTACAGTTCCTCCAGACCAGTACAGTTCCTCAAGCCCAGTACAGGTCCTCAAGCCCAGTACAGTTCCTCCAGACCAGTACAGTTCCTCAAGCACAGTACAGTTCCTCCAGACCAGTATAGTTCATCAAGCCCAGTACAGTTCCTCCAGACCAGTATAGTTCCTCCAACCCAGTACAGTTCCTCCAGCCCAGTACAATTCCTCCAACCCAGTACAGTTCCTCCAACCCAGTACAGTTCCTCCAACCCAGTACATTTCCTCCAACCCAGTACAGTTCCTCCAGACCAGTATAGTTCCACAAGCCCAGTACAGTTCCTCCAGCCCAGTACAGTTCCTCAAGCCCAGTACAATTCCTCCAACCCAGTACAGTTCCTCCAACCCAGTACAGTTCCTCCAACCCAGTACATTTCCTCCAACCCAGTACAGTTCCTCCAGACCAGTATAGTTCCACAAGCCCAGTACAGTTCCTCCAGACCAGTACAGTTCCTCCAGACCAGTATAGTTCCACAAGCCCAGTACAGTTCCTCCAGACCAGTACAGTTCCTCCAGACCAGTACAGTTCCTCAAGCCCAGTACAGTTCCTCCAGACCAGTATAGTTACTCAAGCCCAGTAGAGTTCCTCCAGACCAGTAGAGTTCCTCAAGCCCAGTACAGTTCCTCCAGACCAGTACAGTTCCTCAAGCCCAGTACAGTTCCTCCAGACCAGTACAGTTCCTCCAGCCCAGTACAGTTCCTCAAGCCCAGTACAGGTCCTCAAGCCCAGTACAGTTCCTTCAGACCAGTACAGTTCCTCAAGCCCAGTACAGTTCCTCCAGACCAGTACAGTTCCTCAAGCCCAGTACAGTTCCTCCAGACCAGTAAAGTTCCTCAAGCCCAGTACAGTTCCTCAAGCCCAGTACAGTTCCTCAAGCCCGTACAGTTCATCCAGACCAGTACAGTTCCTCCAGACCAGTACAGTTCCACCAGACCAGTACAGGTCCTCAAGCCCAGTACAGTTCCTCCAGACAAGTACAGTTACTCAAGCCCAGTACAGTTCCTCAAGCCCAGTACAGTTCCTCCAGACCAGTACAGTTCCTCCAGACCACTGCAGTTCCTCCAGACCAGTACAGTTCCTCCAGACCAGTACAGTTCCTCAAGCCCAGTACAGGTCCTCCAGACCAGTACAGTTCCACCAGACCAGTACAGTTCCTCAAGCCCAGTACAGTTCCTCAAGCCCAGTACAGTTCCTCCAGACCAGTACAGGTCCTCCAGACCACTGCAGTTCCTCCAGACCAGTACAGTTCCTCAAGCCCAGTACAGGTCCTCCAGACCAGTACAGTTCCTCAAGCCCAGTACAGTTCCTCCAGACCAGTACAGTTCCTCAAGCACAGTACAGTTCCTCCAGACCAGTATAGTTCATCAAGCCCAGTACAGTTCCTCCAGACCAGTACAGTTCCTCCAACCCAGTACATTTCCTCCAACCCAGTACATTTCCTCCAACCCAGTACAGTTCCTCCAACCCAGTACAGTTCCTCCAGCCCAGTACAGTTCCTCCAGACCAGTACAGTTCCACAAGCCCAGTACAGTTCCTCCAGAACAGTACAGTTCCTCCAGACCAGTATAGTTCCTCAAGCCCAGTACAGTTCCTCAAGCCCAGTACAGTTCCTCCAGACCAGTAGAGTTCCTCAAGCCCAGTACAGTTCCTCCAGACCAGTACAGTTCCTCAAGCCCAGTACAGTTCCTCCAGACCAGTACAGTTCATCCAGACCAGTACAGTTCCTCCAGCCAGTACAGTTCCTCAAGCACAGTACAGTTCCTCCAGACCAGTACAGTTCCTCCAGACTAGTACAGTTCCTCAATCCCAGTACAGTTCCTCCAGACCAGTACAGTTCCTCAAGCCCAGTACAGTTCCTCCAGACCAGTACAGTTCCTCAAGCCCAGTACAGTCCCTCAAGCCCAGTACAATCCCTCAAGCCCAGTACAGTTCCTCCAGAACAGTAAAGTTCCTCAAGCCCAGTACAGTTCCTCAAGCCCAGTACAGTTCCTCCAGCCCAGTACAGTTCCTCAAGCCCAGTACAGTTCCTCAAGCCCAGTACAGTTCCTCCAGACCAGTACAGTTCCTCAAGCCCAGTACAGTTCCTCCAGACCAGTACAGTTCCTCAAGCCCAGTACAGTTCCTCCAGACCAGTACAGTTCCTCGAGCCCAGTACAGTTCCTGAAGCCCAGTACAGTTCCTCCAGACCAGTAAAGTTCCTCAAGCCCAGTACAGTTCCTCCAGACAAGTACAGTTCGTTCCAGCCCAGTACAGTTCCTACAAACCAGTACAGTTCCTCAAGCCCAGTACAGTTCCTCCAGACCAGTACAGTTCCTCCAGACCAGTACAGTTCCTCAAGCCCAGTACAGTTCCTACAGACCAGTAAATTTCCTCAAGCCCAGTACAGTTCCAGCAGACCAGTACAGTTCCTCAAGCACAGTACTGTTCCTCAAGCCCAGTACAGTTCCTCCAGCCCAGTACAGTTCCTCCAGCCCAGTACAGTTCCTCAAGCCCAGAACAGTTCCTCCAGACCAGTAAAGTTCCTCAAGCCCAGTACAGTTCCTCCAGACCAGTACAGTTCCTCAAGTCCAGTACAGTTCCTCAAGCCCAGTACAGTTCCTCCAGACCAGTAAAGTTCCTCAAGCCCAGTACAGTTCCTCAAGCCCAGTACATTTCCTCCAGACCAGTAAAGTTCCTCAAGCCCAGTACAGTTCCTCCAGACCAGTACAGTCCTCCAGACCAGTACAGGTCCTCAAGCCCAGTACAGTTCCTCCAGACCAGTACAGTTCCTCAAGCCCAGTACAGTTCCTCCAGCCCAGTACAGTTCCTCCAGCCCAGTACAGTTCCTCAAGCCCAGTACAGGTCTTCAAGCCCAGTACAGTTCCTCAAGCCCAGTACAGTTCCTCCAGACCAGTACAGTTCCTCAAGCCCAGTACAGTTCCTCCAGACCAGTAAAGTTCCTCAAGCCCAGTACAGTTCCTCAAGCCCAGTACAGTTCCTCAAGCCCGTACAGTTCCTCCAGACCAGTACAGTTCCTCCAGACCAGTACAGGTCCTCAAGCCCAGTACAGTTCCTCCAGACCAGTACAGTTCCTCCAGACCAGTACAGTTCCTCCAGACCAGTACAGTTCCTCAAGCCCAGTACAGTTCCTCCAGACCAGTACAGGTCCTCCAGACCACTGCAGTTCCTCCAGACCAGTACAGTTCCTCCAGACCAGTACAGTTCCTCAAGCCCAGTACAGGTCCTCCAGACCAGTACAGTTCCTCCAGCCCAGTACAGTTCCTCAAGCCCAGTACAGTTCCTCAAGCCCAGTACAGTTCCTCCAGACCAGTACAGGTCCTCCAGACCACTGCAGTTCCTCCAGACCAGTACAGTTCCTCCAGACCAGTACAGTTCCTCAAGCCCAGTACAGGTCCTCAAGCCCAGTACAGTTCCTCCAGACCAGTACAGTTCCTCAAGCACAGTACAGTTCCTCCAGACCAGTATAGTTCATCAAGCCCAGTACAGTTCCTCCAGACCAGTATAGTTCCTCCAACCCAGTACAGTTCCTCCAGCCCAGTACAATTCCTCCAACCCAGTACAGTTCCTCCAACCCAGTACAGTTCCTCCAACCCAGTACATTTCCTCCAACCCAGTACAGTTCCTCCAGACCAGTATAGTTCCACAAGCCCAGTACAGTTCCTCCAGCCCAGTACAGTTCCTCAAGCCCAGAACAGTTCCTCCAGACCAGTAAAGTTCCTCAAGCCCAGTACGGTTCCTCCAGACAAGTACGGTTCCTCAAGTCCAGTACAGTTCCTCAAGCCCAGTACAGTTCCTCAAGCCCAGTACAGTTCCTCAAGCCCAGTACATTTCCTCCAGACCAGTAAAGTTCCTCAAGCCCAGTACAGTTCCTCCAGACCAGTACAGTCCTCCAGACCAGTACAGGTCCTCAAGCCCAGTACAGTTCCTCCAGACCAGTACAGTTCCTCAAGCCCAGTACAGTTCCTACAGACCAGTACAGTTCCTCAAGCCCAGTACAGTTCCTCCAGACCAGTACAGTTCCTCCAGACCAGTACAGTTCCTCAAGCCCAGTACAGTTCCTACAGACCAGTAAATTTCCTCAAGCCCAGTACAGTTCCAGCAGACCAGTACAGTTCCTCAAGCACAGTACTGTTCCTCAAGCCCAGTACAGTTCCTCCAGCCCAGTACAGTTCCTCCAGCCCAGTACAGTTCCTCAAGCCCAGAACAGTTCCTCCAGACCAGTAAAGTTCCTCAAGCCCAGTACAGTTCCTCCAGACCAGTACAGTTCCTCAAGTCCAGTACAGTTCCTCAAGCCCAGTACAGTTCCTCCAGACCAGTAAAGTTCCTCAAGCACAGTACAGTTCCTCCAGACCAGTATAGTTCATCAAGCCCAGTACAGTTCCTCCAGACCAGTACAGTTCCTCCAACCCAGTACATTTCCTCCAACCCAGTACATTTCCTCCAACCCAGTACAGTTCCTCCAACCCAGTACAGTTCCTCCAGCCCAGTACAGTTCCTCCAGACCAGTACAGTTCCACAAGCCCAGTACAGTTCCTCCAGAACAGTACAGTTCCTCCAGACCAGTACAGTTCCTCAAGCCCAGTACAGTTCCTCCAGACCAGTAGAGTTCCTCAAGCCCAGTACAGTTCCTCCAGACCAGTACAGTTCCTCAAGCCCAGTACAGTTCCTCCAGACCAGTACAGTTCATCCAGACCAGTACAGTTCCTCCAGCCAGTACAGTTCCTCAAGCACAGTACAGTTCCTCCAGACCAGTACAGTTCCTCCAGACCAGTACAGTTCCTCAAGCCCAGTACAGTACCTCCAGACCAGTACAGGTCCTCCAGACCACTGCAGTTCCTCCAGACCAGTACAGTTCCTCCAGACCAGTACAGTTCCTCAAGCCCAGTACAGGTCCTCCAGACCAGTACAGTTCCTCCAGCCCAGTACAGTTCCTCAAGCCCAGTACAGTTCCTCAAGCCCAGTACAGTTCCTCCAGACCAGTACAGGTCCTCCAGACCAGTACAGTTCCTCCAGACCAGTACAGTTCCTCAAGCCCAGTACAGTTCCTCCAGACCAGTACAGGTCCTCCAGACCACTGCAGTTCCTCCAGACCAGTACAGTTCCTCCAGACCAGTACAGTTCCTCAAGCCCAGTACAGGTCCTCCAGACCAGTACAGTTCCTCCAGCCCAGTACAGTTCCTCAAGCCCAGTACAGTTCCTCAAGCCCAGTACAGTTCCTCCAGACCAGTACAGTTCCTCCAGACCAGTACAGTTCCTCCAGACCAGTACAGTTCCTCAAGCCCAGTACAGTTCCTCCAGACCAGTACAGGTCCTCCAGACCACTGCAGTTCCTCCAGACCAGTACAGTTCCTCCAGACCAGTACAGTTCCTCAAGCCCAGTACAGTTCCTCCAGACCAGTACAGGTCCTCCAGACCACTGCAGTTCCTCCAGACCAGTACAGTTCCTCCAGACCAGTACAGTTCCTCAAGCCCAGTACAGGTCCTCCAGACCAGTACAGTTCCTCCAGCCCAGTACAGTTCCTCAAGCCCAGTACAGTTCCTCAAGCCCAGTACAGTTCCTCCAGACCAGTACAGTTCCTCCAGACCAGTACAGTTCCTCAAGCCCAGTACAGTTCCTCCAGACCAGTACAGGTCCTCCAGACCACTGCAGTTCCTCCAGACCAGTACAGTTCCTCCAGACCAGTACAGTTCCTCAAGCCCAGTACAGGTCCTCCAGACCAGTACAGTTCCTCCAGCCCAGTACAGTTCCTCAAGCCCAGTACAGTTCCTCAAGCCCAGTACAGTTCCTCCAGACCAGTACAGGTCCTCCAGACCACTGCAGTTCCTCCAGACCAGTACAGTTCCTCCAGACCAGTACAGTTCCTCAAGCCCAGTACAGGTCCTCAAGCCCAGTACAGTTCCTCCAGACCAGTACAGTTCCTCAAGCACAGTACAGTTCCTCCAGACCAGTATAGTTCATCAAGCCCTGTACAGTTCCTCCAGACCAGTATAGTTCCTCCAACCCAGTACAGTTCCTCCAGCCCAGTACAATTCCTCCAACCCAGTACAGTTCCTCCAACCCAGTACAGTTCCTCCAACCCAGTACATTTCCTCCAACCCAGTACAGTTCCTCCAGACCAGTATAGTTCCACAAGCCCAGTACAGTTCCTCCAGCCCAGTACAGTTCCTCAAGCCCAGAACAGTTCCTCCAGACCAGTAAAGTTCCTCAAGCCCAGTACGGTTCCTCCAGACAAGTACGGTTCCTCAAGTCCAGTACAGTTCCTCAAGCCCAGTACAGTTCCTCAAGCCCAGTACAGTTCCTCAAGCCCAGTACATTTCCTCCAGACCAGTAAAGTTCCTCAAGCCCAGTACAGTTCCTCCAGACCAGTACAGTCCTACAGACCAGTACAGGTCCTCAAGCCCAGTACAGTTCCTCCAGACCAGTACAGTTCCTCAAGCCCAGTACAGTTCCTCCAGACCAGTACAGTTCCTCCAGCCCAGTACAGTTCCTCAAGCCCAGTACAGGTCCTCAAGCCCAGTACAGTTCCTTCAGACCAGTACAGTTCCTCAAGCCCAGTACAGTTCCTCCAGACCAGTACAGTTCCTCAAGCCCAGTACAGTTCCTCCAGACCAGTAAAGTTCCTCAAGCCCAGTACAGTTCCTCAAGCCCAGTACAGTTCCTCAAGCCCGTACAGTTCCTCCAGACCAGTACAGTTCCTCCAGACCAGTACAGGTCCTCAAGCCCAGTACAGTTCCTCCAGACCAGTACAGTTCCTCCAGACCAGTACAGTTCCTCAAGCCCAGTACAGTTCCTCCATACCACTGCAGTTCCTCCAGACCAGTACAGTTCCTCCAGACCAGTACAGTTCCTCAAGCCCAGTACAGGCCCTCCAGACCAGTACAGTTCCTCCAGCCCAGTACAGTTCCTCAAGCCCAGTACAGTTCCTCAAGCCCAGTACAGTTCCTCCAGACCAGTACAGGTCCTCCAGACCAGTACAGTTCCTCCAGACCAGTACAGTTCCTCAAGCCCAGTACAGGTCCTCAAGCCCAGTACAGTTCCTCCAGACCAGTACAGTTCCTCAAGCACAGTACAGTTCCTCCAGACCAGTATAGTTCATCAAGCCCAGTACAGTTCCTCCAGACCAGTACAGTTCCTCAAGCCCAGTACAGTTCCTCAAGCCCAGTACAGTTCCAACAGACCAGTAAATTTCCTCAAGCCCAGTACAGTTCCAGCAGACCAGTACAGTTCCTCAAGCACAGTACTGTTCCTCAAGCCCAGTACAGTTCCTCCAGCCCAGTACAGTTCCTCCAGCCCAGTACAGTTCCTCAAGCCCAGAACAGTTCCTCCAGACCAGTAAAGTTCCTCAAGCCCAGTACAGTTCCTCCAGACCAGTACAGTTCCTCAAGTCCAGTACAGTTCCTCAAGCCCAGTACAGTTCCTCCAGACCAGTAAAGTTCCTCAAGCACAGTACAGCTCCTCCAGACCAGTATAGTTCATCAAGCCCAGTACAGTTCCTCCAGACCAGTACAGTTCCTCCAACCCAGTACATTTCCTCCAACCCAGTACATTTCCTCCAACCCAGTACAGTTCCTCCAACCCAGTACAGTTCCTCCAGCCCAGTACAGTTCCTCCAGACCAGTACAGTTCCACAAGCCCAGTACAGTTCCTCCAGAACAGTACAGTTCCTCCAGACCAGTACAGTTCCTCAAGCCCAGTACAGTTCCTCCAGACCAGTAGAGTTCCTCAAGCCCAGTACAGTTCCTCCAGACCAGTACAGTTCCTCAAGCCCAGTACAGTTCCTCCAGACCAGTACAGTTCATCCAGACCAGTACAGTTCCTCCAGCCAGTACAGTTCCTCAAGCACAGTACAGTTCCTCCAGACCAGTACAGTTCCTCCAGACCAGTACAGTTCCTCCAGACCAGTACAGTTCCTCAAGCCCAGTACAGTTCCTCCAGACCAGTACAGGTCCTCCAGACCACTGCAGTTCCTCCAGACCAGTACAGTTCCTCCAGACCAGTACAGTTCCTCAAGCCCAGTACAGGTCCTCCAGACCAGTACAGTTCCTCCAGCCCAGTACAGTTCCTCAAGCCCAGTACAGTTCCTCAAGCCCAGTACAGTTCCTCCAGACCAGTACAGGTCCTCCAGACCAGTACAGTTCCTCCAGACCAGTACAGTTCCTCAAGCCCAGTACAGTTCCTCCAGACCAGTACAGGTCCTCCAGACCACTGCAGTTCCTCCAGACCAGTACAGTTCCTCCAGACCAGTACAGTTCCTCAAGCCCAGTACAGGTCCTCCAGACCAGTACAGTTCCTCCAGCCCAGTACAGTTCCTCAAGCCCAGTACAGTTCCTCAAGCCCAGTACAGTTCCTCCAGACCAGTACAGTTCCTCCAGACCAGTACAGTTCCTCCAGACCAGTACAGTTCCTCAAGCCCAGTACAGTTCCTCCAGACCAGTACAGGTCCTCCAGACCACTGCAGTTCCTCCAGACCAGTACAGTTCCTCCAGACCAGTACAGTTCCTCAAGCCCAGTACAGTTCCTCCAGACCAGTACAGGTCCTCCAGACCACTGCAGTTCCTCCAGACCAGTACAGTTCCTCCAGACCAGTACAGTTCCTCAAGCCCAGTACAGGTCCTCCAGACCAGTACAGTTCCTCCAGCCCAGTACAGTTCCTCAAGCCCAGTACAGTTCCTCAAGCCCAGTACAGTTCCTCCAGACCAGTACAGTTCCTCCAGACCAGTACAGTTCCTCAAGCCCAGTACAGTTCCTCCAGACCAGTACAGGTCCTCCAGACCACTGCAGTTCCTCCAGACCAGTACAGTTCCTCCAGACCAGTACAGTTCCTCAAGCCCAGTACAGGTCCTCCAGACCAGTACAGTTCCTCCAGCCCAGTACAGTTCCTCAAGCCCAGTACAGTTCCTCAAGCCCAGTACAGTTCCTCCAGACCAGTACAGGTCCTCCAGACCACTGCAGTTCCTCCAGACCAGTACAGTTCCTCCAGACCAGTACAGTTCCTCAAGCCCAGTACAGGTCCTCAAGCCCAGTACAGTTCCTCCAGACCAGTACAGTTCCTCAAGCACAGTACAGTTCCTCCAGACCAGTATAGTTCATCAAGCCCTGTACAGTTCCTCCAGACCAGTATAGTTCCTCCAACCCAGTACAGTTCCTCCAGCCCAGTACAATTCCTCCAACCCAGTACAGTTCCTCCAACCCAGTACAGTTCCTCCAACCCAGTACATTTCCTCCAACCCAGTACAGTTCCTCCAGACCAGTATAGTTCCACAAGCCCAGTACAGTTCCTCCAGCCCAGTACAGTTCCTCAAGCCCAGAACAGTTCCTCCAGACCAGTAAAGTTCCTCAAGCCCAGTACGGTTCCTCCAGACAAGTACGGTTCCTCAAGTCCAGTACAGTTCCTCAAGCCCAGTACAGTTCCTCAAGCCCAGTACAGTTCCTCAAGCCCAGTACATTTCCTCCAGACCAGTAAAGTTCCTCAAGCCCAGTACAGTTCCTCCAGACCAGTACAGTCCTACAGACCAGTACAGGTCCTCAAGCCCAGTACAGTTCCTCCAGACCAGTACAGTTCCTCAAGCCCAGTACAGTTCCTCCAGACCAGTACAGTTCCTCCAGCCCAGTACAGTTCCTCAAGCCCAGTACAGGTCCTCAAGCCCAGTACAGTTCCTTCAGACCAGTACAGTTCCTCAAGCCCAGTACAGTTCCTCCAGACCAGTACAGTTCCTCAAGCCCAGTACAGTTCCTCCAGACCAGTAAAGTTCCTCAAGCCCAGTACAGTTCCTCAAGCCCAGTACAGTTCCTCAAGCCCGTACAGTTCCTCCAGACCAGTACAGTTCCTCCAGACCAGTACAGGTCCTCAAGCCCAGTACAGTTCCTCCAGACCAGTACAGTTCCTCCAGACCAGTACAGTTCCTCAAGCCCAGTACAGTTCCTCCATACCACTGCAGTTCCTCCAGACCAGTACAGTTCCTCCAGACCAGTACAGTTCCTCAAGCCCAGTACAGGCCCTCCAGACCAGTACAGTTCCTCCAGCCCAGTACAGTTCCTCAAGCCCAGTACAGTTCCTCAAGCCCAGTACAGTTCCTCCAGACCAGTACAGGTCCTCCAGACCAGTACAGTTCCTCCAGACCAGTACAGTTCCTCAAGCCCAGTACAGGTCCTCAAGCCCAGTACAGTTCCTCCAGACCAGTACAGTTCCTCAAGCACAGTACAGTTCCTCCAGACCAGTATAGTTCATCAAGCCCAGTACAGTTCCTCCAGACCAGTACAGTTCCTCAAGCCCAGTACAGTTCCTCAAGCCCAGTACAATTCCTCCAGACCAGTACAGTTCCTCCAGGCCAGTACAGATCCTCCAGGCCAGTACAGTTCCTCAAGCCCAGTACAGTTCCTCCAGACCAGTAAAGTTCCTCAAGCCCAGTACAGTTCCTCAAGCCCAGTACAGTTCCTCAAGCCCGTACAGTTCCTCCAGACCAGTACAGTTCCTCCAGACCAGTACAGTTCCACCAGACCAGTACAGGTCCTCAAGCCCAGTACAGTTCCTCCAGACAAGTACAGTTCCTCCAGACCAGTACAGTTCCTCAAGCCCATTACAGTTCCTCCAGACCAGTACAGTTCCTCCAGACCACTGCAGTTCCTCCAGACCAGTACAGTTCCTCCAGACCAGTACAGTACCTCCAGACCAGTACAGTTCCTCAAGCCCAGTACAGGTCCTCCAGACCAGTACAGTTCCTCCAGACCAGTACAGTTCCTCAAGCCCAGTACAGTTCCTCAAGCCCAGTACAGTTCCTCCAGACCAGTACAGGTCCTCCAGACCACTGCAGTTCCTCCAGACCAGTACAGTTCCTCCAGACCAGTACAGTTCCTCAAGCCCAGTACAGGTCCTCCAGACCAGTACAGTTCCTCAAGCCCAGTACAGTTCCTCCAGACCAGTACAGTTCCTCAAGCACAGTACAGTTCCTCCAGACCAGTATAGTTCATCAAGCCCAGTACAGTTCCTCCAGACCAGTACAGTTCCTCCAACCCAGTACATTTCCTCCAACCCAATACATTTCCTCCAACCCAGTACAGTTCCTCCAACCCAGTACAGTTCCTCCAGCCCAGTACAGTTCCTCCAGACCAGTACAGTTCCACAAGCCCAGTACAGTTCCTCCAGAACAGTACAGTTCCTCCAGACCAGTACAGTTCCTCAAGCCCAGTACAGTTCCTCAAGCCCAGTACAGTTCCTCCAGACCAGTAGAGTTCCTCAAGCCCAGTACAGTTCCTCCAGACCAGTACAGTTCCTCAAGCCCAGTACAGTTCCTCCAGACCAGTACAGTTCATCCAGACCAGTACAGTTCCTCCAGACCAGTACAGTTCCTCAAGCACAGTACAGTTCCTCCAGACCAGTACAGTTCCTCCAGACCAGTACAGTTCCTCAATCCCAGTACAGTTCCTCCAGACCAGTACAGTTCCTCAAGCCCAGTACAGTTCCTCCAGACCAGTACAGTTCCTCCAGACCAGTACAGTTCCTCAAGCCCAGTACAGTCCCTCAAGCCCAGTACAGTCCCTCAAGCCCAGTACAGTTCCTCCAGACCAGTAAAGTTCCTCAAGCCCAGTACAGTTCCTCAAGCCCAGTACAGTTCCTCCAGCCCAGTACAGTTCCTCAAGCCCAGTACAGTTCCTCAAGCCCAGTACAGTTCCTCCAGACCAGTACAGTTCCTCAAGCCCAGTACAGTTCCTCCAGACCAGTACAGTTCCTCAAGCCCAGTACAGTTCCTCCAGACCAGTACAGTTCCTCAAGCCCAGTACAGTTCCTGAAGCCCAGTACAGTTCCTCCAGACCAGTAAAGTTCCTCAAGCCCAGTACAGTTCCTCCAGACAAGTACAGTTCGTTCCAGCCCAGTACAGTTCCTACAGACCAGTACAGTTCCTCAAGCCCAGTACAGTTCCTCCAGACCAGTATAGTTCCTCCAGACCAGTACAGTTCCTCAAGCCCAGTACAGTTCCTACAGACCAGTAAATTTCCTCAAGCCCAGTACAGTTCCAGCAGACCAGTACAGTTCCTCAAGCACAGTACTGTTCCTCAAGCCCAGTACAGTTCCTCCAGCCCAGTACAGTTCCTCAAGCCCAGAACAGTTCCTCCAGACCAGTAAAGTTCCTCAAGCCCAGTACAGTTCATCCAGACCAGTACAGTTCCTCAAGTCCAGTACCGTTCCTCAAGCCCAGTACAGTTCCTCCAGACCAGTAAAGTTCCTCAAGCCCAGTACAGTTCCTCAAGCCCAGTACATTTCCTCCAGACCAGTAAAGTTCCTCAAGCCCAGTACAGTTCCTCCAGACCAGTACAGTCCTCCAGACCAGTACAGGTCCTCAAGCCCAGTACAGTTCCTCCAGACCAGTACAGTTCCTCAAGCCCAGTACAGTTCCTCCAGACCAGTACAGTTCCTCCAGACCAGTACAGTACCTCCAGACCAGTACAGTTCCTCAAGCCCAGTACAGGTCCTCCAGACCAGTACAGTTCCTCCAGACCAGTACAGTTCCTCAAGCCCAGTACAGTTCCTCAAGCCCAGTACAGTTCCTCCAGACCAGTACAGGTCCTCCAGACCACTGCAGTTCCTCCAGACCAGTACAGTTCCTCCAGACCAGTACAGTTCCTCAAGCCCAGTACAGGTCCTCCAGACCAGTACAGTTCCTCAAGCCCAGTACAGTTCCTCCAGACCAGTACAGTTCCTCAAGCACAGTACAGTTCCTCCAGACCAGTATAGTTCATCAAGCCCAGTACAGTTCCTCCAGACCAGTACAGTTCCTCCAACCCAGTACATTTCCTCCAACCCAATACATTTCCTCCAACCCAGTACAGTTCCTCCAACCCAGTACAGTTCCTCCAGCCCAGTACAGTTCCTCCAGACCAGTACAGTTCCACAAGCCCAGTACAGTTCCTCCAGAACAGTACAGTTCCTCCAGACCAGTACAGTTCCTCAAGCCCAGTACAGTTCCTCAAGCCCAGTACAGTTCCTCCAGACCAGTAGAGTTCCTCAAGCCCAGTACAGTTCCTCCAGACCAGTACAGTTCCTCAAGCCCAGTACAGTTCCTCCAGACCAGTACAGTTCATCCAGACCAGTACAGTTCCTCCAGACCAGTACAGTTCCTCAAGCACAGTACAGTTCCTCCAGACCAGTACAGTTCCTCCAGACCAGTACAGTTCCTCAATCCCAGTACAGTTCCTCCAGACCAGTACAGTTCCTCAAGCCCAGTACAGTTCCTCCAGACCAGTACAGTTCCTCCAGACCAGTACAGTTCCTCAAGCCCAGTACAGTCCCTCAAGCCCAGTACAGTCCCTCAAGCCCAGTACAGTTCCTCCAGACCAGTAAAGTTCCTCAAGCCCAGTACAGTTCCTCAAGCCCAGTACAGTTCCTCCAGCCCAGTACAGTTCCTCAAGCCCAGTACAGTTCCTCAAGCCCAGTACAGTTCCTCCAGACCAGTACAGTTCCTCAAGCCCAGTACAGTTCCTCCAGACCAGTACAGTTCCTCAAGCCCAGTACAGTTCCTCCAGACCAGTACAGTTCCTCAAGCCCAGTACAGTTCCTGAAGCCCAGTACAGTTCCTCCAGACCAGTAAAGTTCCTCAAGCCCAGTACAGTTCCTCCAGACAAGTACAGTTCGTTCCAGCCCAGTACAGTTCCTACAGACCAGTACAGTTCCTCAAGCCCAGTACAGTTCCTCCAGACCAGTATAGTTCCTCCAGACCAGTACAGTTCCTCAAGCCCAGTACAGTTCCTACAGACCAGTAAATTTCCTCAAGCCCAGTACAGTTCCAGCAGACCCGTACAGTTCCTCAAGCACAGTACTGTTCCTCAAGCCCAGTACAGTTCCTCCAGCCCAGTACAGTTCCTCAAGCCCAGAACAGTTCCTCCAGACCAGTAAAGTTCCTCAAGCCCAGTACAGTTCATCCAGACCAGTACAGTTCCTCAAGTCCAGTACCGTTCCTCAAGCCCAGTACAGTTCCTCCAGACCAGTAAAGTTCCTCAAGCCCAGTACAGTTCCTCAAGCCCAGTACATTTCCTCCAGACCAGTAAAGTTCCTCAAGCCCAGTACAGTTCCTCCAGACCAGTACAGTCCTCCAGACCAGTACAGGTCCTCAAGCCCAGTACAGTTCCTCCAGACCAGTACAGTTCCTCAAGCCCAGTACAGTTCCTCCAGACCAGTACAGTTCCTCCAGCCCAGTACAGTTCCTCAAGCCCAGTACAGGTCCTCAAGCCCAGTACAGTTCCTTCAGACCAGTACAGTTCCTCAAGCCCAGTACAGTTCCTCCAGACCAGTACAGTTCCTCAAGCCCAGTACAGTTCCTCCAGACCAGTAAAGTTCCTCAAGCCCAGTACAGTTCCTCAAGCCCAGTACAGTTCCTCAAGCCCGTACAGTTCCTCCAGACCAGTACAGTTCCTCCAGACCAGTACAGGTCCTCAAGCCCAGTACAGTTCCTCCAGACCAGTACAGTTCCTCCAGACCAGTACAGTTCCTCCAGACCAGTACAGTTCCTCAAGCCCAGTACAGTTCCTCCAGACCAGTACAGGTCCTCCAGACCACTGCAGTTCCTCCAGACCAGTACAGTTCCTCCAGACCAGTACAGTTCCTCAAGCCCAGTACAGGTCCTCCAGACCAGTACAGTTCCTCCAGCCCAGTACAGGTCCTCAAGCCCAGTACAGTTCCTCCAGACCAGTACAGTTCCTCCAGACCAGTACAGTTCCTCCAGACCAGTACAGTTCCTCAAACCCAGTACAGTTCCTCCAGACCAGTACAGGTCCTCCAGACCACTGCAGTTCCTCCAGACCAGTACAGTTCCTCCAGACCAGTACAGTTCCTCAAGCCCAGTACAGGTCCTCCAGACCAGTACAGTTCCTCCAGCCCAGTACAGTTCCTCAAGCCCAGTACAGTTCCTCAAGCCCAGTACAGGTCCTCAAGCCCAGTACAGTTCCTCCAGACCAGTACAGTTCCTCAAGCACAGTACAGTTCCTCCAGACCAGTATAGTTCATCAAGCCCTGTACAGTTCCTCCAGACCAGTATAGTTCCTCCAACCCAGTACAGTTCCTCCAGCCCAGTACAATTCCTCCAACCCAGTACAGTTCCTCCAACCCAGTACAGTTCCTCCAACCCAGTACATTTCCTCCAACCCAGTACAGTTCCTCCAGACCAGTATAGTTCCACAAGCCCAGTACAGTTCCTCCAGCCCAGTACAGTTCCTCAAGCCCAGAACAGTTCCTCCAGACCAGTAAAGTTCCTCAAGCCCAGTACGGTTCCTCCAGACAAGTACGGTTCCTCAAGTCCAGTACAGTTCCTCAAGCCCAGTACAGTTCCTCAAGCCCAGTACAGTTCCTCAAGCCCAGTACATTTCCTCCAGACCAGTAAAGTTCCTCAAGCCCAGTACAGTTCCTCCAGACCAGTACAGTCCTACAGACCAGTACAGGTCCTCAAGCCCAGTACAGTTCCTCCAGACAAGTACAGTTCCTCAAGCCCAGTACAGTTCCTCCAGACCAGTACAGTTCCTCCAGCCCAGTACAGTTCCTCAAGCCCAGTACAGGTCCTCAAGCCCAGTACAGTTCCTTCAGACCAGTACAGTTCCTCAAGCCCAGTACAGTTCCTCCAGACCAGTACAGTTCCTCAAGCCCAGTACAGTTCCTCCAGACCAGTAAAGTTCCTCAAGCCCAGTACAGTTCCTCAAGCCCAGTACAGTTCCTCAAGCCCGTACAGTTCCTCCAGACCAGTACAGTTCCTCCAGACCAGTACAGGTCCTCAAGCCCAGTACAGTTCCTCCAGACCAGTACAGTTCCTCCAGACCAGTACAGTTCCTCAAGCCCAGTACAGTTCCTCCATACCACTGCAGTTCCTCCAGACCTGTACAGTTCCTCCAGACCAGTACAGTTCCTCAAGCCCAGTACAGGCCCTCCAGACCAGTACAGTTCCTCCAGCCCAGTACAGTTCCTCAAGCCCAGTACAGTTCCTCAAGCCCAGTACAGTTCCTCCAGACCAGTACAGGTCCTCCAGACCACTGCAGTTCCTCCAGACCAGTACAGTTCCTCCAGACCAGTACAGTTCCTCAAGCCCAGTACAGGTCCTCAAGCCCAGTACAGTTCCTCCAGACCAGTACAGTTCCTCAAGCACAGTACAGTTCCTCCAGACCAGTATAGTTCATCAAGCCCAGTACAGTTCCTCCAGACCAGTACAGTTCCTCAAGCCCAGTACAGTTCCTCAAGCCCAGTACAATTCCTCCAGACCAGTACAGTTCCTCCAGGCCAGTACAGATCCTCCAGGCCAGTACAGTTCCTCAAGCCCAGTACAGTTCCTCCAGACCAGTAAAGTTCCTCAAGCCCAGTACAGTTCCTCAAGCCCAGTACAGTTCCTCAAGCCCGTACAGTTCCTCCAGACCAGTACAGTTCCTCCAGACCAGTACAGTTCCACCAGACCAGTACAGGTCCTCAAGCCCAGTACAGTTCCTCCAGACAAGTACAGTTCCTCCAGACCAGTACAGTTCCTCAAGCCCATTACAGTTCCTCCAGACCAGTACAGTTCCTCCAGACCACTGCAGTTCCTCCAGACCAGTACAGTTCCTCCAGACCAGTAAAGTTCCTCCAGACCAGTACAGTTCCTCAAGCCCAGTACAGGTCCTCCAGACCAGTACAGTTCCTCCAGACCAGTACAGTTCCTCAAGCCCAGTACAGTTCCTCAAGCCCAGTACAGTTCCTCCAGACCAGTACAGGTCCTCCAGACCACTGCAGTTCCTCCAGACCAGTACAGTTCCTCCAGACCAGTACAGTTCCTCAAGCCCAGTACAGGTCCTCCAGACCAGTACAGTTCCTCAAGCCCAGTACAGTTCCTCCAGACCAGTACAGTTCCTCAAGCACAGTACAGTTCCTCCAGACCAGTATAGTTCATCAAGCCCAGTACAGTTCCTCCAGACCAGTACAGTTGCCCCAACCCAGTACATTTCCTCCAACCCAATACATTTCATCCAACCCAGTACAGTTCCTCCAACCCAGTACAGTTCCTCCAGCCCAGTACAGTTCCTCCAGACCAGTACAGTTCCACAAGCCCAGTACAGTTCCTCCAGAACAGTACAGTTCCTCCAGACCAGTACAGTTCCTCAAGCCCAGTACAGTTCCTCAAGCCCAGTACAGTTCCTCCAGACCAGTAGAGTTCCTCAAGCCCAGTACAGTTCCTCCAGACCAGTACAGTTCCTCAAGCCCAGTACAGTTCCTCCAGACCAGTACAGTTCATCCAGACCAGTACAGTTCCTCCAGACCAGTACAGTTCCTCAAGCACAGTACAGTTCCTCCAGACCAGTACAGTTCCTCCAGACCAGTACAGTTCCTCCAGACCAGTACAGTTCCTCAATCCCAGTACAGTTCCTCCAGACCAGTACAGTTCCTCAAGCCCAGTACAGTTCCTCCAGACCAGTACAGTTCCTCCAGACCAGTACAGTTCCTCAAGCCCAGTACAGTCCCTCAAGCCCAGTACAGTCCCTCAAGCCCAGTACAGTTCCTCCAGACCAGTAAAGTTCCTCAAGCCCAGTACAGTTCCTCAAGCCCAGTACAGTTCCTCCAGCCCAGTACAGTTCCTCAAGCCCAGTACAGTTCCTCAAGCCCAGTACAGTTCCTCCAGACCAGTACAGTTCCTCAAGCCCAGTACAGTTCCTCCAGACCAGTACAGTTCCTCAAGCCCAGTACAGTTCCTCCAGACCAGTACAGTTCCTCAAGCCCAGTACAGTTCCTGAAGCCCAGTACAGTTCCTCCAGACCAGTAAAGTTCCTCAAGCCCAGTACAGTTCCTCCAGACAAGTACAGTTCGTTCCAGCCCAGTACAGTTCCTACAGACCAGTACAGTTCCTCAAGCCCAGTACAGTTCCTCCAGACCAGTATAGTTCCTCCAGACCAGTACAGTTCCTCAAGCCCAGTACAGTTCCTACAGACCAGTAAATTTCCTCAAGCCCAGTACAGTTCCAGCAGACCAGTACAGTTCCTCAAGCACAGTACTGTTCCTCAAGCCCAGTACAGTTCCTCCAGCCCAGTACAGTTCCTCAAGCCCAGAACAGTTCCTCCAGACCAGTAAAGTTCCTCAAGCCCAGTACAGTTCATCCAGACCAGTACAGTTCCTCAAGTCCAGTACCGTTCCTCAAGCCCAGTACAGTTCCTCCAGACCAGTAAAGTTCCTCAAGCCCAGTACAGTTCCTCAAGCCCAGTACATTTCCTCCAGACCAGTAAAGTTCCTCAAGCCCAGTACAGTTCCTCCAGACCAGTACAGGTCCTCCAGACCACTGCAGTTCCTCCAGACCAGTACAGTTCCTCCAGACCAGTACAGTTCCTCAAGCCCAGTACAGGTCCTCCAGACCAGTACAGTTCCTCAAGCCCAGTACAGTTCCTCCAGACCAGTACAGTTCCTCAAGCACAGTACAGTTCCTCCAGACCAGTATAGTTCATCAAGCCCAGTACAGTTCCTCCAGACCAGTACAGTTCCTCCAACCCAGTACATTTCCTCCAACCCAATACATTTCCTCCAACCCAGTACAGTTCCTCCAACCCAGTACAGTTCCTCCAGCCCAGTACAGTTCCTCCAGACCAGTACAGTTCCACAAGCCCAGTACAGTTCCTCCAGAACAGTACAGTTCCTCCAGACCAGTACAGTTCCTCAAGCCCAGTACAGTTCCTCAAGCCCAGTACAGTTCCTCCAGACCAGTAGAGTTCCTCAAGCCCAGTACAGTTCCTCCAGACCAGTACAGTTCCTCAAGCCCAGTACAGTTCCTCCAGACCAGTACAGTTCATCCAGACCAGTACAGTTCCTCCAGACCAGTACAGTTCCTCAAGCACAGTACAGTTCCTCCAGACCAGTACAGTTCCTCCAGACCAGTACAGTTCCTCAATCCCAGTACAGTTCCTCCAGACCAGTACAGTTCCTCAAGCCCAGTACAGTTCCTCCAGACCAGTACAGTTCCTCCAGACCAGTACAGTTCCTCAAGCCCAGTACAGTCCCTCAAGCCCAGTACAGTCCCTCAAGCCCAGTACAGTTCCTCCAGACCAGTAAAGTTCCTCAAGCCCAGTACAGTTCCTCAAGCCCAGTACAGTTCCTCCAGCCCAGTACAGTTCCTCAAGCCCAGTACAGTTCCTCAAGCCCAGTACAGTTCCTCCAGACCAGTACAGTTCCTCAAGCCCAGTACAGTTCCTCCAGACCAGTACAGTTCCTCAAGCCCAGTACAGTTCCTCCAGACCAGTACAGTTCCTCAAGCCCAGTACAGTTCCTGAAGCCCAGTACAGTTCCTCCAGACCAGTAAAGTTCCTCAAGCCCAGTACAGTTCCTCCAGACAAGTACAGTTCGTTCCAGCCCAGTACAGTTCCTACAGACCAGTACAGTTCCTCAAGCCCAGTACAGTTCCTCCAGACCAGTATAGTTCCTCCAGACCAGTACAGTTCCTCAAGCCCAGTACAGTTCCTACAGACCAGTAAATTTCCTCAAGCCCAGTACAGTTCCAGCAGACCAGTACAGTTCCTCAAGCACAGTACTGTTCCTCAAGCCCAGTACAGTTCCTCCAGCCCAGTACAGTTCCTCAAGCCCAGAACAGTTCCTCCAGACCAGTAAAGTTCCTCAAGCCCAGTACAGTTCATCCAGACCAGTACAGTTCCTCAAGTCCAGTACCGTTCCTCAAGCCCAGTACAGTTCCTCCAGACCAGTAAAGTTCCTCAAGCCCAGTACAGTTCCTCAAGCCCAGTACAGTTCCTCCAGACCAGTAAAGTTCCTCAAGCCCAGTACAGTTCCTCAAGCCCAGTACAGTTCCTCAAGCCCGTACAGTTCCTCCAGACCAGTACAGTTCCTCCAGACCAGTACAGGTCCTCAAGCCCAGTACAGTTCCTCCAGACCAGTACAGTTCCTCCAGACCAGTACAGTTCCTCCAGACCAGTACAGTTCCTCAAGCCCAGTACAGTTCCTCCAGACCAGTACAGGTCCTCCAGACCACTGCAGTTCCTCCAGACCAGTACAGGTCCTCCAGACCAGTACAGTTCCTCCAGCCCAGTACAGGTCCTCAAGCCCAGTACAGTTCCTCCAGACCAGTACAGTTCCTCCAGACCAGTACAGTTCCTCCAGACCAGTACAGTTCCTCAAACCCAGTACAGTTCCTCCAGACCAGTACAGGTCCTCCAGACCACTGCAGTTCCTCCAGACCAGTACAGTTCCTCCAGACCAGTACAGTTCCTCAAGCCCAGTACAGGTCCTCCAGACCAGTACAGTTCCTCCAGCCCAGTACAGTTCCTCAAGCCCAGTACAGTTCCTCAAGCCCAGTACAGGTCCTCAAGCCCAGTACAGTTCCTCCAGACCAGTACAGTTCCTCAAGCACAGTACAGTTCCTCCAGACCAGTATAGTTCATCAAGCCCTGTACAGTTCCTCCAGACCAGTATAGTTCCTCCAACCCAGTACAGTTCCTCCAGCCCAGTACAATTCCTCCAACCCAGTACAGTTCCTCCAACCCAGTACAGTTCCTCCAACCCAGTACATTTCCTCCAACCCAGTACAGTTCCTCCAGACCAGTATAGTTCCACAAGCCCAGTACAGTTCCTCCAGCCCAGTACAGTTCCTCAAGCCCAGAACAGTTCCTCCAGACCAGTAAAGTTCCTCAAGCCCAGTACGGTTCCTCCAGACAAGTACGGTTCCTCAAGTCCAGTACAGTTCCTCAAGCCCAGTACAGTTCCTCAAGCCCAGTACAGTTCCTCAAGCCCAGTACATTTCCTCCAGACCAGTAAAGTTCCTCAAGCCCAGTACAGTTCCTCCAGACCAGTACAGTCCTACAGACCAGTACAGGTCCTCAAGCCCAGTACAGTTCCTCCAGACAAGTACAGTTCCTCAAGCCCAGTACAGTTCCTCCAGACCAGTACAGTTCCTCCAGCCCAGTACAGTTCCTCAAGCCCAGTACAGGTCCTCAAGCCCAGTACAGTTCCTTCAGACCAGTACAGTTCCTCAAGCCCAGTACAGTTCCTCCAGACCAGTACAGTTCCTCAAGCCCAGTACAGTTCCTCCAGACCAGTAAAGTTCCTCAAGCCCAGTACAGTTCCTCAAGCCCAGTACAGTTCCTCAAGCCCGTACAGTTCCTCCAGACCAGTACAGTTCCTCCAGACCAGTACAGGTCCTCAAGCCCAGTACAGTTCCTCCAGACCAGTACAGTTCCTCCAGACCAGTACAGTTCCTCAAGCCCAGTACAGTTCCTCCATACCACTGCAGTTCCTCCAGACCTGTACAGTTCCTCCAGACCAGTACAGTTCCTCAAGCCCAGTACAGGCCCTCCAGACCAGTACAGTTCCTCCAGCCCAGTACAGTTCCTCAAGCCCAGTACAGTTCCTCAAGCCCAGTACAGTTCCTCCAGACCAGTACAGGTCCTCCAGACCACTGCAGTTCCTCCAGACCAGTACAGTTCCTCCAGACCAGTACAGTTCCTCAAGCCCAGTACAGGTCCTCAAGCCCAGTACAGTTCCTCCAGACCAGTACAGTTCCTCAAGCACAGTACAGTTCCTCCAGACCAGTATAGTTCATCAAGCCCAGTACAGTTCCTCCAGACCAGTACAGTTCCTCAAGCCCAGTACAGTTCCTCAAGCCCAGTACAATTCCTCCAGACCAGTACAGTTCCTCCAGGCCAGTACAGATCCTCCAGGCCAGTACAGTTCCTCAAGCCCAGTACAGTTCCTCCAGACCAGTAAAGTTCCTCAAGCCCAGTACAGTTCCTCAAGCCCAGTACAGTTCCTCAAGCCCGTACAGTTCCTCCAGACCAGTACAGTTCCTCCAGACCAGTACAGTTCCACCAGACCAGTACAGGTCCTCAAGCCCAGTACAGTTCCTCCAGACAAGTACAGTTCCTCCAGACCAGTACAGTTCCTCAAGCCCATTACAGTTCCTCCAGACCAGTACAGTTCCTCCAGACCACTGCAGTTCCTCCAGACCAGTACAGTTCCTCCAGACCAGTAAAGTTCCTCCAGACCAGTACAGTTCCTCAAGCCCAGTACAGGTCCTCCAGACCAGTACAGTTCCTCCAGACCAGTACAGTTCCTCAAGCCCAGTACAGTTCCTCAAGCCCAGTACAGTTCCTCCAGACCAGTACAGGTCCTCCAGACCACTGCAGTTCCTCCAGACCAGTACAGTTCCTCCAGACCAGTACAGTTCCTCAAGCCCAGTACAGGTCCTCCAGACCAGTACAGTTCCTCAAGCCCAGTACAGTTCCTCCAGACCAGTACAGTTCCTCAAGCACAGTACAGTTCCTCCAGACCAGTATAGTTCATCAAGCCCAGTACAGTTCCTCCAGACCAGTACAGTTGCCCCAACCCAGTACATTTCCTCCAACCCAATACATTTCATCCAACCCAGTACAGTTCCTCCAACCCAGTACAGTTCCTCCAGCCCAGTACAGTTCCTCCAGACCAGTACAGTTCCACAAGCCCAGTACAGTTCCTCCAGAACAGTACAGTTCCTCCAGACCAGTACAGTTCCTCAAGCCCAGTACAGTTCCTCAAGCCCAGTACAGTTCCTCCAGACCAGTAGAGTTCCTCAAGCCCAGTACAGTTCCTCCAGACCAGTACAGTTCCTCAAGCCCAGTACAGTTCCTCCAGACCAGTACAGTTCATCCAGACCAGTACAGTTCCTCCAGACCAGTACAGTTCCTCAAGCACAGTACAGTTCCTCCAGACCAGTACAGTTCCTCCAGACCAGTACAGTTCCTCCAGACCAGTACAGTTCCTCAATCCCAGTACAGTTCCTCCAGACCAGTACAGTTCCTCAAGCCCAGTACAGTTCCTCCAGACCAGTACAGTTCCTCCAGACCAGTACAGTTCCTCAAGCCCAGTACAGTCCCTCAAGCCCAGTACAGTCCCTCAAGCCCAGTACAGTTCCTCCAGACCAGTAAAGTTCCTCAAGCCCAGTACAGTTCCTCAAGCCCAGTACAGTTCCTCCAGCCCAGTACAGTTCCTCAAGCCCAGTACAGTTCCTCAAGCCCAGTACAGTTCCTCCAGACCAGTACAGTTCCTCAAGCCCAGTACAGTTCCTCCAGACCAGTACAGTTCCTCAAGCCCAGTACAGTTCCTCCAGACCAGTACAGTTCCTCAAGCCCAGTACAGTTCCTGAAGCCCAGTACAGTTCCTCCAGACCAGTAAAGTTCCTCAAGCCCAGTACAGTTCCTCCAGACAAGTACAGTTCGTTCCAGCCCAGTACAGTTCCTACAGACCAGTACAGTTCCTCAAGCCCAGTACAGTTCCTCCAGACCAGTATAGTTCCTCCAGACCAGTACAGTTCCTCAAGCCCAGTACAGTTCCTACAGACCAGTAAATTTCCTCAAGCCCAGTACAGTTCCAGCAGACCAGTACAGTTCCTCAAGCACAGTACTGTTCCTCAAGCCCAGTACAGTTCCTCCAGCCCAGTACAGTTCCTCAAGCCCAGAACAGTTCCTCCAGACCAGTAAAGTTCCTCAAGCCCAGTACAGTTCATCCAGACCAGTACAGTTCCTCAAGTCCAGTACCGTTCCTCAAGCCCAGTACAGTTCCTCCAGACCAGTAAAGTTCCTCAAGCCCAGTACAGTTCCTCAAGCCCAGTACATTTCCTCCAGACCAGTAAAGTTCCTCAAGCCCAGTACAGTTCCTCCAGACCAGTACAGTCCTCCAGACCAGTACAGGTCCTCAAGCCCAGTACAGTTCCTCCAGACCAGTACAGTTCCTCAAGCCCAGTACAGTTCCTCCAGACCAGTACAGTTCCTCCAGCCCAGTACAGTTCCTCAAGCCCAGTACAGGTCCTCAAGCCCAGTACAGTTCCTTCAGACCAGTACAGTTCCTCAAGCCCAGTACAGTTCCTCCAGACCAGTACAGTTCCTCAAGCCCAGTACAGTTCCTCCAGACCAGTAAAGTTCCTCAAGCCCAGTACAGTTCCTGAAGCCCAGTACAGTTCCTCAAGCCCGTACAGTTCCTCCAGACCAGTACAGTTCCTCCAGACCAGTACAGGTCCTCAAGCCCAGTACAGTTCCTCCAGACCAGTACAGTTCCTCCAGACCAGTACAGTTCCTCCAGACCAGTACAGTTCCTCAAGCCCAGTACAGTTCCTCCAGACCAGTACAGGTCCTCCAGACCACTGCAGTTCCTCCAGACCAGTACAGTTCCTCCAGACCAGTACAGTTCCTCAAGCCCAGTACAGGTCCTCCAGACCAGTACAGTTCCTCCAGCCCAGTACAGGTCCTCAAGCCCAGTACAGTTCCTCCAGACCAGTACAGTTCCTCCAGACCAGTACAGTTCCTCCAGACCAGTACAGTTCCTCAAACCCAGTACAGTTCCTCCAGACCAGTACAGGTCCTCCAGACCACTGCAGTTCCTCCAGACCAGTACAGTTCCTCCAGACCAGTACAGTTCCTCAAGCCCAGTACAGGTCCTCCAGACCAGTACAGTTCCTCCAGCCCAGTACAGTTCCTCAAGCCCAGTACAGTTCCTCAAGCCCAGTACAGTTCCTCCAGACCAGTACAGGTCCTCCAGACCAGTACAGGTCCTCCAGACCACTGCAGTTCCTCCAGACCAGTACAGTTCCTCCAGACCAGTACAGTTCCTCAAGCCCAGTACAGGTCCTCAAGCCCAGTACAGTTCCTCCAGACCAGTACAGTTCCTCAAGCACAGTACAGTTCCTCCAGACCAGTACAGTTCCTCCAGACCAGTACAGTTCCTCCAACCCAGTACAGTTCCTCCAACCCAGTACATTTCCTCCAACCCAGTACAGTTCCTCCAGCCCAGTACAGTTCCTCCAACCCAGTACAGTTCCTCCAACCCAGTACAGTTCCTCCAGACCAGTATAGTTCCACAAGCCCAGTACAGTTCCTCCAGCCCAGCACAGTTCCTCAAGCCCAGAACAGTTCCTCCAGACCAGTAAAGTTCCTCAAGCCCAGTACAGTTCCTCCAGACCAGTACAGTTCCTCAAGCCCAGTACAGTTCCTCAAGCCCAGTACATTTCCTCCAGACCAGTAAAGTTCCTCAAGCCCAGTACAGTTCCTCCAGACCAGTACAGTTCCTCAAGCCCAGTACAGTTCCTCCAGACCAGTACAGTTCCTCCAGCCCAGTACAGTTCCTCAAGCCCAGTACAGGTCCTCAAGCCCAGTACAGTTCCTTCAGACCAGTACAGTTCCTCAAGCCCAGTACAGTTCCTCCAGACCAGTACAGTTCCTCAAGCCCAGTACAGTTCCTCCAGACCAGTAAAGTTCCTCAAGCCCAGTACAGTTCCTCAAGCCCAGTACAGTTCCTCAAGCCCGTACAGTTCCTCCAGACCAGTACAGTTCCTCCAGACCAGTACAGGTCCTCAAGCCCAGTACAGTTCCTCCAGACCAGTACAGTTCCTCCAGACCAGTACAGTTCCTCCAGACCAGTACAGTTCCTCAAGCCCAGTACAGTTCCTCCAGACCACTGCAGTTCCTCCAGACCAGTACAGTTCCTCCAGACCAGTACAGTTCCTCAAGCCCAGTACAGGCCCTCCAGACCAGTACAGGCCCTCCAGACCAGTACAGTTCCTCCAGCCCAGTACAGTTCCTCAAGCCCAGTACAGTTCCTCAAGCCCAGTACAGTTCCTCCAGACCAGTACAGGTCCTCCAGACCACTGCAGTTCCTCCAGACCAGTACAGTTCCTCCAGACCAGTACAGTTCCTCAAGCCCAGTACAGGTCCTCAAGCCCAGTACAGTTCCTCCAGACCAGTACAGTTCCTCAAGCACAGTACAGTTCCTCCAGACCAGTACAGGTCCTCAAGCCCAGTACAGTTCCTCCAGACCAGTACAGTTCCTCCAGACCAGTACAGTTCCTCCAGACCAGTACAGTTCCTCAAACCCAGTACAGTTCCTCCAGACCAGTACAGGTCCTCCAGACCACTGCAGTTCCTCCAGACCAGTACAGTTCCTCCAGACCAGTACAGTTCCTCAAGCCCAGTACAGGTCCTCCAGACCAGTACAGTTCCTCCAGCCCAGTACAGTTCCTCAAGCCCAGAACAGTTCCTCAAGCCCAGTACAGTTCCTCCAGACCAGTACAGGTCCTCCAGACCACTACAGGTCCTCCAGACCACTGCAGTTCCTCCAGACCAGTACAGTTCCTCCAGACCAGTACAGTTCCTCAAGCCCAGTACAGGTCCTCAAGCCCAGTACAGTTCCTCCAGACCAGTACAGTTCCTCAAGCACAGTACAGTTCCTCCAGACCAGTACAGTTCCTCCAGACCAGTACAGTTCCTCCAACCCAGTACAGTTCCTCCAACCCAGTACATTTCCTCCAACCCAGTACAGTTCCTCCAGCCCAGTACAGTTCCTCCAACCCAGTACAGTTCCTCCAACCCAGTACAGTTCCTCCAGACCAGTATAGTTCCACAAGCCCAGTACAGTTCCTCCAGACCAGTACAGTTCCTCCAGACCAGTACAGTTCCTCCAGACCAGTACAGTCCTCCAGACCAGTACAGTTCCTCCAGACCAGTACAGTTCCTCAAGCCCAGTACAGTTCCTCAAGCCCAGTACAGTTCCTCCAGACCAGTACAGTTCCTCAAGCCCATGACAGTTCCTCCAGACCAGTACAGTTCCTCAAGCCCAGTACAGTTCCTGAAGCCCAGTACAGTTCCTCCAGACCAGTAAAGTTCCTCAAGCCCAGTACAGTTCCTCCAGACAAGTACAGTTCGTTCCAGCCCAGTACAGTTCCTACAGACCAGTACAGTTCCTCAAGCCCAGTACAGTTCCTACAGACCAGTACAGTTCCTCCAGACCAGTACAGTTCCTCAAGCCCAGTACAGTTCCTACAGACCAGTAAATTTCCTCAAGCCCAGTACAGTTCCAGCAGACCAGTACAGTTCCTCAAGCACAGTACTGTTCCTCAAGCCCAGTACAGTTCCTCCAGCCCAGTACAGTTCCTCAAGCCCAGAACAGTTCCTCCAGACCAGTAAAGTTCCTCAAGCCCAGTACAGTTCATCCAGACCAGTACAGTTCCTCAAGTCCAGTACCGTTCCTCAAGCCCAGTACAGTTCCTCCAGACCAGTAAAGTTCCTCAAGCCCAGTACAGTTCCTCAAGCCCAGTACATTTCCTCCAGACCAGTAAAGTTCCTCAAGCCCAGTACAGTTCCTCCAGACCAGTACAGTCCTCCAGACCAGTACAGGTCCTCAAGCCCAGTACAGTTCCTCCAGACCAGTACAGTTCCTCAAGCCCAGTACAGTTCCTCCAGACCAGTACAGTTCCTCCAGCCCAGTACAGTTCCTCAAGCCCAGTACAGGTCCTCAAGCCCAGTACAGTTCCTTCAGACCAGTACAGTTCCTCAAGCCCAGTACAGTTCCTCCAGACCAGTACAGTTCCTCAAGCCCAGTACAGTTCCTCCAGACCAGTAAAGTTCCTCAAGCCCAGTACAGTTCCTCAAGCCCAGTACAGTTCCTCAAGCCCGTACAGTTCCTCCAGACCAGTACAGTTCCTCCAGACCAGTACAGGTCCTCAAGCCCAGTACAGTTCCTCCAGACCAGTACAGTTCCTCCAGACCAGTACAGTTCCTCCAGACCAGTACAGTTCCTCAAACCCAGTACAGTTCCTCCAGACCAGTACAGGTCCTCCAGACCACTGCAGTTCCTCCAGACCAGTACAGTTCCTCCAGACCAGTACAGTTCCTCAAGCCCAGTACAGGTCCTCCAGACCAGTACAGTTCCTCCAGCCCAGTACAGTTCCTCAAGCCCAGTACAGTTCCTCAAGCCCAGTACAGTTCCTCCAGACCAGTACAGGTCCTCCAGACCACTACAGGTCCTCCAGACCACTGCAGTTCCTCCAGACCAGTACAGTTCCTCCAGACCAGTACAGTTCCTCAAGCCCAGTACAGGTCCTCAAGCCCAGTACAGTTCCTCCAGACCAGTACAGTTCCTCAAGCACAGTACAGTTCCTCCAGACCAGTACAGTTCCTCCAGACCAGTACAGTTCCTCCAACCCAGTACAGTTCCTCCAACCCAGTACATTTCCTCCAACCCAGTACAGTTCCTCCAGCCCAGTACAGTTCCTCCAACCCAGTACAGTTCCTCCAACCCAGTACAGTTCCTCCAGACCAGTATAGTTCCACAAGCCCAGTACAGTTCCTCCAGCCCAGCACAGTTCCTCAAGCCCAGAACAGTTCCTCCAGACCAGTAAAGTTCCTCAAGCCCAGTACAGTTCCTCCAGACCAGTACAGTTCCTCAAGCCCAGTACAGTTCCTCAAGCCCAGTACATTTCCTCCAGACCAGTAAAGTTCCTCAAGCCCAGTACAGTTCCTCCAGACCAGTACAGTCCTCCAGACCAGTACAGGTCCTCAAGCCCAGTACAGTTCCTCCAGACCAGTACAGTTCCTCAAGCCCAGTACAGTTCCTCCAGACCAGTACAGTTCCTCCAGCCCAGTACAGTTCCTCAAGCCCAGTACAGGTCCTCAAGCCCAGTACAGTTCCTTCAGACCAGTACAGTTCCTCAAGCCCAGTACAGTTCCTCCAGACCAGTACAGTTCCTCAAGCCCAGTACAGTTCCTCCAGACCAGTAAAGTTCCTCAAGCCCAGTACAGTTCCTCAAGCCCAGTACAGTTCCTCAAGCCCGTACAGTTCCTCCAGACCAGTACAGTTCCTCCAGACCAGTACAGGTCCTCAAGCCCAGTACAGTTCCTCCAGACCAGTAGAGTTCCTCCAGACCAGTACAGTTCCTCCAGACCAGTACAGTTCCTCAAGCCCAGTACAGTTCCTCCAGACCACTGCAGTTCCTGCAGACCAGTACAGTTCCTCCAGACCAGTACAGTTCCTCAAGCCCAGTACAGGCCCTCCAGACCAGTACAGGCCCTCCAGACCAGTACAGTTCCTCCAGCCCAGTACAGTTCCTCAAGCCCAGTACAGTTCCTCAAGCCCAGTACAGTTCCTCCAGACCAGTACAGGTCCTCCAGACCACTGCAGTTCCTCCAGACCAGTACAGTTCCTCCAGACCAGTACAGTTCCTCAAGCCCAGTACAGGTCCTCAAGCCCAGTACAGTTCCTCCAGACCAGTACAGTTCCTCAAGCACAGTACAGTTCCTCCAGACCAGTATAGTTCATCAAGCCCAGTACAGTTCCTCCAGACCAGTATAGTTCCTCCAACCCAGTACAGTTCCTCCAACCCAGTACAGTTCCTCCAAACCAGTACATTTCCTCCAACCCAGTACAGTTCCTCCAGCCCAGTACAATTCCTCCAACCCAGTACAGTTCCTCCAACCCAGTACAGTTCCTCCAACCCAGTACATTTCCTCCAACTCAGTACAGTTCCTCCAGACCAGTATAGTTCCACAAGCCCAGTACAGTTCCTCCAGACCAGTACAGTTCCTCCAGACCAGTACAGTTCCTCAGGCCCAGTACAGTTCCTCCAGACCAGTATAGTTCCTCAAGCCCAGTACAGTTCCTCCAGACCAGTAGAGTTCCTCAAGCCGAGTACATTTCCTCCAGACCATTACAGTTCCTCAAGCCCAGTACAGTTCCTCCAGACCAGTACAGTTCCTCCAGACCAGTACAGTTCCTCCAGCCCAGTACAGTTCCTCAAGCCCAGTACAGGTCCTCAAGCCCAGTACAGTTCCTTCAGACCAGTACAGTTCCTCAAGCCCAGTACAGTTCCTCAAGCCCAGTACAGTTCCTCCAGACCAGTACAGTTCCTCAAGTCCAGTACAGTTCCTCAAGCCCAGTACAGTTCCTCCAGACCAGTAAAGTTCCTCAAGCCCAGTACAGTTCCTCAAGCCCAGTACATTTCCTCCAGACCAGTAAAGTTCCTCAAGCCCAGTACAATTCCTCCAGACCAGTACAGTCCTCCAGACCAGTACAGGTCCTCAAGCCCAGTACAGTTCCTCCAGACCAGTACAGTTCCTCAAGCCCAGTACAGTTCCTCCAGCCCAGTACAGTTCCTCCAGCCCAGTACAGTTCCTCAAGCCCAGTACAGGTCTTCAAGCCCAGTACAGTTCCTCAAGCCCAGTACAGTTCCTCCAGACCAGTACAGTTCCTCAAGCCCAGTAGAGTTCCTCCAGACCAGTAAAGTTCCTCAAGCCCAGTACAGTTCCTCAAGCCCAGTACAGTTCCTCAAGCCCGTACAGTTCCTCCAGACCAGTACAGTTCCTCCAGACCAGTACAGGTCCTCAAGCCCAGTACAGTTCCTCCAGACCAGTACAGTTCCTCCAGACCAGTACAGTTCCTCCAGACCAGTACAGTTCCTCAAGCCCAGTACAGTTCCTCCAGACCAGTACAGGTCCTCCAGACCACTGCAGTTCCTCCAGACCAGTACAGTTCCTCCAGACCAGTACAGTTCCTCAAGCCCAGTACAGGTCCTCCAGACCAGTACAGTTCCTCCAGCCCAGTACAGTTCCTCAAGCCCAGTACAGTTCCTCAAGCCCAGTACAGTTCCTCCAGACCAGTACAGGTCCTCCAGACCACTGCAGTTCCTCCAGACCAGTACAGTTCCTCCAGACCAGTACAGTTCCTCAAGCCCAGTACAGGTCCTCAAGCCCAGTACAGTTCCTCCAGACCAGTACAGTTCCTCAAGCACAGTACAGTTCCTCCAGACCAGTATAGTTCATCAAGCCCAGTACAGTTCCTCCAGACCAGTATAGTTCCTCCAACCCAGTACAGTTCCTCCAGCCCAGTACAATTCCTCCAACCCAGTACAGTTCCTCCAACCCAGTACAGTTCCTCCAACCCAGTACATTTCCTCCAACCCAGTACAGTTCCTCCAGACCAGTATAGTTCCACAAGCCCAGTACAGTTCCTCCAGCCCAGTACAGTTCCTCAAGCCCAGAACAGTTCCTCCAGACCAATAAAGTTCCTCAAGCCCAGTACGGTTCCTCCAGACAAGTACGGTTCCTCAAGTCCAGTACAGTTCCTCAAGCCCAGTACAGTTCCTCAAGCCCAGTACAGTTCCTCAAGCCCAGTACATTTCCTCCAGACCAGTAAAGTTCCTCAAGCCCAGTACAGTTCCTCCAGACCAGTACAGTCATCCAGACCAGTACAGGTCCTCAAGCCCAGTACAGTTCCTCCAGACCAGTACAGTTCCTCCAGACCAGTACAGTTCCTCAAGCCCAGTACAGTTCCTCCATACCACTGCAGTTCCTCCAGACCTGTACAGTTCCTCCAGACCAGTACAGTTCCTCAAGCCCAGTACAGGCCCTCCAGACCAGTACAGTTCCTCCAGCCCAGTACAGTTCCTCAAGCCCAGTACAGTTCCTCAAGCCCAGTACAGTTCCTCCAGACCAGTACAGGTCCTCCAGACCACTGCAGTTCCTCCAGACCAGTACAGTTCCTCCAGACCAGTACAGTTCCTCAAGCCCAGTACAGGTCCTCAAGCCCAGTACAGTTCCTCCAGACCAGTACAGTTCCTCAAGCACAGTACAGTTCCTCCAGACCAGTATAGTTCATCAAGCCCAGTACAGTTCCTCCAGACCAGTACAGTTCCTCAAGCCCAGTACAGTTCCTCAAGCCCAGTACAATTCCTCCAGACCAGTACAGTTCCTCCAGGCCAGTACAGATCCTCCAGGCCAGTACAGTTCCTCAAGCCCAGTACAGTTCCTCCAGACCAGTAAAGTTCCTCAAGCCCAGTACAGTTCCTCAAGCCCAGTACAGTTCCTCAAGCCCGTACAGTTCCTCCAGACCAGTACAGTTCCTCCAGACCAGTACAGTTCCACCAGACCAGTACAGGTCCTCAAGCCCAGTACAGTTCCTCCAGACAAGTACAGTTCCTCCAGACCAGTACAGTTCCTCAAGCCCATTACAGTTCCTCCAGACCAGTACAGTTCCTCCAGACCACTGCAGTTCCTCCAGACCAGTACAGTTCCTCCAGACCAGTAAAGTTCCTCCAGACCAGTACAGTTCCTCAAGCCCAGTACAGGTCCTCCAGACCAGTACAGTTCCTCCAGACCAGTACAGTTCCTCAAGCCCAGTACAGTTCCTCAAGCCCAGTACAGTTCCTCCAGACCAGTACAGGTCCTCCAGACCACTGCAGTTCCTCCAGACCAGTACAGTTCCTCCAGACCAGTACAGTTCCTCAAGCCCAGTACAGGTCCTCCAGACCAGTACAGTTCCTCAAGCCCAGTACAGTTCCTCCAGACCAGTACAGTTCCTCAAGCACAGTACAGTTCCTCCAGACCAGTATAGTTCATCAAGCCCAGTACAGTTCCTCCAGACCAGTACAGTTGCCCCAACCCAGTACATTTCCTCCAACCCAATACATTTCATCCAACCCAGTACAGTTCCTCCAACCCAGTACAGTTCCTCCAGCCCAGTACAGTTCCTCCAGACCAGTACAGTTCCACAAGCCCAGTACAGTTCCTCCAGAACAGTACAGTTCCTCCAGACCAGTACAGTTCCTCAAGCCCAGTACAGTTCCTCAAGCCCAGTACAGTTCCTCCAGACCAGTAGAGTTCCTCAAGCCCAGTACAGTTCCTCCAGACCAGTACAGTTCCTCAAGCCCAGTACAGTTCCTCCAGACCAGTACAGTTCATCCAGACCAGTACAGTTCCTCCAGACCAGTACAGTTCCTCAAGCACAGTACAGTTCCTCCAGACCAGTACAGTTCCTCCAGACCAGTACAGTTCCTCCAGACCAGTACAGTTCCTCAATCCCAGTACAGTTCCTCCAGACCAGTACAGTTCCTCAAGCCCAGTACAGTTCCTCCAGACCAGTACAGTTCCTCCAGACCAGTACAGTTCCTCAAGCCCAGTACAGTCCCTCAAGCCCAGTACAGTCCCTCAAGCCCAGTACAGTTCCTCCAGACCAGTAAAGTTCCTCAAGCCCAGTACAGTTCCTCAAGCCCAGTACAGTTCCTCCAGCCCAGTACAGTTCCTCAAGCCCAGTACAGTTCCTCAAGCCCAGTACAGTTCCTCCAGACCAGTACAGTTCCTCAAGCCCAGTACAGTTCCTCCAGACCAGTACAGTTCCTCAAGCCCAGTACAGTTCCTCCAGACCAGTACAGTTCCTCAAGCCCAGTACAGTTCCTGAAGCCCAGTACAGTTCCTCCAGACCAGTAAAGTTCCTCAAGCCCAGTACAGTTCCTCCAGACAAGTACAGTTCGTTCCAGCCCAGTACAGTTCCTACAGACCAGTACAGTTCCTCAAGCCCAGTACAGTTCCTCCAGACCAGTATAGTTCCTCCAGACCAGTACAGTTCCTCAAGCCCAGTACAGTTCCTACAGACCAGTAAATTTCCTCAAGCCCAGTACAGTTCCAGCAGACCAGTACAGTTCCTCAAGCACAGTACTGTTCCTCAAGCCCAGTACAGTTCCTCCAGCCCAGTACAGTTCCTCAAGCCCAGAACAGTTCCTCCAGACCAGTAAAGTTCCTCAAGCCCAGTACAGTTCATCCAGACCAGTACAGTTCCTCAAGTCCAGTACCGTTCCTCAAGCCCAGTACAGTTCCTCCAGACCAGTAAAGTTCCTCAAGCCCAGTACAGTTCCTCAAGCCCAGTACATTTCCTCCAGACCAGTAAAGTTCCTCAAGCCCAGTACAGTTCCTCCAGACCAGTACAGGTCCTCCAGACCACTGCAGTTCCTCCAGACCAGTACAGTTCCTCCAGACCAGTACAGTTCCTCAAGCCCAGTACAGGTCCTCCAGACCAGTACAGTTCCTCAAGCCCAGTACAGTTCCTCCAGACCAGTACAGTTCCTCAAGCACAGTACAGTTCCTCCAGACCAGTATAGTTCATCAAGCCCAGTACAGTTCCTCCAGACCAGTACAGTTCCTCCAACCCAGTACATTTCCTCCAACCCAATACATTTCCTCCAACCCAGTACAGTTCCTCCAACCCAGTACAGTTCCTCCAGCCCAGTACAGTTCCTCCAGACCAGTACAGTTCCACAAGCCCAGTACAGTTCCTCCAGAACAGTACAGTTCCTCCAGACCAGTACAGTTCCTCAAGCCCAGTACAGTTCCTCAAGCCCAGTACAGTTCCTCCAGACCAGTAGAGTTCCTCAAGCCCAGTACAGTTCCTCCAGACCAGTACAGTTCCTCAAGCCCAGTACAGTTCCTCCAGACCAGTACAGTTCATCCAGACCAGTACAGTTCCTCCAGACCAGTACAGTTCCTCAAGCACAGTACAGTTCCTCCAGACCAGTACAGTTCCTCCAGACCAGTACAGTTCCTCAATCCCAGTACAGTTCCTCCAGACCAGTACAGTTCCTCAAGCCCAGTACAGTTCCTCCAGACCAGTACAGTTCCTCCAGACCAGTACAGTTCCTCAAGCCCAGTACAGTCCCTCAAGCCCAGTACAGTCCCTCAAGCCCAGTACAGTTCCTCCAGACCAGTAAAGTTCCTCAAGCCCAGTACAGTTCCTCAAGCCCAGTACAGTTCCTCCAGCCCAGTACAGTTCCTCAAGCCCAGTACAGTTCCTCAAGCCCAGTACAGTTCCTCCAGACCAGTACAGTTCCTCAAGCCCAGTACAGTTCCTCCAGACCAGTACAGTTCCTCAAGCCCAGTACAGTTCCTCCAGACCAGTACAGTTCCTCAAGCCCAGTACAGTTCCTGAAGCCCAGTACAGTTCCTCCAGACCAGTAAAGTTCCTCAAGCCCAGTACAGTTCCTCCAGACAAGTACAGTTCGTTCCAGCCCAGTACAGTTCCTACAGACCAGTACAGTTCCTCAAGCCCAGTACAGTTCCTCCAGACCAGTATAGTTCCTCCAGACCAGTACAGTTCCTCAAGCCCAGTACAGTTCCTACAGACCAGTAAATTTCCTCAAGCCCAGTACAGTTCCAGCAGACCAGTACAGTTCCTCAAGCACAGTACTGTTCCTCAAGCCCAGTACAGTTCCTCCAGCCCAGTACAGTTCCTCAAGCCCAGAACAGTTCCTCCAGACCAGTAAAGTTCCTCAAGCCCAGTACAGTTCATCCAGACCAGTACAGTTCCTCAAGTCCAGTACCGTTCCTCAAGCCCAGTACAGTTCCTCCAGACCAGTAAAGTTCCTCAAGCCCAGTACAGTTCCTCAAGCCCAGTACAGTTCCTCCAGACCAGTAAAGTTCCTCAAGCCCAGTACAGTTCCTCAAGCCCAGTACAGTTCCTCAAGCCCGTACAGTTCCTCCAGACCAGTACAGTTCCTCCAGACCAGTACAGGTCCTCAAGCCCAGTACAGTTCCTCCAGACCAGTACAGTTCCTCCAGACCAGTACAGTTCCTCCAGACCAGTACAGTTCCTCAAGCCCAGTACAGTTCCTCCAGACCAGTACAGGTCCTCCAGACCACTGCAGTTCCTCCAGACCAGTACAGTTCCTCCAGACCAGTACAGTTCCTCAAGCCCAGTACAGGTCCTCCAGACCAGTACAGTTCCTCCAGCCCAGTACAGGTCCTCAAGCCCAGTACAGTTCCTCCAGACCAGTACAGTTCCTCCAGACCAGTACAGTTCCTCCAGACCAGTACAGTTCCTCAAACCCAGTACAGTTCCTCCAGACCAGTACAGGTCCTCCAGACCACTGCAGTTCCTCCAGACCAGTACAGTTCCTCCAGACCAGTACAGTTCCTCAAGCCCAGTACAGGTCCTCCAGACCAGTACAGTTCCTCCAGCCCAGTACAGTTCCTCAAGCCCAGTACAGTTCCTCAAGCCCAGTACAGGTCCTCAAGCCCAGTACAGTTCCTCCAGACCAGTACAGTTCCTCAAGCACAGTACAGTTCCTCCAGACCAGTATAGTTCATCAAGCCCTGTACAGTTCCTCCAGACCAGTATAGTTCCTCCAACCCAGTACAGTTCCTCCAGCCCAGTACAATTCCTCCAACCCAGTACAGTTCCTCCAACCCAGTACAGTTCCTCCAACCCAGTACATTTCCTCCAACCCAGTACAGTTCCTCCAGACCAGTATAGTTCCACAAGCCCAGTACAGTTCCTCCAGCCCAGTACAGTTCCTCAAGCCCAGAACAGTTCCTCCAGACCAGTAAAGTTCCTCAAGCCCAGTACGGTTCCTCCAGACAAGTACGGTTCCTCAAGTCCAGTACAGTTCCTCAAGCCCAGTACAGTTCCTCAAGCCCAGTACAGTTCCTCAAGCCCAGTACATTTCCTCCAGACCAGTAAAGTTCCTCAAGCCCAGTACAGTTCCTCCAGACCAGTACAGTCCTACAGACCAGTACAGGTCCTCAAGCCCAGTACAGTTCCTCCAGACAAGTACAGTTCCTCAAGCCCAGTACAGTTCCTCCAGACCAGTACAGTTCCTCCAGCCCAGTACAGTTCCTCAAGCCCAGTACAGGTCCTCAAGCCCAGTACAGTTCCTTCAGACCAGTACAGTTCCTCAAGCCCAGTACAGTTCCTCCAGACCAGTACAGTTCCTCAAGCCCAGTACAGTTCCTCCAGACCAGTAAAGTTCCTCAAGCCCAGTACAGTTCCTCAAGCCCAGTACAGTTCCTCAAGCCCGTACAGTTCCTCCAGACCAGTACAGTTCCTCCAGACCAGTACAGGTCCTCAAGCCCAGTACAGTTCCTCCAGACCAGTACAGTTCCTCCAGACCAGTACAGTTCCTCAAGCCCAGTACAGTTCCTCCATACCACTGCAGTTCCTCCAGACCTGTACAGTTCCTCCAGACCAGTACAGTTCCTCAAGCCCAGTACAGGCCCTCCAGACCAGTACAGTTCCTCCAGCCCAGTACAGTTCCTCAAGCCCAGTACAGTTCCTCAAGCCCAGTACAGTTCCTCCAGACCAGTACAGGTCCTCCAGACCACTGCAGTTCCTCCAGACCAGTACAGTTCCTCCAGACCAGTACAGTTCCTCAAGCCCAGTACAGGTCCTCAAGCCCAGTACAGTTCCTCCAGACCAGTACAGTTCCTCAAGCACAGTACAGTTCCTCCAGACCAGTATAGTTCATCAAGCCCAGTACAGTTCCTCCAGACCAGTACAGTTCCTCAAGCCCAGTACAGTTCCTCAAGCCCAGTACAATTCCTCCAGACCAGTACAGTTCCTCCAGGCCAGTACAGATCCTCCAGGCCAGTACAGTTCCTCAAGCCCAGTACAGTTCCTCCAGACCAGTAAAGTTCCTCAAGCCCAGTACAGTTCCTCAAGCCCAGTACAGTTCCTCAAGCCCGTACAGTTCCTCCAGACCAGTACAGTTCCTCCAGACCAGTACAGTTCCACCAGACCAGTACAGGTCCTCAAGCCCAGTACAGTTCCTCCAGACAAGTACAGTTCCTCCAGACCAGTACAGTTCCTCAAGCCCATTACAGTTCCTCCAGACCAGTACAGTTCCTCCAGACCACTGCAGTTCCTCCAGACCAGTACAGTTCCTCCAGACCAGTAAAGTTCCTCCAGACCAGTACAGTTCCTCAAGCCCAGTACAGGTCCTCCAGACCAGTACAGTTCCTCCAGACCAGTACAGTTCCTCAAGCCCAGTACAGTTCCTCAAGCCCAGTACAGTTCCTCCAGACCAGTACAGGTCCTCCAGACCACTGCAGTTCCTCCAGACCAGTACAGTTCCTCCAGACCAGTACAGTTCCTCAAGCCCAGTACAGGTCCTCCAGACCAGTACAGTTCCTCAAGCCCAGTACAGTTCCTCCAGACCAGTACAGTTCCTCAAGCACAGTACAGTTCCTCCAGACCAGTATAGTTCATCAAGCCCAGTACAGTTCCTCCAGACCAGTACAGTTGCCCCAACCCAGTACATTTCCTCCAACCCAATACATTTCATCCAACCCAGTACAGTTCCTCCAACCCAGTACAGTTCCTCCAGCCCAGTACAGTTCCTCCAGACCAGTACAGTTCCACAAGCCCAGTACAGTTCCTCCAGAACAGTACAGTTCCTCCAGACCAGTACAGTTCCTCAAGCCCAGTACAGTTCCTCAAGCCCAGTACAGTTCCTCCAGACCAGTAGAGTTCCTCAAGCCCAGTACAGTTCCTCCAGACCAGTACAGTTCCTCAAGCCCAGTACAGTTCCTCCAGACCAGTACAGTTCATCCAGACCAGTACAGTTCCTCCAGACCAGTACAGTTCCTCAAGCACAGTACAGTTCCTCCAGACCAGTACAGTTCCTCCAGACCAGTACAGTTCCTCCAGACCAGTACAGTTCCTCAATCCCAGTACAGTTCCTCCAGACCAGTACAGTTCCTCAAGCCCAGTACAGTTCCTCCAGACCAGTACAGTTCCTCCAGACCAGTACAGTTCCTCAAGCCCAGTACAGTCCCTCAAGCCCAGTACAGTCCCTCAAGCCCAGTACAGTTCCTCCAGACCAGTAAAGTTCCTCAAGCCCAGTACAGTTCCTCAAGCCCAGTACAGTTCCTCCAGCCCAGTACAGTTCCTCAAGCCCAGTACAGTTCCTCAAGCCCAGTACAGTTCCTCCAGACCAGTACAGTTCCTCAAGCCCAGTACAGTTCCTCCAGACCAGTACAGTTCCTCAAGCCCAGTACAGTTCCTCCAGACCAGTACAGTTCCTCAAGCCCAGTACAGTTCCTGAAGCCCAGTACAGTTCCTCCAGACCAGTAAAGTTCCTCAAGCCCAGTACAGTTCCTCCAGACAAGTACAGTTCGTTCCAGCCCAGTACAGTTCCTACAGACCAGTACAGTTCCTCAAGCCCAGTACAGTTCCTCCAGACCAGTATAGTTCCTCCAGACCAGTACAGTTCCTCAAGCCCAGTACAGTTCCTACAGACCAGTAAATTTCCTCAAGCCCAGTACAGTTCCAGCAGACCAGTACAGTTCCTCAAGCACAGTACTGTTCCTCAAGCCCAGTACAGTTCCTCCAGCCCAGTACAGTTCCTCAAGCCCAGAACAGTTCCTCCAGACCAGTAAAGTTCCTCAAGCCCAGTACAGTTCATCCAGACCAGTACAGTTCCTCAAGTCCAGTACCGTTCCTCAAGCCCAGTACAGTTCCTCCAGACCAGTAAAGTTCCTCAAGCCCAGTACAGTTCCTCAAGCCCAGTACATTTCCTCCAGACCAGTAAAGTTCCTCAAGCCCAGTACAGTTCCTCCAGACCAGTACAGTCCTCCAGACCAGTACAGGTCCTCAAGCCCAGTACAGTTCCTCCAGACCAGTACAGTTCCTCAAGCCCAGTACAGTTCCTCCAGACCAGTACAGTTCCTCCAGCCCAGTACAGTTCCTCAAGCCCAGTACAGGTCCTCAAGCCCAGTACAGTTCCTTCAGACCAGTACAGTTCCTCAAGCCCAGTACAGTTCCTCCAGACCAGTACAGTTCCTCAAGCCCAGTACAGTTCCTCCAGACCAGTAAAGTTCCTCAAGCCCAGTACAGTTCCTGAAGCCCAGTACAGTTCCTCAAGCCCGTACAGTTCCTCCAGACCAGTACAGTTCCTCCAGACCAGTACAGGTCCTCAAGCCCAGTACAGTTCCTCCAGACCAGTACAGTTCCTCCAGACCAGTACAGTTCCTCCAGACCAGTACAGTTCCTCAAGCCCAGTACAGTTCCTCCAGACCAGTACAGGTCCTCCAGACCACTGCAGTTCCTCCAGACCAGTACAGTTCCTCCAGACCAGTACAGTTCCTCAAGCCCAGTACAGGTCCTCCAGACCAGTACAGTTCCTCCAGCCCAGTACAGGTCCTCAAGCCCAGTACAGTTCCTCCAGACCAGTACAGTTCCTCCAGACCAGTACAGTTCCTCCAGACCAGTACAGTTCCTCAAACCCAGTACAGTTCCTCCAGACCAGTACAGGTCCTCCAGACCACTGCAGTTCCTCCAGACCAGTACAGTTCCTCCAGACCAGTACAGTTCCTCAAGCCCAGTACAGGTCCTCCAGACCAGTACAGTTCCTCCAGCCCAGTACAGTTCCTCAAGCCCAGTACAGTTCCTCAAGCCCAGTACAGTTCCTCCAGACCAGTACAGGTCCTCCAGACCAGTACAGGTCCTCCAGACCACTGCAGTTCCTCCAGACCAGTACAGTTCCTCCAGACCAGTACAGTTCCTCAAGCCCAGTACAGGTCCTCAAGCCCAGTACAGTTCCTCCAGACCAGTACAGTTCCTCAAGCACAGTACAGTTCCTCCAGACCAGTACAGTTCCTCCAGACCAGTACAGTTCCTCCAACCCAGTACAGTTCCTCCAACCCAGTACATTTCCTCCAACCCAGTACAGTTCCTCCAGCCCAGTACAGTTCCTCCAACCCAGTACAGTTCCTCCAACCCAGTACAGTTCCTCCAGACCAGTATAGTTCCACAAGCCCAGTACAGTTCCTCCAGCCCAGCACAGTTCCTCAAGCCCAGAACAGTTCCTCCAGACCAGTAAAGTTCCTCAAGCCCAGTACAGTTCCTCCAGACCAGTACAGTTCCTCAAGCCCAGTACAGTTCCTCAAGCCCAGTACATTTCCTCCAGACCAGTAAAGTTCCTCAAGCCCAGTACAGTTCCTCCAGACCAGTACAGTTCCTCAAGCCCAGTACAGTTCCTCCAGACCAGTACAGTTCCTCCAGCCCAGTACAGTTCCTCAAGCCCAGTACAGGTCCTCAAGCCCAGTACAGTTCCTTCAGACCAGTACAGTTCCTCAAGCCCAGTACAGTTCCTCCAGACCAGTACAGTTCCTCAAGCCCAGTACAGTTCCTCCAGACCAGTAAAGTTCCTCAAGCCCAGTACAGTTCCTCAAGCCCAGTACAGTTCCTCAAGCCCGTACAGTTCCTCCAGACCAGTACAGTTCCTCCAGACCAGTACAGGTCCTCAAGCCCAGTACAGTTCCTCCAGACCAGTACAGTTCCTCCAGACCAGTACAGTTCCTCCAGACCAGTACAGTTCCTCAAGCCCAGTACAGTTCCTCCAGACCACTGCAGTTCCTCCAGACCAGTACAGTTCCTCCAGACCAGTACAGTTCCTCAAGCCCAGTACAGGCCCTCCAGACCAGTACAGGCCCTCCAGACCAGTACAGTTCCTCCAGCCCAGTACAGTTCCTCAAGCCCAGTACAGTTCCTCAAGCCCAGTACAGTTCCTCCAGACCAGTACAGGTCCTCCAGACCACTGCAGTTCCTCCAGACCAGTACAGTTCCTCCAGACCAGTACAGTTCCTCAAGCCCAGTACAGGTCCTCAAGCCCAGTACAGTTCCTCCAGACCAGTACAGTTCCTCAAGCACAGTACAGTTCCTCCAGACCAGTACAGGTCCTCAAGCCCAGTACAGTTCCTCCAGACCAGTACAGTTCCTCCAGACCAGTACAGTTCCTCCAGACCAGTACAGTTCCTCAAACCCAGTACAGTTCCTCCAGACCAGTACAGGTCCTCCAGACCACTGCAGTTCCTCCAGACCAGTACAGTTCCTCCAGACCAGTACAGTTCCTCAAGCCCAGTACAGGTCCTCCAGACCAGTACAGTTCCTCCAGCCCAGTACAGTTCCTCAAGCCCAGTACAGTTCCTCAAGCCCAGTACAGTTCCTCCAGACCAGTACAGGTCCTCCAGACCACTACAGGTCCTCCAGACCACTGCAGTTCCTCCAGACCAGTACAGTTCCTCCAGACCAGTACAGTTCCTCAAGCCCAGTACAGGTCCTCAAGCCCAGTACAGTTCCTCCAGACCAGTACAGTTCCTCAAGCACAGTACAGTTCCTCCAGACCAGTACAGTTCCTCCAGACCAGTACAGTTCCTCCAACCCAGTACAGTTCCTCCAACCCAGTACATTTCCTCCAACCCAGTACAGTTCCTCCAGCCCAGTACAGTTCCTCCAACCCAGTACAGTTCCTCCAACCCAGTACAGTTCCTCCAGACCAGTATAGTTCCACAAGCTCAGTACAGTTCCTCCAGACCAGTACAGTTCCTCCAGACCAGTACAGTTCCTCCAGACCAGTACAGTCCTCCAGACCAGTACAGTTCCTCCAGACCAGTACAGTTCCTCAAGCCCAGTACAGTTCCTCAAGCCCAGTACAGTTCCTCCAGACCAGTACAGTTCCTCAAGCCCATGACAGTTCCTCCAGACCAGTACAGTTCCTCAAGCCCAGTACAGTTCCTGAAGCCCAGTACAGTTCCTCCAGACCAGTAAAGTTCCTCAAGCCCAGTACAGTTCCTCCAGACAAGTACAGTTCGTTCCAGCCCAGTACAGTTCCTACAGACCAGTACAGTTCCTCAAGCCCAGTACAGTTCCTACAGACCAGTACAGTTCCTCCAGACCAGTACAGTTCCTCAAGCCCAGTACAGTTCCTACAGACCAGTAAATTTCCTCAAGCCCAGTACAGTTCCAGCAGACCAGTACAGTTCCTCAAGCACAGTACTGTTCCTCAAGCCCAGTACAGTTCCTCCAGCCCAGTACAGTTCCTCAAGCCCAGAACAGTTCCTCCAGACCAGTAAAGTTCCTCAAGCCCAGTACAGTTCATCCAGACCAGTACAGTTCCTCAAGTCCAGTACCGTTCCTCAAGCCCAGTACAGTTCCTCCAGACCAGTAAAGTTCCTCAAGCCCAGTACAGTTCCTCAAGCCCAGTACATTTCCTCCAGACCAGTAAAGTTCCTCAAGCCCAGTACAGTTCCTCCAGACCAGTACAGTCCTCCAGACCAGTACAGGTCCTCAAGCCCAGTACAGTTCCTCCAGACCAGTACAGTTCCTCAAGCCCAGTACAGTTCCTCCAGACCAGTACAGTTCCTCCAGCCCAGTACAGTTCCTCAAGCCCAGTACAGGTCCTCAAGCCCAGTACAGTTCCTTCAGACCAGTACAGTTCCTCAAGCCCAGTACAGTTCCTCCAGACCAGTACAGTTCCTCAAGCCCAGTACAGTTCCTCCAGACCAGTAAAGTTCCTCAAGCCCAGTACAGTTCCTCAAGCCCAGTACAGTTCCTCAAGCCCGTACAGTTCCTCCAGACCAGTACAGTTCCTCCAGACCAGTACAGGTCCTCAAGCCCAGTACAGTTCCTCCAGACCAGTACAGTTCCTCCAGACCAGTACAGTTCCTCCAGACCAGTACAGTTCCTCAAACCCAGTACAGTTCCTCCAGACCAGTACAGGTCCTCCAGACCACTGCAGTTCCTCCAGACCAGTACAGTTCCTCCAGACCAGTACAGTTCCTCAAGCCCAGTACAGGTCCTCCAGACCAGTACAGTTCCTCCAGCCCAGTACAGTTCCTCAAGCCCAGTACAGTTCCTCAAGCCCAGTACAGTTCCTCCAGACCAGTACAGGTCCTCCAGACCACTACAGGTCCTCCAGACCACTGCAGTTCCTCCAGACCAGTACAGTTCCTCCAGACCAGTACAGTTCCTCAAGCCCAGTACAGGTCCTCAAGCCCAGTACAGTTCCTCCAGACCAGTACAGTTCCTCAAGCACAGTACAGTTCCTCCAGACCAGTACAGTTCCTCCAGACCAGTACAGTTCCTCCAACCCAGTACAGTTCCTCCAACCCAGTACATTTCCTCCAACCCAGTACAGTTCCTCCAGCCCAGTACAGTTCCTCCAACCCAGTACAGTTCCTCCAACCCAGTACAGTTCCTCCAGACCAGTATAGTTCCACAAGCCCAGTACAGTTCCTCCAGCCCAGCACAGTTCCTCAAGCCCAGAACAGTTCCTCCAGACCAGTAAAGTTCCTCAAGCCCAGTACAGTTCCTCCAGACCAGTACAGTTCCTCAAGCCCAGTACAGTTCCTCAAGCCCAGTACATTTCCTCCAGACCAGTAAAGTTCCTCAAGCCCAGTACAGTTCCTCCAGACCAGTACAGTCCTCCAGACCAGTACAGGTCCTCAAGCCCAGTACAGTTCCTCCAGACCAGTACAGTTCCTCAAGCCCAGTACAGTTCCTCCAGACCAGTACAGTTCCTCCAGCCCAGTACAGTTCCTCAAGCCCAGTACAGGTCCTCAAGCCCAGTACAGTTCCTTCAGACCAGTACAGTTCCTCAAGCCCAGTACAGTTCCTCCAGACCAGTACAGTTCCTCAAGCCCAGTACAGTTCCTCCAGACCAGTAAAGTTCCTCAAGCCCAGTACAGTTCCTCAAGCCCAGTACAGTTCCTCAAGCCCGTACAGTTCCTCCAGACCAGTACAGTTCCTCCAGACCAGTACAGGTCCTCAAGCCCAGTACAGTTCCTCCAGACCAGTAGAGTTCCTCCAGACCAGTACAGTTCCTCCAGACCAGTACAGTTCCTCAAGCCCAGTACAGTTCCTCCAGACCACTGCAGTTCCTCCAGACCAGTACAGTTCCTCCAGACCAGTACAGTTCCTCAAGCCCAGTACAGGCCCTCCAGACCAGTACAGGCCCTCCAGACCAGTACAGTTCCTCCAGCCCAGTACAGTTCCTCAAGCCCAGTACAGTTCCTCAAGCCCAGTACAGTTCCTCCAGACCAGTACAGGTCCTCCAGACCACTGCAGTTCCTCCAGACCAGTACAGTTCCTCCAGACCAGTACAGTTCCTCAAGCCCAGTACAGGTCCTCAAGCCCAGTACAGTTCCTCCAGACCAGTACAGTTCCTCAAGCACAGTACAGTTCCTCCAGACCAGTATAGTTCATCAAGCCCAGTACAGTTCCTCCAGACCAGTATAGTTCCTCCAACCCAGTACAGTTCCTCCAACCCAGTACAGTTCCTCCAAACCAGTACATTTCCTCCAACCCAGTACAGTTCCTCCAGCCCAGTACAATTCCTCCAACCCAGTACAGTTCCTCCAACCCAGTACAGTTCCTCCAACCCAGTACATTTCCTCCAACTCAGTACAGTTCCTCCAGACCAGTATAGTTCCACAAGCCCAGTACAGTTCCTCCAGACCAGTACAGTTCCTCCAGACCAGTACAGTTCCTCAGGCCCAGTACAGTTCCTCCAGACCAGTATAGTTCCTCAAGCCCAGTACAGTTCCTCCAGACCAGTAGAGTTCCTCAAGCCGAGTACATTTCCTCCAGACCATTACAGTTCCTCAAGCCCAGTACAGTTCCTCCAGACCAGTACAGTTCCTCCAGACCAGTACAGTTCCTCCAGCCCAGTACAGTTCCTCAAGCCCAGTACAGGTCCTCAAGCCCAGTACAGTTCCTTCAGACCAGTACAGTTCCTCAAGCCCAGTACAGTTCCTCAAGCCCAGTACAGTTCCTCCAGACCAGTACAGTTCCTCAAGTCCAGTACAGTTCCTCAAGCCCAGTACAGTTCCTCCAGACCAGTAAAGTTCCTCAAGCCCAGTACAGTTCCTCAAGCCCAGTACATTTCCTCCAGACCAGTAAAGTTCCTCAAGCCCAGTACAATTCCTCCAGACCAGTACAGTCCTCCAGACCAGTACAGGTCCTCAAGCCCAGTACAGTTCCTCCAGACCAGTACAGTTCCTCAAGCCCAGTACAGTTCCTCCAGCCCAGTACAGTTCCTCCAGCCCAGTACAGTTCCTCAAGCCCAGTACAGGTCTTCAAGCCCAGTACAGTTCCTCAAGCCCAGTACAGTTCCTCCAGACCAGTACAGTTCCTCAAGCCCAGTAGAGTTCCTCCAGACCAGTAAAGTTCCTCAAGCCCAGTACAGTTCCTCAAGCCCAGTACAGTTCCTCAAGCCCGTACAGTTCCTCCAGACCAGTACAGTTCCTCCAGACCAGTACAGGTCCTCAAGCCCAGTACAGTTCCTCCAGACCAGTACAGTTCCTCCAGACCAGTACTGTTCCTCCAGACCAGTACAGTTCCTCAAGCCCAGTACAGTTCCTCCAGACCAGTACAGGTCCTCCAGACCACTGCAGTTCCTCCAGACCAGTACAGTTCCTCCAGACCAGTACAGTTCCTCAAGCCCAGTACAGGTCCTCCAGACCAGTACAGTTCCTCCAGCCCAGTACAGTTCCTCAAGCCCAGTACAGTTCCTCAAGCCCAGTACAGTTCCTCCAGACCAGTACAGGTCCTCCAGACCACTGCAGTTCCTCCAGACCAGTACAGTTCCTCCAGACCAGTACAGTTCCTCAAGCCCAGTACAGGTCCTCAAGCCCAGTACAGTTCCTCCAGACCAGTACAGTTCCTCAAGCACAGTACAGTTCCTCCAGACCAGTATAGTTCATCAAGCCCAGTACAGTTCCTCCAGACCAGTATAGTTCCTCCAACCCAGTACAGTTCCTCCAGCCCAGTACAATTCCTCCAACCCAGTACAGTTCCTCCAACCCAGTACAGTTCCTCCAACCCAGTACATTTCCTCCAACCCAGTACAGTTCCTCCAGACCAGTATAGTTCCACAAGCCCAGTACAGTTCCTCCAGCCCAGTACAGTTCCTCAAGCCCAGAACAGTTCCTCCAGACCAATAAAGTTCCTCAAGCCCAGTACGGTTCCTCCAGACAAGTACGGTTCCTCAAGTCCAGTACAGTTCCTCAAGCCCAGTACAGTTCCTCAAGCCCAGTACAGTTCCTCAAGCCCAGTACATTTCCTCCAGACCAGTAAAGTTCCTCAAGCCCAGTACAGTTCCTCCAGACCAGTACAGTCATCCAGACCAGTACAGGTCCTCAAGCCCAGTACAGTTCCTCCAGACCAGTACAGTTCCTCAAGCCCAGTACAGTTCCTACAGACCAGTACAGTTCCTCAAGCCCAGTACAGTTCCTCCAGACCAGTACAGTTCCTCCAGACCAGTACAGTTCCTCAAGCCCAGTACAGTTCCTACAGACCAGTAAATTTCCTCAAGCCCAGTACAGTTCCAGCAGACCAGTACAGTTCCTCAAGCACAGTACTGTTCCTCAAGCCCAGTACAGTTCCTCCAGCCCAGTACAGTTCCTCCAGCCCAGTACAGTTCCTCAAGCCCAGAACAGTTCCTCCAGACCAGTAAAGTTCCTCAAGCCCAGTACAGTTCCTCCAGACCAGTACAGTTCCTCAAGTCCAGTACAGTTCCTCAAGCCCAGTACAGTTCCTCCAGACCAGTAAAGTTCCTCAAGCCCAGTACAGTTCCTCAAGCCCAGTACATTTCCTCCAGACCAGTAAAGTTCCTCAAGCCCAGTACAGTTCCTCCAGACCAGTACAGTCCTCCAGACCAGTACAGGTCCTCAAGCCCAGTACAGTTCCTCCAGACCAGTACAGTTCCTCAAGCCCAGTACAGTTCCTCCAGCCCAGTACAGTTCCTCCAGCCCAGTACAGTTCCTCAAGCCCAGTACAGGTCTTCAAGCCCAGTACAGTTCCTCAAGCCCAGTACAGTTCCTCCAGACCAGTACAGTTCCTCAAGCCCAGTACAGTTCCTCCAGACCAGTAAAGTTCCTCAAGCCCAGTACAGTTCCTCAAGCCCAGTACAGTTCCTCAAGCCCGTACAGTTCCTCCAGACCAGTACAGTTCCTCCAGACCAGTACAGGTCCTCAAGCCCAGTACAGTTCCTCCAGACCAGTACAGTTCCTCCAGACCAGTACAGTTCCTCCAGACCAGTACAGTTCCTCAAGCCCAGTACAGTTCCTCCAGACCAGTACAGGTCCTCCAGACCACTGCAGTTCCTCCAGACCAGTACAGTTCCTCCAGACCAGTACAGTTCCTCAAGCCCAGTACAGGTCCTCCAGACCAGTACAGTTCCTCCAGCCCAGTACAGTTCCTCAAGCCCAGTACAGTTCCTCAAGCCCAGTACAGTTCCTCCAGACCAGTACAGGTCCTCCAGACCACTGCAGTTCCTCCAGACCAGTACAGTTCCTCCAGACCAGTACAGTTCCTCAAGCCCAGTACAGGTCCTCAAGCCCAGTACAGTTCCTCCAGACCAGTACAGTTCCTCAAGCACAGTACAGTTCCTCCAGACCAGTATAGTTCATCAAGCCCAGTACAGTTCCTCCAGACCAGTATAGTTCCTCCAACCCAGTACAGTTCCTCCAGCCCAGTACAATTCCTCCAACCCAGTACAGTTCCTCCAACCCAGTACAGTTCCTCCAACCCAGTACATTTCCTCCAACCCAGTACAGTTCCTCCAGACCAGTATAGTTCCACAAGCCCAGTACAGTTCCTCCAGCCCAGTACAGTTCCTCAAGCCCAGAACAGTTCCTCCAGACCAGTAAAGTTCCTCAAGCCCAGTACGGTTCCTCCAGACAAGTACGGTTCCTCAAGTCCAGTACAGTTCCTCAAGCCCAGTACAGTTCCTCAAGCCCAGTACAGTTCCTCAAGCCCAGTACATTTCCTCCAGACCAGTAAAGTTCCTCAAGCCCAGTACAGTTCCTCCAGACCAGTACAGTCCTCCAGACCAGTACAGGTCCTCAAGCCCAGTACAGTTCCTCCAGACCAGTACAGTTCCTCAAGCCCAGTACAGTTCCTCCAGACCAGTACAGTTCCTCCAGCCCAGTACAGTTCCTCAAGCCCAGTACAGGTCCTCAAGCCCAGTACAGTTCCTTCAGACCAGTACAGTTCCTCAAGCCCAGTACAGTTCCTCCAGACCAGTACAGTTCCTCAAGCCCAGTACAGTTCCTCCAGACCAGTAAAGTTCCTCAAGCCCAGTACAGTTCCTCAAGCCCAGTACAGTTCCTCAAGCCCGTACAGTTCCTCCAGACCAGTACAGTTCCTCCAGACCAGTACAGGTCCTCAAGCCCAGTACAGTTCCTCCAGACCAGTACAGTTCCTCCAGACCAGTACAGTTCCTCCAGACCAGTACAGTTCCTCAAGCCCAGTACAGTTCCTCCATACCACTGCAGTTCCTCCAGACCAGTACAGTTCCTCCAGACCAGTACAGTTCCTCAAGCCCAGTACAGGCCCTCCAGACCAGTACAGTTCCTCCAGCCCAGTACAGTTCCTCAAGCCCAGTACAGTTCCTCAAGCCCAGTACAGTTCCTCCAGACCAGTACAGGTCCTCCAGACCACTGCAGTTCCTCCAGACCAGTACAGTTCCTCCAGACCAGTACAGTTCCTCAAGCCCAGTACAGGTCCTCAAGCCCAGTACAGTTCCTCCAGACCAGTACAGTTCCTCAAGCACAGTACAGTTCCTCCAGACCAGTATAGTTCATCAAGCCCAGTACAGTTCCTCCAGACCAGTACAGTTCCTCAAGCCCAGTACAGTTCCTCAAGCCCAGTACAATTCCTCCAGACCAGTACAGTTCCTCCAGGCCAGTACAGATCCTCCAGGCCAGTACAGTTCCTCAAGCCCAGTACAGTTCCTCCAGACCAGTAAAGTTCCTCAAGCCCAGTACAGTTCCTCAAGCCCAGTACAGTTCCTCAAGCCCGTACAGTTCCTCCAGACCAGTACAGTTCCTCCAGACCAGTACAGTTCCACCAGACCAGTACAGGTCCTCAAGCCCAGTACAGTTCCTCCAGACAAGTACAGTTCCTCCAGACCAGTACAGTTCCTCAAGCCCATTACAGTTCCTCCAGACCAGTACAGTTCCTCCAGACCACTGCAGTTCCTCCAGACCAGTACAGTTCCTCCAGACCAGTACAGTTCCTCCAGACCAGTACAGTTCCTCAAGCCCAGTACAGGTCCTCCAGACCAGTACAGTTCCTCCAGACCAGTACAGTTCCTCAAGCCCAGTACAGTTCCTCAAGCCCAGTACAGTTCCTCCAGACCAGTACAGGTCCTCCAGACCACTGCAGTTCCTCCAGACCAGTACAGTTCCTCCAGACCAGTACAGTTCCTCAAGCCCAGTACAGGTCCTCCAGACCAGTACAGTTCCTCAAGCCCAGTACAGTTCCTCCAGACCAGTACAGTTCCTCAAGCACAGTACAGTTCCTCCAGACCAGTATAGTTCATCAAGCCCAGTACAGTTCCTCCAGACCAGTACAGTTCCTCCAACCCAGTACATTTCCTCCAACCCAGTACATTTCCTCCAACCCAGTACAGTTCCTCCAACCCAGTACAGTTCCTCCAGCCCAGTACAGTTCCTCCAGACCAGTACAGTTCCACAAGCCCAGTACAGTTCCTCCAGAACAGTACAGTTCCTCCAGACCAGTACAGTTCCTCAAGCCCAGTACAGTTCCTCAAGCCCAGTACAGTTCCTCCAGACCAGTAGAGTTCCTCAAGCCCAGTACAGTTCCTCCAGACCAGTACAGTTCCTCAAGCCCAGTACAGTTCCTCCAGACCAGTACAGTTCATCCAGACCAGTACAGTTCCTCCAGACCAGTACAGTTCCTCAAGCACAGTACAGTTCCTCCAGACCAGTACAGTTCCTCCAGACCAGTACAGTTCCTCAATCCCAGTACAGTTCCTCCAGACCAGTACAGTTCCTCAAGCCCAGTACAGTTCCTCCAGACCAGTACAGTTCCTCCAGACCAGTACAGTTCCTCAAGCCCAGAACAGTCCCTCAAGCCCAGTACAGTCCCTCAAGCCCAGTACAGTTCCTCCAGACCAGTAAAGTTCCTCAAGCCCAGTACAGTTCCTCAAGCCCAGTACAGTTCCTCCAGCCCAGTACAGTTCCTCAAGCCCAGTACAGTTCCTCAAGCCCAGTACAGTTCCTCCAGACCAGTACAGTTCCTCCAGACCAGTACAGTTCCTCAAGCCCAGTACAGTTCCTACAGACCAGTAAATTTCCTCAAGCCCAGTACAGTTCCAGCAGACCAGTACAGTTCCTCAAGCACAGTACTGTTCCTCAAGCCCAGTACAGTTCCTCCAGCCCAGTACAGTTCCTCCAGCCCAGTACAGTTCCTCAAGCCCAGAACAGTTCCTCCAGACCAGTAAAGTTCCTCAAGCCCAGTACAGTTCCTCCAGACCAGTACAGTTCCTCAAGTCCAGTACAGTTCCTCAAGCCCAGTACAGTTCCTCCAGACCAGTAAAGTTCCTCAAGCCCAGTACAGTTCCTCAAGCCCAGTACATTTCCTCCAGACCAGTAAAGTTCCTCAAGCCCAGTACAGTTCCTCCAGACCAGTACAGTCCTCCAGACCAGTACAGGTCCTCAAGCCCAGTACAGTTCCTCCAGACCAGTACAGTTCCTCAAGCCCAGTACAGTTCCTCCAGCCCAGTACAGTTCCTCCAGCCCAGTACAGTTCCTCAAGCCCAGTACAGGTCTTCAAGCCCAGTACAGTTCCTCAAGCCCAGTACAGTTCCTCCAGACCAGTACAGTTCCTCAAGCCCAGTACAGTTCCTCCAGACCAGTAAAGTTCCTCAAGCCCAGTACAGTTCCTCAAGCCCAGTACAGTTCCTCAAGCCCGTACAGTTCCTCCAGACCAGTACAGTTCCTCCAGACCAGTACAGGTCCTCAAGCCCAGTACAGTTCCTCCAGACCAGTACAGTTCCTCCAGACCAGTACAGTTCCTCCAGACCAGTACAGTTCCTCAAGCCCAGTACAGTTCCTCCAGACCAGTACAGGTCCTCCAGACCACTGCAGTTCCTCCAGACCAGTACAGTTCCTCCAGACCAGTACAGTTCCTCAAGCCCAGTACAGGTCCTCCAGACCAGTACAGTTCCTCCAGCCCAGTACAGTTCCTCAAGCCCAGTACAGTTCCTCAAGCCCAGTACAGTTCCTCCAGACCAGTACAGGTCCTCCAGACCACTGCAGTTCCTCCAGACCAGTACAGTTCCTCCAGACCAGTACAGTTCCTCAAGCCCAGTACAGGTCCTCAAGCCCAGTACAGTTCCTCCAGACCAGTACAGTTCCTCAAGCACAGTACAGTTCCTCCAGACCAGTATAGTTCATCAAGCCCAGTACAGTTCCTCCAGACCAGTATAGTTCCTCCAACCCAGTACAGTTCCTCCAGCCCAGTACAATTCCTCCAACCCAGTACAGTTCCTCCAACCCAGTACAGTTCCTCCAACCCAGTACATTTCCTCCAACCCAGTACAGTTCCTCCAGACCAGTATAGTTCCACAAGCCCAGTACAGTTCCTCCAGCCCAGTACAGTTCCTCAAGCCCAGAACAGTTCCTCCAGACCAGTAAAGTTCCTCAAGCCCAGTACGGTTCCTCCAGACAAGTACGGTTCCTCAAGTCCAGTACAGTTCCTCAAGCCCAGTACAGTTCCTCAAGCCCAGTACAGTTCCTCAAGCCCAGTACATTTCCTCCAGACCAGTAAAGTTCCTCAAGCCCAGTACAGTTCCTCCAGACCAGTACAGTCCTCCAGACCAGTACAGGTCCTCAAGCCCAGTACAGTTCCTCCAGACCAGTACAGTTCCTCAAGCCCAGTACAGTTCCTCCAGACCAGTACAGTTCCTCCAGCCCAGTACAGTTCCTCAAGCCCAGTACAGGTCCTCAAGCCCAGTACAGTTCCTTCAGACCAGTACAGTTCCTCAAGCCCAGTACAGTTCCTCCAGACCAGTACAGTTCCTCAAGCCCAGTACAGTTCCTCCAGACCAGTAAAGTTCCTCAAGCCCAGTACAGTTCCTCAAGCCCAGTACAGTTCCTCAAGCCCGTACAGTTCCTCCAGACCAGTACAGTTCCTCCAGACCAGTACAGGTCCTCAAGCCCAGTACAGTTCCTCCAGACCAGTACAGTTCCTCCAGACCAGTACAGTTCCTCCAGACCAGTACAGTTCCTCAAGCCCAGTACAGTTCCTCCATACCACTGCAGTTCCTCCAGACCAGTACAGTTCCTCCAGACCAGTACAGTTCCTCAAGCCCAGTACAGGCCCTCCAGACCAGTACAGTTCCTCCAGCCCAGTACAGTTCCTCAAGCCCAGTACAGTTCCTCAAGCCCAGTACAGTTCCTCCAGACCAGTACAGGTCCTCCAGACCACTGCAGTTCCTCCAGACCAGTACAGTTCCTCCAGACCAGTACAGTTCCTCAAGCCCAGTACAGGTCCTCAAGCCCAGTACAGTTCCTCCAGACCAGTACAGTTCCTCAAGCACAGTACAGTTCCTCCAGACCAGTATAGTTCATCAAGCCCAGTACAGTTCCTCCAGACCAGTACAGTTCCTCAAGCCCAGTACAGTTCCTCAAGCCCAGTACAATTCCTCCAGACCAGTACAGTTCCTCCAGGCCAGTACAGATCCTCCAGGCCAGTACAGTTCCTCAAGCCCAGTACAGTTCCTCCAGACCAGTAAAGTTCCTCAAGCCCAGTACAGTTCCTCAAGCCCAGTACAGTTCCTCAAGCCCGTACAGTTCCTCCAGACCAGTACAGTTCCTCCAGACCAGTACAGTTCCACCAGACCAGTACAGGTCCTCAAGCCCAGTACAGTTCCTCCAGACAAGTACAGTTCCTCCAGACCAGTACAGTTCCTCAAGCCCATTACAGTTCCTCCAGACCAGTACAGTTCCTCCAGACCACTGCAGTTCCTCCAGACCAGTACAGTTCCTCCAGACCAGTACAGTTCCTCCAGACCAGTACAGTTCCTCAAGCCCAGTACAGGTCCTCCAGACCAGTACAGTTCCTCCAGACCAGTACAGTTCCTCAAGCCCAGTACAGTTCCTCAAGCCCAGTACAGTTCCTCCAGACCAGTACAGGTCCTCCAGACCACTGCAGTTCCTCCAGACCAGTACAGTTCCTCCAGACCAGTACAGTTCCTCAAGCCCAGTACAGGTCCTCCAGACCAGTACAGTTCCTCAAGCCCAGTACAGTTCCTCCAGACCAGTACAGTTCCTCAAGCACAGTACAGTTCCTCCAGACCAGTATAGTTCATCAAGCCCAGTACAGTTCCTCCAGACCAGTACAGTTCCTCCAACCCAGTACATTTCCTCCAACCCAGTACATTTCCTCCAACCCAGTACAGTTCCTCCAACCCAGTACAGTTCCTCCAGCCCAGTACAGTTCCTCCAGACCAGTACAGTTCCACAAGCCCAGTACAGTTCCTCCAGAACAGTACAGTTCCTCCAGACCAGTACAGTTCCTCAAGCCCAGTACAGTTCCTCCAGACCAGTAGAGTTCCTCAAGCCCAGTACAGTTCCTCCAGACCAGTACAGTTCCTCAAGCCCAGTACAGTTCCTCCAGACCAGTACAGTTCATCCAGACCAGTACAGTTCCTCCAGACCAGTACAGTTCCTCAAGCACAGTACAGTTCCTCCAGACCAGTACAGTTCCTCCAGACCAGTACAGTTCCTCAATCCCAGTACAGTTCCTCCAGACCAGTACAGTTCCTCAAGCCCAGTACAGTTCCTCCAGACCAGTACAGTTCCTCCAGACCAGTACAGTTCCTCAAGCCCAGTACAGTCCCTCAAGCCCAGTACAGTCCCTCAAGCCCAGTACAGTTCCTCCAGACCAGTAAAGTTCCTCAAGCCCAGTACAGTTCCTCAAGCCCAGTACAGTTCCTCCAGCCCAGTACAGTTCCTCAAGCCCAGTACAGTTCCTCAAGCCCAGTACAGTTCCTCCAGACCAGTACAGTTCCTCAAGCCCAGTACAGTTCCTCCAGACCAGTACAGTTCCTCAAGCCCTGTACAGTTCCTCCAGACCAGTAAAGTTCCTCAAGCCCAGTACAGTTCCTCCAGACAAGTACAGTTCGTTCCAGCCCAGTACAGTTCCTACAGACCAGTACAGTTCCTCAAGCCCAGTACAGTTCCTCCAGACCAGTACAGTTCCTCCAGACCAGTACAGTTCCTCAAGCCCAGTACAGTTCCTACAGACCAGTAAATTTCCTCAAGCCCAGTACAGTTCCAGCAGACCAGTACAGTTCCTCAAGGACAGTACTGTTCCTCAAGCCCAGTACAGTTCCTCCAGCCCAGTACAGTTCCTCAAGCCCAGAACAGTTCCTCCAGACCAGTAAAGTTCCTCAAGCCCAGTACAGTTCATCCAGACCAGTACAGTTCCTCAAGTCCAGTACCGTTCCTCAAGCCCAGTACAGTTCCTCCAGACCAGTAAAGTTCCTCAAGCCCAGTACAGTTCCTCAAGCCCAGTACATTTCCTCCAGACCAGTAAAGTTCCTCAAGCCCAGTACAGTTCCTCCAGACCAGTACAGTCCTCCAGACCAGTACAGGTCCTCAAGCCCAGTACAGTTCCTCCAGACCAGTACAGTTCCTCAAGCCCAGTACAGTTCCTCCAGACCAGTACAGTTCCTCCAGCCCAGTACAGTTCCTCAAGCCCAGTACAGGTCCTCAAGCCCAGAACAGTTCCTTCAGACCAGTACAGTTCCTCAAGCCCAGTACAGTTCCTCCAGACCAGTACAGTTCCTCAAGCCCAGTACAGTTCCTCCAGACCAGTAAAGTTCCTCAAGCCCAGTACAGTTCCTCAAGCCCAGTACAGTTCCTCAAGCCCGTACAGTTCCTCCAGACCAGTACAGTTCCTCCAGACCAGTACAGGTCCTCAAGCCCAGTACAGTTCCTCCAGACCAGTACAGTTCCTCCAGACCAGTACAGTTCCTCCAGACCAGTACAGTTCCTCAAACCCAGTACAGTTCCTGCAGACCAGTACAGGTCCTCCAGACCACTGCAGTTCCTCCAGACCAGTACAGTTCCTCCAGACCAGTACAGTTCCTCAAGCCCAGTACAGGTCCTCCAGACCAGTACAGTTCCTCCAGCCCAGTACAGTTCCTCAAGCCCAGTACAGTTCCTCAAGCCCAGTACAGTTCCTCCAGAACAGTACAGGTCCTCCAGACCAGTACAGGTCCTCCAGACCACTGCAGTTCCTCCAGACCAGTACAGTTCCTCCAGACCAGTACAGTTCCTCAAGCCCAGTACAGGTCCTCAAGCCCAGTACAGTTCCTCCAGACCAGTACAGTTCCTCAAGCACAGTACAGTTCCTCCAGACCAGTACAGTTCCTCCAGACCAGTATAGTTCCTCCAGACCAGTACAGTTCCTCCAACCCAGTACAGTTCCTCCAACCCAGTACATTTCCTCCAACCCAGTACAGTTCCTCCAGCCCAGTACAGTTCCTCCAACCCAGTACAGTTCCTCCAACCCAGTACAGTTCCTCCAGACCAGTATAGTTCCACAAGCCCAGTACAGTTCCTCCAGCCCAGCACAGTTCCTCAAGCCCAGAACAGTTCCTCCAGACCAGTAAAGTTCCTCAAGCCCAGTACAGTTCCTCCAGACCAGTACAGTTCCTCAAGTCCAGTACAGTTCCTCAAGCCCAGTACAGTTCCTCAAGCCCAGTACAGTTCCTCAAGCCCAGTACATTTCCTCCAGACCAGTAAAGTTCCTCAAGCCCAGTACAGTTCCTCCAGACCAGTACAGTCCTCCAGACCAGTACAGGTCCTCAAGCCCAGTACAGTTCCTCCAGACCAGTACAGTTCCTCAAGCCCAGTACAGTTCCTCCAGATCAGTACAGTTCCTCCAGCCCAGTACAGTTCCTCAAGCCCAGTACAGGTCCTCAAGCCCAGTACAGTTCCTTCAGACCAGTACAGTTCCTCAAGCCCAGTACAGTTCCTCCAGACCAGTACAGTTCCTCAAGCCCAGTACAGTTCCTCCAGACCAGTAAAGTTCCTCAAGCCCAGTACAGTTCCTCAAGCCCAGTACAGTTCCTCAAGCCCGTACAGTTCCTCCAGACCAGTACAGTTCCTCCAGACCAGTACAGGTCCTCAAGCCCAGTACAGTTCCTCCAGACCAGTACAGTTCCTCCAGCCCAGTACAGTTCCTCAAGCCCAGTACAGTTCCTCAAGCCCAGTACAGTTCCTCCAGACCAGTACAGGTCCTCCAGACCACTGCAGTTCCTCCAGACCAGTACAGTTCCTCCAGACCAGTACAGTTCCTCAAGCCCAGTACAGGTCCTCAAGCCCAGTACAGTTCCTCCAGACCAGTACAGTTCCTCAAGCACAGTACAGTTCCTCCAGACCAGTATAGTTCATCAAGCCCAGTACAGTTCCTCAAGCCCAGTACAGTTCCTCCAGACCAGTACAGTTCCTCAAGCACAGTACAGTTCCTCCAGACCAGTATAGTTCATCAAGCCCAGTACAGTTCCTCCAGACCAGTATAGTTCCTCCAACCCAGTACAGTTCCTCCAACCCAGTACAGTTCCTCCAACCCAGTACATTTCCTCCAACCCAGTACAGTTCCTCCAGCCCAGTACAATTCCTCCAACCCAGTACAGTTCCTCCAACCCAGTACAGTTCCTCCAACCCAGTACATTTCCTCCTACTCAGTACAGTTCCTCCAGACCAGTATAGTTCCACAAGCCCAGTACAGTTCCTCCAGACCAGTACAGTTCCTCCAGACCAGTACAGTTCCTCAAGCCCAGTACAGTTCCTCCAGACCAGTATAGTTCCTCAAGCCCAGTACAGTTCCTCCAGACCAGTAGAGTTCCTCAAGCCGAGTACATTTCCTCCAGACCATTACAGTTCCTCAAGCCCAGTACAGTTCCTCCAGACCAGTACAGTTCCTCCAGACCAGTACAGTTCCTCCAGCCCAGTACAGTTCCTCAAGCCCAGTACATGTCCTCAAGCCCAGTACAGTTCCTTCAGACCAGTACAGTTCCTCAAGCCCAGTACAGTTCCTCCAGACCAGTACAGTTCCTCAAGCCCAGTACAGTTCCTCCAGACCAGTAAAGTTCCTCAAACCCAGTACAGTTCCTCAAGCCCAGTACAGTTCCTCAAGCCCGTACAGTTCCTCCAGACCAGTACAGTTCCTCCAGGCCAGTACAGTTCCTCCAGACCAGTACAGGTCCTCAAGCCCAGTAGAGTTCCTCCAGACAAGTACAGTTCCTCCAGACCAGTACAGTTCCTCAAGCCCAGTACAGTTCCTCCAGACCAGTACAGTTCCTCCAGACCACTGCAGTTCCTCCAGACCAGTACAGTTCCTCCAGACCAGTACATTTCCTCCAGACCAGTACAGTTCCTCAAGCCCAGTACAGGTCCTCCAGACCAGTACAGTTCCTCCAGACCAGTACAGTTCCTCAAGCCCAGTACAGTTCCTCAAGCCCAGTACAGTTCCTCCAGACCAGTACAGGTCCTCCAGACCACTGCAGTTCCTCCAGACCAGTACAGTTCCTCCAAACCAGTACAGTTCCTCAAGCCCAGTACAGGTCCTCCAGACCAGTACAGTTCCTCAAGCCCAGTACAGTTCCTCCAGACCAGTACAGTTCCTCAAGCACAGTACAGTTCCTCCAGACCAGTATAGTTCATCAAGCCCAGTACAGTTCCTCCAGACCAGTACAATTCCTCCAACCCAGTACATTTCCTCCAACCCAGTACAGTTCCTCCAACCCAGTACAGTTCTTCCAGCCCAGTACAGTTCCTCCAGACCAGTACAGTTCCACAAGCCCAGTACAGTTCCTCCAGAACAGTACAGTTCCTCAAGCCCAGTACAGTTCCTCCAGACCAGTAGAGTTCCTCAAGCCCAGTACAGTTCCTGCAGACCAATACAGTTCCTCAAGCCCAGTACAGTTCCTCCAGACCAGTACAGTTCATCCAGACCAGTACAGTTCCTCCAGACCAGTACAGTTCCTCCAGACCAGTACAGTTCCTCAAGCACAGTACAGTTCCTCCAGACCAGTACAGTTCCTCCAGACCAGTACAGTTCCTCAATCCCAGTACAGTTCCTCCAGACCAGTACAGTTCCTCAAGCCCAGTACAGTTCCTCCAGACCAGTACAGTTCCTCCAGACCAGTACAGTTCCTCAAGCCCAGTACAGTCCCTCAAGCCCAGTACAGTCCCTCAAGCCCAGTACAGTTCCTCCAGACCAGTACAGTTCCTCAAGCCCAGTACAGGTCCTCAAGCCCAGTACAGTTCCTCCAGACCAGTACAGTTCCTCAAGCACAGTACAGTTCCTCCAGACCAGTATAGTTCATCAAGCCCAGTACAGTTCCTCCAGACCAGTACAGTTCCTCAAGCCCAGTACAGTTCCTCAAGCCCAGTACAATTCCTCCAGACCAGTACAGTTCCTCCAGGCCAGTACAGATCCTCCAGGCCAGTACAGTTCCTCAAGCCCAGTACAGTTCCTCCAGACCAGTAAAGTTCCTCAAGCCCAGTACAGTTCCTCAAGCCCAGTACAGTTCCTCAAGCCCGTACAGTTCCTCCAGACCAGTACAGTTCCTCCAGACCAGTACAGTTCCACCAGACCAGTACAGGTCCTCAAGCCCAGTACAGTTCCTCCAGACAAGTACAGTTCCTCCAGACCAGTACAGTTCCTCAAGCCCATTACAGTTCCTCCAGACCAGTACAGTTCCTCCAGACCACTGCAGTTCCTCCAGACCAGTACAGTTCCTCCAGACCAGTACAGTTCCTCCAGACCAGTACAGTTCCTCAAGCCCAGTACAGGTCCTCCAGACCAGTACAGTTCCTCCAGACCAGTACAGTTCCTCAAGCCCAGTACAGTTCCTCAAGCCCAGTACAGTTCCTCCAGACCAGTACAGGTCCTCCAGACCACTGCAGTTCCTCCAGACCAGTACAGTTCCTCCAGACCAGTACAGTTCCTCAAGCCCAGTACAGGTCCTCCAGACCAGTACAGTTCCTCAAGCCCAGTACAGTTCCTCCAGACCAGTACAGTTCCTCAAGCACAGTACAGTTCCTCCAGACCAGTATAGTTCATCAAGCCCAGTACAGTTCCTCCAGACCAGTACAGTTCCTCCAACCCAGTACATTTCCTCCAACCCAGTACATTTCCTCCAACCCAGTACAGTTCCTCCAACCCAGTACAGTTCCTCCAGCCCAGTACAGTTCCTCCAGACCAGTACAGTTCCACAAGCCCAGTACAGTTCCTCCAGAACAGTACAGTTCCTCCAGACCAGTACAGTTCCTCAAGCCCAGTACAGTTCCTCAAGCCCAGTACAGTTCCTCCAGACCAGTAGAGTTCCTCAAGCCCAGTACAGTTCCTCCAGACCAGTACAGTTCCTCAAGCCCAGTACAGTTCCTCCAGACCAGTACAGTTCATCCAGACCAGTACAGTTCCTCCAGACCAGTACAGTTCCTCAAGCACAGTACAGTTCCTCCAGACCAGTACAGTTCCTCCAGACCAGTACAGTTCCTCAATCCCAGTACAGTTCCTCCAGACCAGTACAGTTCCTCAAGCCCAGTACAGTTCCTCCAGACCAGTACAGTTCCTCCAGACCAGTACAGTTCCTCAAGCCCAGTACAGTCCCTCAAGCCCAGTACAGTCCCTCAAGCCCAGTACAGTTCCTCCAGACCAGTAAAGTTCCTCAAGCCCAGTACAGTTCCTCAAGCCCAGTACAGTTCCTCCAGCCCAGTACAGTTCCTCAAGCCCAGTACAGTTCCTCAAGCCCAGTACAGTTCCTCCAGACCAGTACAGTTCCTCAAGCCCAGTACAGTTCCTCCAGACCAGTACAGTTCCTCAAGCCCAGTACAGTTCCTCCAGACCAGTACAGTTCCTCAAGCCCAGTACAGTTCCTGAAGCCCAGTACAGTTCCTCCAGACCAGTAAAGTTCCTCAAGCCCAGTACAGTTCCTCCAGACAAGTACAGTTCGTTCCAGCCCAGTACAGTTCCTACAGACCAGTACAGTTCCTCAAGCCCAGTACAGTTCCTCCAGACCAGTACAGTTCCTCCAGACCAGTACAGTTCCTCAAGCCCAGTACAGTTCCTACAGACCAGTAAATTTCCTCAAGCCCAGTACAGTTCCAGCAGACCAGTACAGTTCCTCAAGCACAGTACTGTTCCTCAAGCCCAGTACAGTTCCTCCAGCCCAGTACAGTTCCTCAAGCCCAGAACAGTTCCTCCAGACCAGTAAAGTTCCTCAAGCCCAGTACAGTTCATCCAGACCAGTACAGTTCCTCAAGTCCAGTACCGTTCCTCAAGCCCAGTACAGTTCCTCCAGACCAGTAAAGTTCCTCAAGCCCAGTACAGTTCCTCAAGCCCAGTACATTTCCTCCAGACCAGTAAAGTTCCTCAAGCCCAGTACAGTTCCTCCAGACCAGTACAGTCCTCAGGACCAGTACAGGTCCTCAAGCCCAGTACAGTTCCTCCAGACCAGTACAGTTCCTCAAGCCCAGTACAGTTCCTCCAGACCAGTACAGTTCCTCCAGCCCAGTACAGTTCCTCAAGCCCAGTACAGGTCCTCAAGCCCAGAACAGTTCCTTCAGACCAGTACAGTTCCTCAAGCCCAGTACAGTTCCTCCAGACCAGTACAGTTCCTCAAGCCCAGTACAGTTCCTCCAGACCAGTAAAGTTCCTCAAGCCCAGTACAGTTCCTCAAGCCCAGTACAGTTCCTCAAGCCCGTACAGTTCCTCCAGACCAGTACAGTTCCTCCAGACCAGTACAGGTCCTCAAGCCCAGTACAGTTCCTCCAGACCAGTACAGTTCCTCCAGACCAGTACAGTTCCTCCAGACCAGTACAGTTCCTCAAACCCAGTACAGTTCCTCCAGACCAGTACAGGTCCTCCAGACCACTGCAGTTCCTCCAGACCAGTACAGTTCCTCCAGACCAGTACAGTTCCTCAAGCCCAGTACAGGTCCTCCAGACCAGTACAGTTCCTCCAGCCCAGTACAGTTCCTCAAGCCCAGTACAGTTCCTCAAGCCCAGTACAGTTCCTCCAGAACAGTACAGGTCCTCCAGACCAGTACAGGTCCTCCAGACCACTGCAGTTCCTCCAGACCAGTACAGTTCCTCCAGACCAGTACAGTTCCTCAAGCCCAGTACAGGTCCTCAAGCCCAGTACAGTTCCTCCAGACCAGTACAGTTCCTCAAGCACAGTACAGTTCCTCCAGACCAGTACAGTTCCTCCAGACCAGTATAGTTCCTCCAGACCAGTACAGTTCCTCCAACCCAGTACAGTTCCTCCAACCCAGTACATTTCCTCCAACCCAGTACAGTTCCTCCAGCCCAGTACAGTTCCTCCAACCCAGTACAGTTCCTCCAACCCAGTACAGTTCCTCCAGACCAGTATAGTTCCACAAGCCCAGTACAGTTCCTCCAGCCCAGCACAGTTCCTCAAGCCCAGAACAGTTCCTCCAGACCAGTAAAGTTCCTCAAGCCCAGTACAGTTCCTCCAGACCAGTACAGTTCCTCAAGTCCAGTACAGTTCCTCAAGCCCAGTACAGTTCCTCAAGCCCAGTACAGTTCCTCAAGCCCAGTACATTTCCTCCAGACCAGTAAAGTTCCTCAAGCCCAGTACAGTTCCTCCAGACCAGTACAGTCCTCCAGACCAGTACAGGTCCTCAAGCCCAGTACAGTTCCTCCAGACCAGTACAGTTCCTCAAGCCCAGTACAGTTCCTCCAGACCAGTACAGTTCCTCCAGCCCAGTACAGTTCCTCAAGCCCAGTACAGGTCCTCAAGCCCAGTACAGTTCCTTCAGACCAGTACAGTTCCTCAAGCCCAGTACAGTTCCTCCAGACCAGTACAGTTCCTCAAGCCCAGTACAGTTCCTCCAGACCAGTAAAGTTCCTCAAGCCCAGTACAGTTCCTCAAGCCCAGTACAGTTCCTCAAGCCCGTACAGTTCCTCCAGACCAGTACAGTTCCTCCAGACCAGTACAGGTCCTCAAGCCCAGTACAGTTCCTCCAGACCAGTACAGTTCCTCCAGCCCAGTACAGTTCCTCAAGCCCAGTACAGTTCCTCAAGCCCAGTACAGTTCCTCCAGACCAGTACAGGTCCTCCAGACCACTGCAGTTCCTCCAGACCAGTACAGTTCCTCCAGACCAGTACAGTTCCTCAAGCCCAGTACAGGTCCTCAAGCCCAGTACAGTTCCTCCAGACCAGTACAGTTCCTCAAGCACAGTACAGTTCCTCCAGACCAGTATAGTTCATCAAGCCCAGTACAGTTCCTCAAGCCCAGTACAGTTCCTCCAGACCAGTACAGTTCCTCAAGCACAGTACAGTTCCTCCAGACCAGTATAGTTCATCAAGCCCAGTACAGTTCCTCCAGACCAGTATAGTTCCTCCAACCCAGTACAGTTCCTCCAACCCAGTACAGTTCCTCCAACCCAGTACATTTCCTCCAACCCAGTACAGTTCCTCCAGCCCAGTACAATTCCTCCAACCCAGTACAGTTCCTCCAACCCAGTACAGTTCCTCCAACCCAGTACATTTCCTCCTACTCAGTACAGTTCCTCCAGACCAGTATAGTTCCACAAGCCCAGTACAGTTCCTCCAGACCAGTACAGTTCCTCCAGACCAGTACAGTTCCTCAAGCCCAGTACAGTTCCTCCAGACCAGTATAGTTCCTCAAGCCCAGTACAGTTCCTCCAGACCAGTAGAGTTCCTCAAGCCGAGTACATTTCCTCCAGACCATTACAGTTCCTCAAGCCCAGTACAGTTCCTCCAGACCAGTACAGTTCCTCCAGACCAGTACAGTTCCTCCAGCCCAGTACAGTTCCTCAAGCCCAGTACAGGTCCTCAAGCCCAGTACAGTTCCTTCAGACCAGTACAGTTCCTCAAGCCCAGTACAGTTCCTCCAGACCAGTACAGTTCCTCAAGCCCAGTACAGTTCCTCCAGACCAGTAAAGTTCCTCAAACCCAGTACAGTTCCTCAAGCCCAGTACAGTTCCTCAAGCCCGTACAGTTCCTCCAGACCAGTACAGTTCCTCCAGGCCAGTACAGTTCCTCCAGACCAGTACAGGTCCTCAAGCCCAGTAGAGTTCCTCCAGACAAGTACAGTTCCTCCAGACCAGTACAGTTCCTCAAGCCCAGTACAGTTCCTCCAGACCAGTACAGTTCCTCCAGACCACTGCAGTTCCTCCAGACCAGTACAGTTCCTCCAGACCAGTACATTTCCTCCAGACCAGTACAGTTCCTCAAGCCCAGTACAGGTCCTCCAGACCAGTACAGTTCCTCCAGACCAGTACAGTTCCTCAAGCCCAGTACAGTTCCTCAAGCCCAGTACAGTTCCTCCAGACCAGTACAGGTCCTCCAGACCACTGCAGTTCCTCCAGACCAGTACAGTTCCTCCAAACCAGTACAGTTCCTCAAGCCCAGTACAGGTCCTCCAGACCAGTACAGTTCCTCAAGCCCAGTACAGTTCCTCCAGACCAGTACAGTTCCTCAAGCACAGTACAGTTCCTCCAGACCAGTATAGTTCATCAAGCCCAGTACAGTTCCTCCAGACCAGTACAATTCCTCCAACCCAGTACATTTCCTCCAACCCAGTACAGTTCCTCCAACCCAGTACAGTTCCTCCAGCCCAGTACAGTTCCTCCAGACCAGTACAGTTCCACAAGCCCAGTACAGTTCCTCCAGAACAGTACAGTTCCTCAAGCCCAGTACAGTTCCTCCAGACCAGTAGAGTTCCTCAAGCCCAGTACAGTTCCTGCAGACCAGTACAGTTCCTCAAGCCCAGTACAGTTCCTCCAGACCAGTACAGTTCATCCAGACCAGTACAGTTCCTCCAGACCAGTACAGTTCCTCCAGACCAGTACAGTTCCTCAAGCACAGTACAGTTCCTCCAGACCAGTACAGTTCCTCCAGACCAGTACAGTTCCTCAATCCCAGTACAGTTCCTCCAGACCAGTACAGTTCCTCAAGCCCAGTACAGTTCCTCCAGACCAGTACAGTTCCTCCAGACCAGTACAGTTCCTCAAGCCCAGTACAGTCCCTCAAGCCCAGTACAGTCCCTCAAGCCCAGTACAGTTCCTCCAGACCAGTAAAGTTCCTCAAGCCCAGTACAGTTCCTCAAGCCCAGTACAGTTCCTCCAGCCCAGTACAGTTCCTCAAGCCCAGTACAGTTCCTCAAGCCCAGTACAGTTCCTCCAGACCAGTACAGTTCCTCAAGCCCAGTACAGTTCCTCCAGACCAGTACAGTTCCTCAAGCCCAGTACAGTTCCTCCAGACCAGTACAGTTCCTCAAGCCCAGTACAGTTCCTCAAGCCCAGTACAGTTCCTCCAGACCAGTAAAGTTCCTCAAGCCCAGTACAGTTCCTCCAGACAAGTACAGTACCTCAAGCCCAGTACAGTTCCCCAAGCCCAGTACAGTTCCTACAGACCAGTACAGTTCCTCAAGCCCAGTACAGTTCCTCCAGACCAGTACAGTTCCTCCAGACCAGTACAGTTCCTCAAGCACAGTACAGTTCCTCAAGCCCAGTACAGTTCCTCCAGACCAGTACAGTTCCTCAACCACAGTACAGTTCCTCAACCCCAGTACAGTTCCACCTGCCCAGTACAGTTCCTCCAGCCCAGTACAGTTCCTCAAGCCCAGAACAGTTCCTCCAGACCAGTAAAGTTCCTCAAGCCCAGTACAGTTCCTCCAGACCAATACAGTTCCTCAAGCCCAGTACAGTTCCTACAGACCAGTAAATTTCCTCAAGCCCAGTACAGTTCCTCCAGACCAGTACAGTTCCTCAAGCACAGTACAGTTCCTCAAGCCCAGTACAGTTACTCCAGCCCAGTACAGTTCCTCAAGCCCAGAACAGTTCCTCCAGACCAGTAAAGTTCCTCAAGCCCAGTACAGTTCCTCCAGACCAGTACAGTTCCTCAAGACCAGTACAGTTCCTCAAGCCCAGTACAGTTCCTCCAGACCAGTAAAGTTCCTCAAACCCAGTACAGTTCCTCAAGCCCAGTACATTTCCTCCAGACCAGTAAAGTTCCTCAAGCCCAGTACAGTTCCTCCAGCCCAGTACAGTTCCTCCAACCCAGTACAGTCCTCCAGCCCAGTACAGTTCCTCAAGCCCAGTACAGGTCCTCAAGCCCAGTACCGTTCCTCAAGCCCAATACAGTTCCTCCAGCCCAGTACAGTTCCTCCATCCCAGTACAGTTCCTCAAGCCCAGTACATTTCCTCCAGACCAGTAAAGTTCCTCAAGCCCAGTACAGTTCCTCCAGCCCAGTACAGTTCCTCCAACCCAGTACAGTCCTCCAGCCCAGTACAGTTCCTCAAGCCCAGTACAGGTCCTCAAGCCCAGTACCGTTCCTCAAGCCCAATACAGTTCCTCCAGCCCAGTACAGTTCCTCCATCCCAGTACAGTTCCTCAAGCCCAGTACAGTTCCTCCAACCCAGTACAGTCCTCCAGCCCAGTACAGTTCCTCCAGACCAGTACAGTTCCTCAAGACCAGTACAGTTCCTCAAGCCCAGTACAGTTCCTCCAGCCCAGTACAGTTCCTCCAACCCAGTACAGTCCTCCAGCCCAGTACAGTTCCTCCAGACCAGTACAGTTCCTCAAGACCAGTACAGTTCCTCAAGCCCAGTACAGTTCCTCCAGACCAGTAAAGTTCCTCAAACCCAGTACAGTTCCTCAAGCCCAGTACATTTCCTCCAGACCAGTAAAGTTCCTCAAGCCCAGTACAGTTCCTCCAGCCCAGTACAGTTCCTCCAACCCAGTACAGTCCTCCAGCCCAGTACAGTTCCTCAAGCCCAGTACAGGTCCTCAAGCCCAGAACAGTTCCTCCAGACCAGTAAAGTTCCTCAAGCCCAGTACAGTTCCTCCAGACCAATACAGTTCCTCAAGCCCAGTACAGTTCCTACAGACCAGTAAATTTCCTCAAGCCCAGTACAGTTCCTCCAGACCAGTACAGTTCCTCAAGCACAGTACAGTTCCTCAAGCCCAGTACAGTTCCTCCAGCCCAGTACAGTTCCTCAAGCCCAGAACAGTTCCTCAAGCCCAGTACAGTTCCTCAAGCCCAGTACAGTTCCTCCAGCCCAGTACAGTTCCTCAAGCCCAGTACAGTTCCTCAAACCCAGTACAGTTCCTCCAGACCAGTACAGTTCCTCAAGCCCAGTACAGTTCCTCCAGACCAGTACAGTTCCTCAAGCCCAGTACAGTTCCTCCAGACCAGTACAGTTCCTCAAGCCCAGTACAGTTCCTCAAGCCCAGTACAGTTCCTCCAGACCAGTAAAGTTCCTCAAGCCCAGTACAGTTCCTCCAGACAAGTACAGTTCCTCAAGCCCAGTACAGTTCCTCAAGCCCAGTACAGTTCCTACAGACCAGTACAGTTCCTCAAGCCCAGTACAGTTCCTCCAGACCAGTACAGTTCCTCCAGACCAGTACAGTTCCTCAAGCACAGTACAGTTCCTCAAGCCCAGTACAGTTCCTCCAGACCAGTACAGTTCCTCAAGCACAGTACAGTTCCTCAACCCCAGTACAGTTCCACCTGCCCAGTACAGTTCCTCCTGCCCAGTACAGTTCCTCAAGCCCAGAACAGTTCCTCCAGACCAGTAAAGTTCCTCAAGCCCAGTACAGTTCCTCCAGACCAATACAGTTCCTCAAGCCCAGTACAGTTCCTACAGACCAGTAAATTTCCTCAAGCCCAGTACAGTTCCTCCAGACCAGTACAGTTCCTCAAGCACAGTACAGTTCCTCAAGCCCAGTACAGTTACTCCAGCCCAGTACAGTTCCTCAAGCCCAGAACAGTTCCTCCAGACCAGTAAAGTTCCTCAAGCCCAGTACAGTTCCTCCAGACCAGTACAGTTCCTCAAGACCAGTACAGTTCCTCAAGCCCAGTACAGTTCCTCCAGACCAGTAAAGTTCCTCAAACCCAGTACAGTTCCTCAAGCCCAGTACATTTCCTCCAGACCAGTAAAGTTCCTCAAGCCCAGTACAGTTCCTCCAGCCCAGTACAGTTCCTCCAACCCAGTACAGTCCTCCAGCCCAGTACAGTTCCTCAAGCCCAGTACAGGTCCTCAAGCCCAGTACCGTTCCTCAAGCCCAATACAGTTCCTCCAGCCCAGTACAGTTCCTCCATCCCAGTACAGTTCCTCAAGCCCAGTACATTTCCTCCAGACCAGTAAAGTTCCTCAAGCCCAGTACAGTTCCTCCAGCCCAGTACAGTTCCTCCAACCCAGTACAGTCCTCCAGCCCAGTACAGTTCCTCAAGCCCAGTACAGGTCCTCAAGCCCAGTACCGTTCCTCAAGCCCAATACAGTTCCTCCAGCCCAGTACAGTTCCTCCATCCCAGTACAGTTCCTCAAGCCCAGTACAGTTCCTCCAACCCAGTACAGTCCTCCAGCCCAGTACAGTTCCTCCAGACCAGTACAGTTCCTCAAGACCAGTACAGTTCCTCAAGCCCAGTACAGTTCCTCCAGCCCAGTACAGTTCCTCCAACCCAGTACAGTCCTCCAGCCCAGTACAGTTCCTCCAGACCAGTACAGTTCCTCAAGACCAGTACAGTTCCTCAAGCCCAGTACAGTTCCTCCAGACCAGTAAAGTTCCTCAAACCCAGTACAGTTCCTCAAGCCCAGTACATTTCCTCCAGACCAGTAAAGTTCCTCAAGCCCAGTACAGTTCCTCCAGCCCAGTACAGTTCCTCCAACCCAGTACAGTCCTCCAGCCCAGTACAGTTCCTCAAGCCCAGTACAGGTCCTCAAGCCCAGAACAGTTCCTCCAGACCAGTAAAGTTCCTCAAGCCCAGTACAGTTCCTCCAGACCAATACAGTTCCTCAAGCCCAGTACAGTTCCTACAGACCAGAAAATTTCCTCAAGCCCAGTACAGTTCCTCCAGACCAGTACAGTTCCTCAAGCACAGTACAGTTCCTCAAGCCCAGTACAGTTCCTCCAGCCCAGTACAGTTCCTCAAGCCCAGAACAGTTCCTCCAGACCAGTAAAGTTCCTCAAGCCCAGTACAGTTCCTCCAGACCAGTACAGTTCCTCAAGACCAGTACAGTTCCTCAAGCCCAGTACAGTTCCTCCAGACCAGTAAAGTTCCTCCAGCCCAGTACAGTTCCTCCAACCCAGTACAGTCCTCCAGCCCAGTACAGTTCCTCAAGCCCAGTACAGGTCATCAAGCCCAGTACCGTTCCTCAAGCCCAATACAGTTCCTCCAGCTCAGTACAGTTCCTCAAGCCCAGTACAGTTCCTTCAGACCAGTAGAGTTCCTCCAGCCCAGTACAGTTCCTCCAGCCCAGTACAGTTCCTCAAACCCAGTACAGTTCCTCAAGCCCAGTACAGTCCCTCAAGCCCAGTACAGTCCCTTCAGACCAGTAAAGTTCCTCCAGCCCAGTACAGTTCCTCCAGCCCCGTACTGTTCCTCCAGCCCCGTACTGTTCCTCAAGCCCAGTACAGTTCCTCAAGCTCAGTACAGTTCCTCCAGAACAGTACAGTTCCTCCAGACCAGTACAGTTCCTCAAGCCCAGTACAGTTCCTCAAGCCCAGTACAGGTCCTCCAGACCAGTACAGGTCCTCCAGACCAGTACAGGTCCTCCAAACCAGTACAGTTACTCAAGCCCAATACAGTTCCTCCAGCCCAATACACTTCCTCCAGACCAGTACAGTTCCTCCAGACCAGTACAGTTCCTCCAGACCAGTACAGTTCCTCAAACCCAGTACAGTTCCTCCAGACCAGTACAGTACCTCAAGCCCAGTACAGTTCCTCCAGACCAGTACAGTTCCTCAAGCCCAGTACAGTTCCTCCAGACCAGTACAGTTCCTCAAGCCCAGTACAGTTCCTCCAGACCAGTACAGTTCCTCCAGACGGGTACAGTTCCTCCAGCCCAGTACAGTTCCTCCAGCCCAGTACAGTTCCTCCAGCCCAGTACAGGTCCTCAAGTCAACTACAGGTCCTCCAGACCAGTACAGGTCCTCCAGTCCAGTACAGTTCCTCCAGCCCAATACAGTTCCTCCAACCCAATACAGTTCCTCCAGCCCAGTACAGTTCCTCCAGACCAGTACAGGTCCTCCAGTCCAGTACAGTTCCTCCAGACCAGTACAGTTCCTCCAGACCAGTACAGTTCCTCCAGACCAGTACAGTTCCTCCAGCCCAGTACAGGTCCTCCAGACCAGTACAGTTCATCCAGACCAGTACAGGTCCTCCAGCCCAGTACAGTTCCTCCAGACCAGTACAGTTCCTCCAGACAAGTACAGTTCCTCAAGCCCAGTACAGTTCCTCCAGACCAGTACAGTTCCTCCAGCCCAGTACAGTTCCTCCAGACCAGTACAGTTCCTCCAGCCCAGTACAGTTCCTCCAGACCAGTAAAGTTCCTAAAGCCCAGTACAGTTCCTCCAGCCCAGTACAGTTCCTCCAGACCAGTAAAGTTCCTCCAGACCAGTACAGTTCCTCCAGACCAGTACAGTTCCTCCAGCCCAGTACAGTTCCTCAAGCCCAGTACAGTTCCTCAAGCCCAGTACAGTTCCTCCAGAACAGTACAGGTCCTCCAGACCAGTACAGGTCCTCCAGACCACTGCAGTTCCTCCAGACCAGTACAGTTCCTCCAGACCAGTACAGTTCCTCAAGCCCAGTACAGGTCCTCAAGCCCAGTACAGTTCCTCCAGACCAGTACAGTTCCTCAAGCACAGTACAGTTCCTCCAGACCAGTACAGTTCCTCCAGACCAGTATAGTTCCTCCAGACCAGTACAGTTCCTCCAACCCAGTACAGTTCCTCCAACCCAGTACATTTCCTCCAACCCAGTACAGTTCCTCCAGCCCAGTACAGTTCCTCCAACCCAGTACAGTTCCTCCAACCCAGTACAGTTCCTCCAGACCAGTATAGTTCCACAAGCCCAGTACAGTTCCTCCAGCCCAGCACAGTTCCTCAAGCCCAGAACAGTTCCTCCAGACCAGTAAAGTTCCTCAAGCCCAGTACAGTTCCTCCAGACCAGTACAGTTCCTCAAGTCCAGTACAGTTCCTCAAGCCCAGTACAGTTCCTCAAGCCCAGTACAGTTCCTCAAGCCCAGTACATTTCCTCCAGACCAGTAAAGTTCCTCAAGCCCAGTACAGTTCCTCCAGACCAGTACAGTCCTCCAGACCAGTACAGGTCCTCAAGCCCAGTACAGTTCCTCCAGACCAGTACAGTTCCTCAAGCCCAGTACAGTTCCTCCAGACCAGTACAGTTCCTCCAGCCCAGTACAGTTCCTCAAGCCCAGTACAGGTCCTCAAGCCCAGTACAGTTCCTTCAGACCAGTACAGTTCCTCAAGCCCAGTACAGTTCCTCCAGACCAGTACAGTTCCTCAAGCCCAGTACAGTTCCTCCAGACCAGTAAAGTTCCTCAAGCCCAGTACAGTTCCTCAAGCCCAGTACAGTTCCTCAAGCCCGTACAGTTCCTCCAGACCAGTACAGTTCCTCCAGACCAGTACAGGTCCTCAAGCCCAGTACAGTTCCTCCAGACCAGTACAGTTCCTCCAGCCCAGTACAGTTCCTCAAGCCCAGTACAGTTCCTCAAGCCCAGTACAGTTCCTCCAGACCAGTACAGGTCCTCCAGACCACTGCAGTTCCTCCAGACCAGTACAGTTCCTCCAGACCAGTACAGTTCCTCAAGCCCAGTACAGGTCCTCAAGCCCAGTACAGTTCCTCCAGACCAGTACAGTTCCTCAAGCACAGTACAGTTCCTCCAGACCAGTATAGTTCATCAAGCCCAGTACAGTTCCTCAAGCCCAGTACAGTTCCTCCAGACCAGTACAGTTCCTCAAGCACAGTACAGTTCCTCCAGACCAGTATAGTTCATCAAGCCCAGTACAGTTCCTCCAGACCAGTATAGTTCCTCCAACCCAGTACAGTTCCTCCAACCCAGTACAGTTCCTCCAACCCAGTACATTTCCTCCAACCCAGTACAGTTCCTCCAGCCCAGTACAATTCCTCCAACCCAGTACAGTTCCTCCAACCCAGTACAGTTCCTCCAACCCAGTACATTTCCTCCTACTCAGTACAGTTCCTCCAGACCAGTATAGTTCCACAAGCCCAGTACAGTTCCTCCAGACCAGTACAGTTCCTCCAGACCAGTACAGTTCCTCAAGCCCAGTACAGTTCCTCCAGACCAGTATAGTTCCTCAAGCCCAGTACAGTTCCTCCAGACCAGTAGAGTTCCTCAAGCCGAGTACATTTCCTCCAGACCATTACAGTTCCTCAAGCCCAGTACAGTTCCTCCAGACCAGTACAGTTCCTCCAGACCAGTACAGTTCCTCCAGCCCAGTACAGTTCCTCAAGCCCAGTACAGGTCCTCAAGCCCAGTACAGTTCCTTCAGACCAGTACAGTTCCTCAAGCCCAGTACAGTTCCTCCAGACCAGTACAGTTCCTCAAGCCCAGTACAGTTCCTCCAGACCAGTAAAGTTCCTCAAACCCAGTACAGTTCCTCAAGCCCAGTACAGTTCCTCAAGCCCGTACAGTTCCTCCAGACCAGTACAGTTCCTCCAGGCCAGTACAGTTCCTCCAGACCAGTACAGGTCCTCAAGCCCAGTAGAGTTCCTCCAGACAAGTACAGTTCCTCCAGACCAGTACAGTTCCTCAAGCCCAGTACAGTTCCTCCAGACCAGTACAGTTCCTCCAGACCACTGCAGTTCCTCCAGACCAGTACAGTTCCTCCAGACCAGTACATTTCCTCCAGACCAGTACAGTTCCTCAAGCCCAGTACAGGTCCTCCAGACCAGTACAGTTCCTCCAGACCAGTACAGTTCCTCAAGCCCAGTACAGTTCCTCAAGCCCAGTACAGTTCCTCCAGACCAGTACAGGTCCTCCAGACCACTGCAGTTCCTCCAGACCAGTACAGTTCCTCCAAACCAGTACAGTTCCTCAAGCCCAGTACAGGTCCTCCAGACCAGTACAGTTCCTCAAGCCCAGTACAGTTCCTCCAGACCAGTACAGTTCCTCAAGCACAGTACAGTTCCTCCAGACCAGTATAGTTCATCAAGCCCAGTACAGTTCCTCCAGACCAGTACAATTCCTCCAACCCAGTACATTTCCTCCAACCCAGTACAGTTCCTCCAACCCAGTACAGTTCCTCCAGCCCAGTACAGTTCCTCCAGACCAGTACAGTTCCACAAGCCCAGTACAGTTCCTCCAGAACAGTACAGTTCCTCAAGCCCAGTACAGTTCCTCCAGACCAGTAGAGTTCCTCAAGCCCAGTACAGTTCCTGCAGACCAGTACAGTTCCTCAAGCCCAGTACAGTTCCTCCAGACCAGTACAGTTCATCCAGACCAGTACAGTTCCTCCAGACCAGTACAGTTCCTCCAGACCAGTACAGTTCCTCAAGCACAGTACAGTTCCTCCAGACCAGTACAGTTCCTCCAGACCAGTACAGTTCCTCAATCCCAGTACAGTTCCTCCAGACCAGTACAGTTCCTCAAGCCCAGTACAGTTCCTCCAGACCAGTACAGTTCCTCCAGACCAGTACAGTTCCTCAAGCCCAGTACAGTCCCTCAAGCCCAGTACAGTCCCTCAAGCCCAGTACAGTTCCTCCAGACCAGTAAAGTTCCTCAAGCCCAGTACAGTTCCTCAAGCCCAGTACAGTTCCTCCAGCCCAGTACAGTTCCTCAAGCCCAGTACAGTTCCTCAAGCCCAGTACAGTTCCTCCAGACCAGTACAGTTCCTCAAGCCCAGTACAGTTCCTCCAGACCAGTACAGTTCCTCAAGCCCAGTACAGTTCCTCCAGACCAGTACAGTTCCTCAAGCCCAGTACAGTTCCTCAAGCCCAGTACAGTTCCTCCAGACCAGTAAAGTTCCTCAAGCCCAGTACAGTTCCTCCAGACAAGTACAGTTCCTCAAGCCCAGTACAGTTCCCCAAGCCCAGTACAGTTCCTACAGACCAGTACAGTTCCTCAAGCCCAGTACAGTTCCTCCAGACCAGTACAGTTCCTCCAGACCAGTACAGTTCCTCAAGCACAGTACAGTTCCTCAAGCCCAGTACAGTTCCTCCAGACCAGTACAGTTCCTCAACCACAGTACAGTTCCTCAACCCCAGTACAGTTCCACCTGCCCAGTACAGTTCCTCCAGCCCAGTACAGTTCCTCAAGCCCAGAACAGTTCCTCCAGACCAGTAAAGTTCCTCAAGCCCAGTACAGTTCCTCCAGACCAATACAGTTCCTCAAGCCCAGTACAGTTCCTACAGACCAGTAAATTTCCTCAAGCCCAGTACAGTTCCTCCAGACCAGTACAGTTCCTCAAGCACAGTACAGTTCCTCAAGCCCAGTACAGTTACTCCAGCCCAGTACAGTTCCTCAAGCCCAGAACAGTTCCTCCAGACCAGTAAAGTTCCTCAAGCCCAGTACAGTTCCTCCAGACCAGTACAGTTCCTCAAGACCAGTACAGTTCCTCAAGCCCAGTACAGTTCCTCCAGACCAGTAAAGTTCCTCAAACCCAGTACAGTTCCTCAAGCCCAGTACATTTCCTCCAGACCAGTAAAGTTCCTCAAGCCCAGTACAGTTCCTCCAGCCCAGTACAGTTCCTCCAACCCAGTACAGTCCTCCAGCCCAGTACAGTTCCTCAAGCCCAGTACAGGTCCTCAAGCCCAGTACCGTTCCTCAAGCCCAATACAGTTCCTCCAGCCCAGTACAGTTCCTCCATCCCAGTACAGTTCCTCAAGCCCAGTACATTTCCTCCAGACCAGTAAAGTTCCTCAAGCCCAGTACAGTTCCTCCAGCCCAGTACAGTTCCTCCAACCCAGTACAGTCCTCCAGCCCAGTACAGTTCCTCAAGCCCAGTACAGGTCCTCAAGCCCAGTACCGTTCCTCAAGCCCAATACAGTTCCTCCAGCCCAGTACAGTTCCTCCATCCCAGTACAGTTCCTCAAGCCCAGTACAGTTCCTCCAACCCAGTACAGTCCTCCAGCCCAGTACAGTTCCTCCAGACCAGTACAGTTCCTCAAGACCAGTACAGTTCCTCAAGCCCAGTACAGTTCCTCCAGCCCAGTACAGTTCCTCCAACCCAGTACAGTCCTCCAGCCCAGTACAGTTCCTCCAGACCAGTACAGTTCCTCAAGACCAGTACAGTTCCTCAAGCCCAGTACAGTTCCTCCAGACCAGTAAAGTTCCTCAAACCCAGTACAGTTCCTCAAGCCCAGTACATTTCCTCCAGACCAGTAAAGTTCCTCAAGCCCAGTACAGTTCCTCCAGCCCAGTACAGTTCCTCCAACCCAGTACAGTCCTCCAGCCCAGTACAGTTCCTCAAGCCCAGTACAGGTCCTCAAGCCCAGAACAGTTCCTCCAGACCAGTAAAGTTCCTCAAGCCCAGTACAGTTCCTCCAGACCAATACAGTTCCTCAAGCCCAGTACAGTTCCTACAGACCAGTAAATTTCCTCAAGCCCAGTACAGTTCCTCCAGACCAGTACAGTTCCTCAAGCACAGTACAGTTCCTCAAGCCCAGTACAGTTCCTCCAGCCCAGTACAGTTCCTCAAGCCCAGAACAGTTCCTCAAGCCCAGTACAGTTCCTCAAGCCCAGTACAGTTCCTCCAGCCCAGTACAGTTCCTCAAGCCCAGTACAGTTCCTCAAACCCAGTACAGTTCCTCCAGACCAGTACAGTTCCTCAAGCCCAGTACAGTTCCTCCAGACCAGTACAGTTCCTCAAGCCCAGTACAGTTCCTCCAGACCAGTACAGTTCCTCAAGCCCAGTACAGTTCCTCAAGCCCAGTACAGTTCCTCCAGACCAGTAAAGTTCCTCAAGCCCAGTACAGTTCCTCCAGACAAGTACAGTTCCTCAAGCCCAGTACAGTTCCTCAAGCCCAGTACAGTTCCTACAGACCAGTACAGTTCCTCAAGCCCAGTACAGTTCCTCCAGACCAGTACAGTTCCTCCAGACCAGTACAGTTCCTCAAGCACAGTACAGTTCCTCAAGCCCAGTACAGTTCCTCCAGACCAGTACAGTTCCTCAAGCACAGTACAGTTCCTCAACCCCAGTACAGTTCCACCTGCCCAGTACAGTTCCTCCTGCCCAGTACAGTTCCTCAAGCCCAGAACAGTTCCTCCAGACCAGTAAAGTTCCTCAAGCCCAGTACAGTTCCTCCAGACCAATACAGTTCCTCAAGCCCAGTACAGTTCCTACAGACCAGTAAATTTCCTCAAGCCCAGTACAGTTCCTCCAGACCAGTACAGTTCCTCAAGCACAGTACAGTTCCTCAAGCCCAGTACAGTTACTCCAGCCCAGTACAGTTCCTCAAGCCCAGAACAGTTCCTCCAGACCAGTAAAGTTCCTCAAGCCCAGTACAGTTCCTCCAGACCAGTACAGTTCCTCAAGACCAGTACAGTTCCTCAAGCCCAGTACAGTTCCTCCAGACCAGTAAAGTTCCTCAAACCCAGTACAGTTCCTCAAGCCCAGTACATTTCCTCCAGACCAGTAAAGTTCCTCAAGCCCAGTACAGTTCCTCCAGCCCAGTACAGTTCCTCCAACCCAGTACAGTCCTCCAGCCCAGTACAGTTCCTCAAGCCCAGTACAGGTCCTCAAGCCCAGTACCGTTCCTCAAGCCCAATACAGTTCCTCCAGCCCAGTACAGTTCCTCCATCCCAGTACAGTTCCTCAAGCCCAGTACATTTCCTCCAGACCAGTAAAGTTCCTCAAGCCCAGTACAGTTCCTCCAGCCCAGTACAGTTCCTCCAACCCAGTACAGTCCTCCAGCCCAGTACAGTTCCTCAAGCCCAGTACAGGTCCTCAAGCCCAGTACCGTTCCTCAAGCCCAATACAGTTCCTCCAGCCCAGTACAGTTCCTCCATCCCAGTACAGTTCCTCAAGCCCAGTACAGTTCCTCCAACCCAGTACAGTCCTCCAGCCCAGTACAGTTCCTCCAGACCAGTACAGTTCCTCAAGACCAGTACAGTTCCTCAAGCCCAGTACAGTTCCTCCAGCCCAGTACAGTTCCTCCAACCCAGTACAGTCCTCCAGCCCAGTACAGTTCCTCCAGACCAGTACAGTTCCTCAAGACCAGTACAGTTCCTCAAGCCCAGTACAGTTCCTCCAGACCAGTAAAGTTCCTCAAACCCAGTACAGTTCCTCAAGCCCAGTACATTTCCTCCAGACCAGTAAAGTTCCTCAAGCCCAGTACAGTTCCTCCAGCCCAGTACAGTTCCTCCAACCCAGTACAGTCCTCCAGCCCAGTACAGTTCCTCAAGCCCAGTACAGGTCCTCAAGCCCAGAACAGTTCCTCCAGACCAGTAAAGTTCCTCAAGCCCAGTACAGTTCCTCCAGACCAATACAGTTCCTCAAGCCCAGTACAGTTCCTACAGACCAGAAAATTTCCTCAAGCCCAGTACAGTTCCTCCAGACCAGTACAGTTCCTCAAGCACAGTACAGTTCCTCAAGCCCAGTACAGTTCCTCCAGCCCAGTACAGTTCCTCAAGCCCAGAACAGTTCCTCCAGACCAGTAAAGTTCCTCAAGCCCAGTACAGTTCCTCCAGACCAGTACAGTTCCTCAAGACCAGTACAGTTCCTCAAGCCCAGTACAGTTCCTCCAGACCAGTAAAGTTCCTCCAGCCCAGTACAGTTCCTCCAACCCAGTACAGTCCTCCAGCCCAGTACAGTTCCTCAAGCCCAGTACAGGTCATCAAGCCCAGTACCGTTCCTCAAGCCCAATACAGTTCCTCCAGCTCAGTACAGTTCCTCAAGCCCAGTACAGTTCCTTCAGACCAGTAGAGTTCCTCCAGCCCAGTACAGTTCCTCCAGCCCAGTACAGTTCCTCAAACCCAGTACAGTTCCTCAAGCCCAGTACAGTCCCTCAAGCCCAGTACAGTCCCTTCAGACCAGTAAAGTTCCTCCAGCCCAGTACAGTTCCTCCAGCCCCGTACTGTTCCTCCAGCCCCGTACTGTTCCTCAAGCCCAGTACAGTTCCTCAAGCTCAGTACAGTTCCTCCAGAACAGTACAGTTCCTCCAGACCAGTACAGTTCCTCAAGCCCAGTACAGTTCCTCAAGCCCAGTACAGGTCCTCCAGACCAGTACAGGTCCTCCAGACCAGTACAGGTCCTCCAAACCAGTACAGTTACTCAAGCCCAATACAGTTCCTCCAGCCCAATACACTTCCTCCAGACCAGTACAGTTCCTCCAGACCAGTACAGTTCCTCCAGACCAGTACAGTTCCTCAAACCCAGTACAGTTCCTCCAGACCAGTACAGTACCTCAAGCCCAGTACAGTTCCTCCAGACCAGTACAGTTCCTCAAGCCCAGTACAGTTCCTCCAGACCAGTACAGTTCCTCAAGCCCAGTACAGTTCCTCCAGACCAGTACAGTTCCTCCAGACGGGTACAGTTCCTCCAGCCCAGTACAGTTCCTCCAGCCCAGTACAGTTCCTCCAGCCCAGTACAGGTCCTCAAGTCAACTACAGGTCCTCCAGACCAGTACAGGTCCTCCAGTCCAGTACAGTTCCTCCAGCCCAATACAGTTCCTCCAACCCAATACAGTTCCTCCAGCCCAGTACAGTTCCTCCAGACCAGTACAGGTCCTCCAGTCCAGTACAGTTCCTCCAGACCAGTACAGTTCCTCCAGACCAGTACAGTTCCTCCAGACCAGTACAGTTCCTCCAGCCCAGTACAGGTCCTCCAGACCAGTACAGTTCATCCAGACCAGTACAGGTCCTCCAGCCCAGTACAGTTCCTCCAGACCAGTACAGTTCCTCCAGACAAGTACAGTTCCTCAAGCCCAGTACAGTTCCTCCAGACCAGTACAGTTCCTCCAGCCCAGTACAGTTCCTCCAGACCAGTACAGTTCCTCCAGCCCAGTACAGTTCCTCCAGACCAGTAAAGTTCCTAAAGCCCAGTACAGTTCCTCCAGCCCAGTACAGTTCCTCCAGACCAGTAAAGTTCCTCCAGACCAGTACAGTTCCTCCAGACCAGTACAGTTCCTCCAGCCCAGTACAGTTCCTCCAGACCAGTAAAGTTCCTCCAGCGCAGTACAGTTCCTCAAGCCCAGTACAGTTCCTCAAGCCCAGTACAGTTCCTCCAGACCAGTACAGTTCCTCCAGACCAGTACAGTTCCTCAAGCCCAGTACAGTTCCTCCATACCACTGCAGTTCCTCCAGACCAGTACAGTTCCTCCAGACCAGTACAGTTCCTCAAGCCCAGTACAGGCCCTCCAGACCAGTACAGTTCCTCCAGCCCAGTACAGTTCCTCAAGCCCAGTACAGTTCCTCAAGCCCAGTACAGTTCCTCCAGACCAGTACAGGTCCTCCAGACCACTGCAGTTCCTCCAGACCAGTACAGTTCCTCCAGACCAGTACAGTTCCTCAAGCCCAGTACAGGTCCTCAAGCCCAGTACAGTTCCTCCAGACCAGTACAGTTCCTCAAGCACAGTACAGTTCCTCCAGACCAGTATAGTTCATCAAGCCCAGTACAGTTCCTCCAGACCAGTACAGTTCCTCAAGCCCAGTACAGTTCCTCAAGCCCAGTACAATTCCTCCAGACCAGTACAGTTCCTCCAGGCCAGTACAGATCCTCCAGGCCAGTACAGTTCCTCAAGCCCAGTACAGTTCCTCCAGACCAGTAAAGTTCCTCAAGCCCAGTACAGTTCCTCAAGCCCAGTACAGTTCCTCAAGCCCGTACAGTTCCTCCAGACCAGTACAGTTCCTCCAGACCAGTACAGTTCCACCAGACCAGTACAGGTCCTCAAGCCCAGTACAGTTCCTCCAGACAAGTACAGTTCCTCCAGACCAGTACAGTTCCTCAAGCCCATTACAGTTCCTCCAGACCAGTACAGTTCCTCCAGACCACTGCAGTTCCTCCAGACCAGTACAGTTCCTCCAGACCAGTACAGTTCCTCCAGACCAGTACAGTTCCTCAAGCACAGTACAGTTCCTCAAGCCCAGTACAGTTCCTCCAGACCAGTACAGTTCCTCAAGCACAGTACAGTTCCTCAACCCCAGTACAGTTCCACCTGCCCAGTACAGTTCCTCCAGCCCAGTACAGTTCCTCAAGCCCAGAACAGTTCCTCCAGACCAGTACATTTCCTCCAGACCAGTACAGTTCCTCAAGCCCAGTACAGGTCCTCCAGACCAGTACAGTTCCTCCAGACCAGTACAGTTCCTCAAGCCCAGTACAGTTCCTCAAGCCCAGTACAGTTCCTCCAGACCAGTACAGGTCCTCCAGACCACTGCAGTTCCTCCAGACCAGTACAGTTCCTCCAAACCAGTACAGTTCCTCAAGCCCAGTACAGGTCCTCCAGACCAGTACAGTTCCTCAAGCCCAGTACAGTTCCTCCAGACCAGTACAGTTCCTCAAGCACAGTACAGTTCCTCCAGACCAGTATAGTTCATCAAGCCCAGTACAGTTCCTCCAGACCAGTACAATTCCTCCAACCCAGTACATTTCCTCCAACCCAGTACAGTTCCTCCAACCCAGTACAGTTCCTCCAGCCCAGTACAGTTCCTCCAGACCAGTACAGTTCCACAAGCCCAGTACAGTTCCTCCAGAACAGTACAGTTCCTCAAGCCCAGTACAGTTCCTCCAGACCAGTAGAGTTCCTCAAGCCCAGTACAGTTCCTGCAGACCAGTACAGTTCCTCAAGCCCAGTACAGTTCCTCCAGACCAGTACAGTTCATCCAGACCAGTACAGTTCCTCCAGACCAGTACAGTTCCTCCAGACCAGTACAGTTCCTCAAGCACAGTACAGTTCCTCCAGACCAGTACAGTTCCTCCAGACCAGTACAGTTCCTCAATCCCAGTACAGTTCCTCCAGACCAGTACAGTTCCTCAAGCCCAGTACAGTTCCTCCAGACCAGTACAGTTCCTCCAGACCAGTACAGTTCCTCAAGCCCAGTACAGTCCCTCAAGCCCAGTACAGTCCCTCAAGCCCAGTACAGTTCCTCCAGACCAGTAAAGTTCCTCAAGCCCAGTACAGTTCCTCAAGCCCAGTACAGTTCCTCCAGCCCAGTACAGTTCCTCAAGCCCAGTACAGTTCCTCAAGCCCAGTACAGTTCCTCCAGACCAGTACAGTTCCTCAAGCCCAGTACAGTTCCTCCAGACCAGTACAGTTCCTCAAGCCCAGTACAGTTCCTCCAGACCAGTACAGTTCCTCAAGCCCAGTACAGTTCCTCAAGCCCAGTACAGTTCCTCCAGACCAGTAAAGTTCCTCAAGCCCAGTACAGTTCCTCCAGACAAGTACAGTTCCTCAAGCCCAGTACAGTTCCTCAAGCCCAGTACAGTTCCTACAGACCAGTACAGTTCCTCAAGCCCAGTACAGTTCCTCCAGACCAGTACAGTTCCTCCAGACCAGTACAGTTCCTCAAGCACAGTACAGTTCCTCAAGCCCAGTACAGTTCCTCCAGACCAGTACAGTTCCTCAAGCACAGTACAGTTCCTCAACCCCAGTACAGTTCCACCTGCCCAGTACAGTTCCTCCAGCCCAGTACAGTTCCTCAAGCCCAGAACAGTTCCTCCAGACCAGTAAAGTTCCTCAAGCCCAGTACAGTTCCTCCAGACCAATACAGTTCCTCAAGCCCAGTACAGTTCCTACAGACCAGTAAATTTCCTCAAGCCCAGTACAGTTCCTCCAGACCAGTACAGTTCCTCAAGCACAGTACAGTTCCTCAAGCCCAGTACAGTTACTCCAGCCCAGTACAGTTCCTCAAGCCCAGAACAGTTCCTCCAGACCAGTAAAGTTCCTCAAGCCCAGTACAGTTCCTCCAGACCAGTACAGTTCCTCAAGACCAGTACAGTTCCTCAAACCCAGTACAGTTCCTCAAGCCCAGTACAGTCCCTCAAGCCCAGTACAGTCCCTTCAGACCAGTAAAGTTCCTCCAGCCCAGTACAGTTCCTCCAGCCCCGTACTGTTCCTCCAGCCCCGTACTGTTCCTCAAGCCCAGTACAGTTCCTCAAGCTCAGTACAGTTCCTCCAGAACAGTACAGTTCCTCCAGAACAGTACAGTTCCTCCAGACCAGTACAGTTCCTCAAGCCCAGTACAGTTCCTCAAGCCCAGTACAGGTCCTCCAGACCAGTACAGGTCCTCCAGACCAGTACAGGTCCTCCAAACCAGTACAGTTACTCAAGCCCAATACAGTTCCTCCAGCCCAATACACTTCCTCCAGACCAGTACAGTTCCTCCAGACCAGTACAGTTCCTCCAGACCAGTACAGTTCCTCAAACCCAGTACAGTTCCTCCAGACCAGTACAGTTCCTCAAGCCCAGTACAGTTCCTCCAGACCAGTACAGTTCCTCAAGCCCAGTACAGTTCCTCCAGACCAGTACAGTTCCTCAAGCCCAGTACAGTTCCTCCAGACCAGTACAGTTCCTCCAGACGGGTACAGTTCCTCCAGCCCAGTACAGTTCCTCCAGCCCAGTACAGTTCCTCCAGCCCAGTACAGGTCCTCAAGTCAACTACAGGTCCTCCAGACCAGTACAGGTCCTCCAGTCCAGTACAGTTCCTCCAGCCCAATACAGTTCCTCCAACCCAATACAGTTCCTCCAGCCCAGTACAGTTCCTCCAGACCAGTACAGGTCCTCCAGTCCAGTACAGTTCCTCCAGACCAGTACAGTTCCTCCAGACCAGTACAGTTCCTCCAGACCAGTACAGTTCCTCCAGCCCAGTACAGGTCCTCCAGACCAGTACAGTTCATCCAGACCAGTACAGGTCCTCCAGCCCAGTACAGTTCCTCCAGACCAGTACAGTTCCTCCAGACAAGTACAGTTCCTCAAGCCCAGTACAGTTCCTCCAGACCAGTACAGTTCCTCCAGCCCAGTACAGTTCCTCCAGACCAGTACAGTTCCTCCAGCCCAGTACAGTTCCTCCAGACCAGTAAAGTTCCTAAAGCCCAGTACAGTTCCTCCAGCCCAGTACAGTTCCTCCAGACCAGTAAAGTTCCTCCAGACCAGTACAGTTCCTCCAGACCAGTACAGTTCCTCCAGCCCAGTACAGTTCCTCCAGACCAGTAAAGTTCCTCCAGCGCAGTACAGTTCCTCAAGCCCAGTACAGTTCCTCAAGCCCAGTACAGTTCCTCCAGACCAGTACAGTTCCTCCAGACCAGTACAGTTCCTCAAGCCCAGTACAGTTCCTCCATACCACTGCAGTTCCTCCAGACCAGTACAGTTCCTCCAGACCAGTACAGTTCCTCAAGCCCAGTACAGGCCCTCCAGACCAGTACAGTTCCTCCAGCCCAGTACAGTTCCTCAAGCCCAGTACAGTTCCTCAAGCCCAGTACAGTTCCTCCAGACCAGTACAGGTCCTCCAGACCACTGCAGTTCCTCCAGACCAGTACAGTTCCTCCAGACCAGTACAGTTCCTCAAGCCCAGTACAGGTCCTCAAGCCCAGTACAGTTCCTCCAGACCAGTACAGTTCCTCAAGCACAGTACAGTTCCTCCAGACCAGTATAGTTCATCAAGCCCAGTACAGTTCCTCCAGACCAGTACAGTTCCTCAAGCCCAGTACAGTTCCTCAAGCCCAGTACAATTCCTCCAGACCAGTACAGTTCCTCCAGGCCAGTACAGATCCTCCAGGCCAGTACAGTTCCTCAAGCCCAGTACAGTTCCTCCAGACCAGTAAAGTTCCTCAAGCCCAGTACAGTTCCTCAAGCCCAGTACAGTTCCTCAAGCCCGTACAGTTCCTCCAGACCAGTACAGTTCCTCCAGACCAGTACAGTTCCACCAGACCAGTACAGGTCCTCAAGCCCAGTACAGTTCCTCCAGACAAGTACAGTTCCTCCAGACCAGTACAGTTCCTCAAGCCCATTACAGTTCCTCCAGACCAGTACAGTTCCTCCAGACCACTGCAGTTCCTCCAGACCAGTACAGTTCCTCCAGACCAGTACAGTTCCTCCAGACCAGTACAGTTCCTCAAGCCCAGTACAGGTCCTCCAGACCAGTACAGTTCCTCCAGACCAGTACAGTTCCTCAAGCCCAGTACAGTTCCTCAAGCCCAGTACAGTTCCTCCAGACCAGTACATGTCCTCCAGACCACTGCAGTTCCTCCAGACCAGTACAGTTCCTCCAGACCAGTACAGTTCCTCAAGCCCAGTACAGGTCCTCCAGACCAGTACAGTTCCTCAAGCCCACTACAGTTCCTCCAGACCAGTACAGTTCCTCAAGCACAGTACAGTTCCTCCAGACCAGTATAGTTCATCAAGCCCAGTACAGTTCCTCCAGACCAGTACAGTTCCTCCAACCCAGTACATTTCCTCCAACCCAATACATTTCCTCCAACCCAGTACAGTTCCTCCAACCCAGTACAGTTCCTCCAGCCCAGTACAGTTCCTCCAGACCAGTACAGTTCCACAAGCCCAGTACAGTTCCTCCAGAACAGTACAGTTCCTCCAGACCAGTACAGTTCCTCAAGCCCAGTACAGTTCCTCAAGCCCAGTACAGTTCCTCCAGACCAGTAGAGTTCCTCAAGCCCAGTACAGTTCCTCCAGACCAGTACAGTAACTCAAGCCCAGTACAGTTCCTCCAGACCAGTACAGTTCATCCAGACCAGTACAGTTCCTCCAGACCAGTACAGTTCCTCAAGCACAGTACAGTTCCTCCAGACCAGTACAGTTCCTCCAGACCAGTACAGTTCCTCAATCCCAGTACAGTTCCTCCAGACCAGTACAGTTCCTCAAGCCCAGTACAGTTCCTCCAGACCAGTACAGTTCCTCCAGACCAGTACAGTCCCTCAAGCCCAGTACAGTCCCTCAAGCCCAGTACAGTCCCTCAAGCCCAGTACAGTTCCTCCAGACCAGTAAAGTTCCTCAAGCCCAGTACAGTTCCTCAAGCCCAGTACAGTTCCTCCAGCCCAGTACAGTTCCTCAAGCCCAGTACAGTTCCTCCAGACCAGTACAGTTCCTCAAGCCCAGTACAGTTCCTCCAGACCAGTACAGTTCCTCAAGCCCAGTACAGTTCCTCCAGACCAGTACAGTTCCTCAAGCCCAGTACAGTTCCTGAAGCCCAGTACAGTTCCTCCAGACCAGTAAAGTTCCTCAAGCCCAGTACAGTTCCTCCAGACAAGTACAGTTCGTTCCAGCCCAGTACAGTTCCTACAGACCAGTACAGTTCCTCAAGCCCAGTACAGTTCCTCCAGACCAGTACAGTTCCTCCAGACCAGTACAGTTCCTCAAGCCCAGTACAGTTCCTACAGACCAGTAAATTTCCTCAAGCCCAGTACAGTTCCAGCAGACCAGTACAGTTCCTCAAGCACAGTACTGTTCCTCAAGCCCAGTACAGTTCCTCCAGCCCAGTACAGTTCCTCAAGCCCAGAACAGTTCCTCCAGACCAGTAAAGTTCCTCAAGCCCAGTACAGTTCCTCCAGACCAGTACAGTTCCTCAAGTCCAGTACAGTTCCTCAAGCCCAGTACAGTTCCTCCAGACCAGTAAAGTTCCTCAAGCCCAGTACAGTTCCTCAAGCCCAGTACATTTCCTCCAGACCAGTAAAGTTCCTCAAGCCCAGTACAGTTCCTCCAGACCAGTACAGTCCTCCAGACCAGTACAGGTCCTCAAGCCCAGTACAGTTCCTCCAGACCAGTACAGTTCCTCAAGCCCAGTACAGTTCCTCCAGACCAGTACAGTTCCTCCAGCCCAGTACAGTTCCTCAAGCCCAGTACAGGTCCTCAAGCCCAGTACAGTTCCTTCAGACCAGTACAGTTCCTCAAGCCCAGTACAGTTCCTCCAGACCAGTACAGTTCCTCAAGCCCAGTACAGTTCCTCCAGACCAGTAAAGTTCCTCAAGCCCAGTACAGTTCCTCAAGCCCAGTACAGTTCCTCAAGCCCGTACAGTTCCTCCAGACCAGTACAGTTCCTCCAGACCAGTACAGGTCCTCAAGCCCAGTACAGTTCCTCCAGACCAGTACAGTTCCTCCAGACCAGTACAGTTCCTCAAACCCAGTACAGTTCCTCCAGACCAGTACAGGTCCTCCAGACCACTGCAGTTCCTCCAGACCAGTACAGTTCCTCCAGACCAGTACAGTTCCTCAAGCCCAGTACAGGTCCTCCAGACCAGTACAGTTCCTCCAGCCCAGTACAGTTCCTCAAGCCCAGTACAGTTCCTCAAGCCCAGTACAGTTCCTCCAGACCAGTACAGGTCCTCCAGACCACTGCAGTTACTCCAGACCAGTACAGTTCCTCCAGACCAGTACAGTTCCTCAAGCCCAGTACAGGTCCTCAAGCCCAGTACAGTTCCTCCAGACCAGTACAGTTCCTCAAGCACAGTACAGTTCCTCCAGACCAGTACAGTTCCTCCAGACCAGTATAGTTCCTCCAGACCAGTACAGTTCCTCCAACCCAGTACAGTTCCTCCAACCCAGTACATTTCCTCCAACCCAGTACAGTTCCTCCAGCCCAGTACAGTTCCTCCAACCCAGTACAGTTCCTCCAACCCAGTACAGTTCCTCCAACCCAGTACATTTCCTCCAACCCAGTACAGTTCCTCCAGACCAGTATAGTTCCACAAGCCCAGTACAGTTCCTCCAGCCCAGTACAGTTCCTCAAGCCCAGAACAGTTCCTCCAGACCAGTAAAGTTCCTCAAGCCCAGTACAGTTCCTCCAGACCAGTACAGTTCCTCAAGTCCAGTACAGTTCCTCAAGCCCAGTACAGTTCCTCAAGCCCAGTACAGTTCCTCAAGCCCAGTACATTTCCTCCAGACCAGTAAAGTTCCTCAAGCCCAGTACAGTTCCTCCAGACCAGTACAGTCCTCCAGACCAGTACAGGTCCTCAAGCCCAGTACAGTTCCTCCAGACCAGTACAGTTCCTCAAGCCCAGTACAGTTCCTCCAGACCAGTACAGTTCCTCCAGCCCAGTACAGTTCCTCAAGCCCAGTACAGGTCCTCAAGCCCAGTACAGTTCCTTCAGACCAGTACAGTTCCTCAAGCCCAGTACAGTTCCTCCAGACCAGTACAGTTCCTCAAGCCCAGTACAGTTCCTCCAGACCAGTAAAGTTCCTCAAGCCCAGTACAGTTCCTCAAGCCCAGTACAGTTCCTCAAGCCCGTACAGTTCCTCCAGACCAGTACAGTTCCTCCAGACCAGTACAGGTCCTCAAGCCCAGTACAGTTCCTCCAGGCCAGTACAGTTCCTCCAGACCAGTACAGTTCCTCCAGACCAGTACAGTTCCTCCAGACCAGTACAGTTCCTCAAGCCCAGTACAGTTCCTCCAGACCACTGCAGTTCCTCCAGACCAGTACAGTTCCTCCAGACCAGTACAGTTCCTCAAGCCCAGTACAGGCCCTCCAGACCAGTACAGGCCCTCCAGACCAGTACAGTTCCTCCAGCCCAGTACAGTTCCTCAAGCCCAGTACAGTTCCTCAAGCCCAGTACAGTTCCTCCAGACCAGTACAGGTCCTCCAGACCACTGCAGTTCCTCCAGACCAGTACAGTTCCTCCAGACCAGTACAGTTCCTCAAGCCCAGTACAGGTCCTCAAGCCCAGTACAGTTCCTCCAGACCAGTACAGTTCCTCAAGCACAGTACAGTTCCTCCAGACCAGTATAGTTCATCAAGCCCAGTACAGTTCCTCCAGACCAGTACATTTCCTCCAACCCAGTACAGTTCCTCCAACCCAGTACAGTTCCTGCAACCCAGTACATTTCCTCCAACCCAGTACAGTTCCTCCAGCCCAGTACAATTCCTCCAACCCAGTACAGTTCCTCCAACCCAGTACAGTTCCTCCAACCCAGTACATTTCCTCCAACTCAGTACAGTTCCTCCAGACCAGTATAGTTCCACAAGCCCAGTACAGTTCCTCCAGACCAGTACAGTTCCTCCAGACCAGTACAGTTCCTCAAGCCCAGTACAGTTCCTCCAGACCAGTATAGTTCCTCAAGCCCAGTACAGTTCCTCCAGACCAGTAGAGTTCCTCAAGCCGAGTACATTTCCTCCAGACCAGTACAGTTCCTCAAGCCCAGTACAGTTCCTCCAGACCAGTACAGTTCCTCCAGACCAGTACATTTCCTCCAGCCCAGTACAGTTCCTCAAGCCCAGTACAGCTCCTCAAGCCCAGTACAGTTCCTTCAGACCAGTACAGTTCCTCAAGCCCAGTACAGTTCCTCCAGACCAGTACAGTTCCTCAAGCCCAGTACAGTTCCTCCAGACCAGTAAAGTTCCTCAAACCCAGTACAGTTCCTCAAGCCCAGTACAGTTCCTCAAGCCCGTACAGTTCCTCCAGACCAGTACAGTTCCTCCAGGCCAGTACAGTTCCTCCAGACCAGTACAGGTCCTCAAGCCCAGTACAGTTCCTCCAGACAAGTACAGTTCCTCCAGACCAGTACAGTTCCTCAAGCCCAGTACAGTTCCTCCAGACCAGTACAGTTCCTCAAGCACAGTACAGTTCCTCCAGACCAGTATAGTTCATCAAGCCCAGTACAGTTCCTCCAGACCAGTACAGTTCCTCCAACCCAGTACATTTCCTCCAACCCAATACATTTCCTCCAACCCAGTACAGTTCCTCCAACCCAGTACAGTTCCTCCAGCCCAGTACAGTTCCTCCAGACCAGTACAGTTCCACAAGCCCAGTACAGTTCCTCCAGAACAGTACAGTTCCTCCAGACCAGTACAGTTCCTCAAGCCCAGTACAGTTCCTCAAGCCCAGTACAGTTCCTCCAGACCAGTAGAGTTCCTCAAGCCCAGTACAGTTCCTCCAGACCAGTACAGTAACTCAAGCCCAGTACAGTTCCTCCAGACCAGTACAGTTCATCCAGACCAGTACAGTTCCTCCAGACCAGTACAGTTCCTCAAGCACAGTACAGTTCCTCCAGACCAGTACAGTTCCTCCAGACCAGTACAGTTCCTCAATCCCAGTACAGTTCCTCCAGACCAGTACAGTTCCTCAAGCCCAGTACAGTTCCTCCAGACCAGTACAGTTCCTCCAGACCAGTACAGTCCCTCAAGCCCAGTACAGTCCCTCAAGCCCAGTACAGTCCCTCAAGCCCAGTACAGTTCCTCCAGACCAGTAAAGTTCCTCAAGCCCAGTACAGTTCCTCAAGCCCAGTACAGTTCCTCCAGCCCAGTACAGTTCCTCAAGCCCAGTACAGTTCCTCCAGACCAGTACAGTTCCTCAAGCCCAGTACAGTTCCTCCAGACCAGTACAGTTCCTCAAGCCCAGTACAGTTCCTCCAGACCAGTACAGTTCCTCAAGCCCAGTACAGTTCCTGAAGCCCAGTACAGTTCCTCCAGACCAGTAAAGTTCCTCAAGCCCAGTACAGTTCCTCCAGACAAGTACAGTTCGTTCCAGCCCAGTACAGTTCCTACAGACCAGTACAGTTCCTCAAGCCCAGTACAGTTCGTCCAGACCAGTACAGTTCCTCCAGACCAGTACAGTTCCTCAAGCCCAGTACAGTTCCTACAGACCAGTAAATTTCCTCAAGCCCAGTACAGTTCCAGCAGACCAGTACAGTTCCTCAAGCACAGTACTGTTCCTCAAGCCCAGTACAGTTCCTCCAGCCCAGTACAGTTCCTCAAGCCCAGAACAGTTCCTCCAGACCAGTAAAGTTCCTCAAGCCCAGTACAGTTCCTCCAGACCAGTACAGTTCCTCAAGTCCAGTACAGTTCCTCAAGCCCAGTACAGTTCCTCCAGACCAGTAAAGTTCCTCAAGCCCAGTACAGTTCCTCAAGCCCAGTACATTTCCTCCAGACCAGTAAAGTTCCTCAAGCCCAGTACAGTTCCTCCAGACCAGTACAGTCCTCCAGACCAGTACAGGTCCTCAAGCCCAGTACAGTTCCTCCAGACCCGTACAGTTCCTCAAGCCCAGTACAGTTCCTCCAGACCAGTACAGTTCCTCCAGCCCAGTACAGTTCCTCAAGCCCAGTACAGGTCCTCAAGCCCAGTACAGTTCCTTCAGACCAGTACAGTTCCTCAAGCCCAGTACAGTTCCTCCAGACCAGTACAGTTCCTCAAGCCCAGTACAGTTCCTCCAGACCAGTAAAGTTCCTCAAGCCCAGTACAGTTCCTCAAGCCCAGTACAGTTCCTCAAGCCCGTACAGTTCCTCCAGACCAGTACAGTTCCTCCAGACCAGTACAGGTCCTCAAGCCCAGTACAGTTCCTCCAGACCAGTACAGTTCCACCAGACCAGTACAGTTCCTCAAACCCAGTACAGTTCCTCCAGACCAGTACAGGTCCTCCAGACCACTGCAGTTCCTCCAGACCAGTACAGTTCCTCCAGACCAGTACAGTTCCTCAAGCCCAGTACAGGTCCTCCAGACCAGTACAGTTCCTCCAGCCCAGTACAGTTCCTCAAGCCCAGTACAGTTCCTCAAGCCCAGTACAGTTCCTCCAGACCAGTACAGGTCCTCCAGACCACTGCAGTTACTCCAGACCAGTACAGTTCCTCCAGACCAGTACAGTTCCTCAAGCCCAGTACAGGTGCTCAAGCCCAGTACAGTTCCTCCAGACCAGTACAGTTCCTCAAGCACAGTACAGTTCCTCCAGACCAGTACAGTTCCTCCAGACCAGTATAGTTCCTCCAGACCAGTACAGTTCCTCCAACCCAGTACAGTTCATCCAACCCAGTACATTTCCTCCAACCCAGTACAGTTCCTCCAGCCCAGTACAGTTCCTCCAACCCAGTACAGTTCCTCCAACCCAGTACAGTTCCTCCAACCCAGTACATTTCCTCCAACCCAGTACAGTTCCTCCAGACCAGTATAGTTCCACAAGCCCAGTACAGTTCCTCCAGCCCAGTACAGTTCCTCAAGCCCAGAACAGTTCCTCCAGACCAGTAAAGTTCCTCAAGCCCAGTACAGTTCCTCCAGACCAGTACAGTTCCTCAAGTCCAGTACAGTTCCTCAAGCCCAGTACAGTTCCTCAAGCCCAGTACAGTTCCTCAAGCCCAGTACATTTCCTCCAGACCAGTAAAGTTCCTCAAGCCCAGTACAGTTCCTCCAGACCAGTACAGTCCTCCAGACCAGTACAGGTCCTCAAGCCCAGTACAGTTCCTCCAGACCAGTACAGTTCCTCAAGCCCAGTACAGTTCCTCCAGACCAGTACAGTTCCTCCAGCCCAGTACAGTTCCTCAAGCCCAGTACAGGTCCTCAAGCCCAGTACAGTTCCTTCAGACCAGTACAGTTCCTCAAGCCCAGTACAGTTCCTCCAGACCAGTACAGTTCCTCAAGCCCAGTACAGTTCCTCCAGACCAGTAAAGTTCCTCAAGCCCAGTACAGTTCCTCAAGCCCAGTAAAGTTCCTCAAGCCCGTACAGTTCCTCCAGACCAGTACAGTTCCTCCAGACCAGTACAGGTCCTCAAGCCCAGTACAGTTCCTCCAGGCCAGTACAGTTCCTCCAGACCAGTACAGTTCCTCCAGACCAGTACAGTTCCTCAAGCCCAGTACAGTTCCTCCAGACCACTGCAGTTCCTCCAGACCAGTACAGTTCCTCCAGACCAGTACAGTTCCTCAAGCCCAGTACAGGCCCTCCAGACCAGTACAGGCCCTCCAGACCAGTACAGTTCCTCCAGCCCAGTACAGTTCCTCAAGCCCAGTACAGTTCCTCAAGCCCAGTACAGTTCCTCCAGACCAGTACAGGTCCTCCAGACCACTGCAGTTCCTCCAGACCAGTACAGTTCCTCCAGACCAGTACAGTTCCTCAAGCCCAGTACAGGTCCTCAAGCCCAGTACAGTTCCTCCAGACCAGTACAGTTCCTCAAGCACAGTACAGTTCCTCCAGACCAGTATAGTTCATCAAGCCCAGTACAGTTCCTCCAGACCAGTACATTTCCTCCAACCCAGTACAGTTCCTCCAACCCAGTACAGTTCCTGCAACCCAGTACATTTCCTCCAACCCAGTACAGTTCCTCCAGCCCAGTACAATTCCTCCAACCCAGTACAGTTCCTCCAACCCAGTACAGTTCCTCCAACCCAGTACATTTCCTCCAACTCAGTACAGTTCCTCCAGACCAGTATAGTTCCACAAGCCCAGTACAGTTCCTCCAGACCAGTACAGTTCCTCCAGACCAGTACAGTTCCTCAAGCCCAGTACAGTTCCTCCAGACCAGTATAGTTCCTCAAGCCCAGTACAGTTCCTCCAGACCAGTAGAGTTCCTCAAGCCGAGTACATTTCCTCCAGACCAGTACAGTTCCTCAAGCCCAGTACAGTTCCTCCAGACCAGTACAGTTCCTCCAGACCAGTACAGTTCCTCCAGCCCAGTACAGTTCCTCAAGCCCAGTACAGCTCCTCAAGCCCAGTACAGTTCCTTCAGACCAGTACAGTTCCTCAAGCCCAGTACAGTTCCTCCAGACCAGTACAGTTCCTCAAGCCCAGTACAGTTCCTCCAGACCAGTAAAGTTCCTCAAACCCAGTACAGTTCCCCAAGCCCAGTACAGTTCCTCAAGCCCGTACAGTTCCTCCAGACCAGTACAGTTCCTCCAGGCCAGTACAGTTCCTCCAGACCAGTACAGGTCCTCAAGCCCAGTACAGTTCCTCCAGACAAGTACAGTTCCTCCAGACCAGTACAGTTCCTCAAGCCCAGTACAGTTCCTCCAGACCAGTACAGTTCCTCCAGACCACTGCAGTTCCTCCAGACCAGTACAGTTCCTCCAGACCAGTACATTTCCTCCAGACCAGTACAGTTCCTCAAGCCCAGTACAGGTCCTCCAGACCAGTACAGTTCCTCCAGACCAGTACAGTTCCTCAAGCCCAGTACAGTTCCTCAAGCCCAGTACAGTTCCTCCAGACCAGTACAGGTCCTCCAGACCACTGCAGTTCCTCCAGACCAGTACAGTTCCTCCAAACCAGTACAGTTCCTCAAGCCCAGTACAGGTCCTCCAGACCAGTACAGTTCCTCAAGCCCAGTACAGTTCCTCCAGACCAGTACAGTTCCTCAAGCACAGTACAGTTCCTCCAGACCAGTATAGTTCATCAAGCCCAGTACAGTTCCTCCAGACCAGTACAGTTCCTCCAACCCAGTACATTTCCTCCAACCCAGTACAGTTCCTCCAACCCAGTACAGTTCCTCCAGCCCAGTACAGTTCCTCCAGACCAGTACAGTTCCACAAGCCCAGTACAGTTCCTCCAGAACAGTACAGTTCCTCAAGCCCAGTACAGTTCCTCAAGCCCAGTACAGTTCCTCAAGCCCAGTACAGTTCCTCAAGCCCAGTACATTTCCTCCAGACCAGTAAAGTTCCTCAAGCCCAGTACAGTTCCTCCAGACCAGTACAGTTCCTCCAGCCCAGTACAGTTCCTCAAGCCCAGTACAGCTCCTCAAGCCCAGTACAGTTCCTTCAGACCAGTACAGTTCCTCAAGCCCAGTACAGTTCCTCCAGACCAGTACAGTTCCTCAAGCCCAGTACAGTTCCTCCAGACCAGTAAAGTTCCTCAAACCCAGTACAGTTCCTCAAGCCCAGTACAGTTCCTCAAGCCCGTACAGTTCCTCCAGACCAGTACAGTTCCTCCAGGCCAGTACAGTTCCTCCAGACCAGTACAGGTCCTCAAGCCCTGTACAGTTCCTCCAGACAAGTACAGTTCCTCCAGACCAGTACAGTTCCTCAAGCCCAGTATAGTTCCTCCAGACCAGTACAGTTCCTCCAGACCACTGCAGTTCCTCCAGACCAGTACAGTTCCTCCAGACCAGTACATTTCCTCCAGACCAGTACAGTTCCTCAAGCCCAGTACAGGTCCTCCAGACCAGTACAGTTCCTCCAGACCAGTACAGTTCCTCAAGCCCAGTACAGTTCCTCAAGCCCAGTACAGTTCCTCCAGACCAGTACAGGTCCTCCAGACCACTGCAGTTCCTCCAGACCAGTACAGTTCCTCCAAACCAGTACAGTTCCTCAAGCCCAGTACAGGTCCTCCAGACCAGTACAGTTCCTCAAGCCCAGTACAGTTCCTCCAGACCAGTACAGTTCCTCAAGCACAGTACAGTTCCTCCAGACCAGTATAGTTCATCAAGCCCAGTACAGTTCCTCCAGACCAGTACAGTTCCTCCAACCCAGTACATTTCCTCCAACCCAGTACAGTTCCTCCAACCCAGTACAGTTCCTCCAGCCCAGTACAGTTCCTCCAGACCAGTACAGTTCCACAAGCCCAGTACAGTTCCTCCAGAACAGTACAGTTCCTCAAGCCCAGTACAGTTCCTCAAGTCCAGTACAGTTCCTCAAGCCCAGTACAGTTCCTCAAGCCCAGTACAGTTCCTCAAGCCCAGTACATTTCCTCCAGACCAGTAAAGTTCCTCAAGCCCAGTACAGTTCCTCCAGACCAGTACAGTCCTCCAGACCAGTACAGGTCCTCAAGCCCAGTACAGTTCCTCCAGACCAGTACAGTTCCTCAAGCCCAGTACAGTTCCTCCAGACCAGTACAGTTCCTCCAGCCCAGTACAGTTCCTCAAGCCCAGTACAGGTCCTCAAGCCCAGTACAGTTCCTTCAGACCAGTACAGTTCCTCAAGCCCAGTACAGTTCCTCCAGACCAGTACAGTTCCTCAAGCCCAGTACAGTTCCTCCAGACCAGTAAAGTTCCTCAAGCCCAGTACAGTTCCTCAAGCCCAGTACAGTTCCTCAAGCCCGTACAGTTCCTCCAGACCAGTACAGTTCCTCCAGACCAGTACAGGTCCTCAAGCCCAGTACAGTTCCTCCAGGCCAGTACAGTTCCTCCAGACCAGTACAGTTCCTCCAGACCAGTACAGTTCCTCAAGCCCAGTACAGTTCCTCCAGACCACTGCAGTTCCTCCAGACCAGTACAGTTCCTCCAGACCAGTACAGTTCCTCAAGCCCAGTACAGGCCCTCCAGACCAGTACAGGCCCTCCAGACCAGTACAGTTCCTCCAGCCCAGTACAGTTCCTCAAGCCCAGTACAGTTCCTCAAGCCCAGTACAGTTCCTCCAGACCAGTACAGGTCCTCCAGACCACTGCAGTTCCTCCAGACCAGTACAGTTCCTCCAGACCAGTACAGTTCCTCAAGCCCAGTACAGGTCCTCAAGCCCAGTACAGTTCCTCCAGACCAGTACAGTTCCTCAAGCACAGTACAGTTCCTCCAGACCAGTATAGTTCATCAAGCCCAGTACAGTTCCTCCAGACCAGTACATTTCCTCCAACCCAGTACAGTTCCTCCAACCCAGTACAGTTCCTGCAACCCAGTACATTTCCTCCAACCCAGTACAGTTCCTCCAGCCCAGTACAATTCCTCCAACCCAGTACAGTTCCTCCAACCCAGTACAGTTCCTCCAACCCAGTACATTTCCTCCAACTCAGTACAGTTCCTCCAGACCAGTATAGTTCCACAAGCCCAGTACAGTTCCTCCAGACCAGTACAGTTCCTCCAGACCAGTACAGTTCCTCAAGCCCAGTACAGTTCCTCCAGACCAGTATAGTTCCTCAAGCCCAGTACAGTTCCTCCAGACCAGTAGAGTTCCTCAAGCCGAGTACATTTCCTCCAGACCAGTACAGTTCCTCAAGCCCAGTACAGTTCCTCCAGACCAGTACAGTTCCTCCAGACCAGTACAGTTCCTCCAGCCCAGTACAGTTCCTCAAGCCCAGTACAGCTCCTCAAGCCCAGTACAGTTCCTTCAGACCAGTACAGTTCCTCAAGCCCAGTACAGTTCCTCCAGACCAGTACAGTTCCTCAAGCCCAGTACAGTTCCTCCAGACCAGTAAAGTTCCTCAAACCCAGTACAGTTCCTCAAGCCCAGTACAGTTCCTCAAGCCCGTACAGTTCCTCCAGACCAGTACAGTTCCTCCAGGCCAGTACAGTTCCTCCAGACCAGTACAGGTCCTCAAGCCCAGTACAGTTCCTCCAGACAAGTACAGTTCCTCCAGACCAGTACAGTTCCTCAAGCCCAGTACAGTTCCTCCAGACCAGTACAGTTCCTGAAGCACAGTACAGTTCCTCCAGACCAGTATAGTTCATCAAGCCCAGTACAGTTCCTCCAGACCAGTACAGTTCCTCCAACCCAGTACATTTCCTCCAACCCAATACATTTCCTCCAACCCAGTACAGTTCCTCCAACCCAGTACAGTTCCTCCAGCCCAGTACAGTTCCTCCAGACCAGTACAGTTCCACAAGCCCAGTACAGTTCCTCCAGAACAGTACAGTTCCTCCAGACCAGTACAGTTCCTCAAGCCCAGTACAGTTCCTCAAGCCCAGTACAGTTCCTCCAGACCAGTAGAGTTCCTCAAGCCCAGTACAGTTCCTCCAGACCAGTACAGTAACTCAAGCCCAGTACAGTTCCTCCAGACCAGTACAGTTCATCCAGACCAGTACAGTTCCTCCAGACCAGTACAGTTCCTCAAGCACAGTACAGTTCCTCCAGACCAGTACAGTTCCTCCAGACCAGTACAGTTCCTCAATCCCAGTACAGTTCCTCCAGACCAGTACAGTTCCTCAAGCCCAGTACAGTTCCTCCAGACCAGTACAGTTCCTCCAGACCAGTACAGTCCCTCAAGCCCAGTACAGTCCCTCAAGCCCAGTACAGTCCCTCAAGCCCAGTACAGTTCCTCCAGACCAGTAAAGTTCCTCAAGCCCAGTACAGTTCCTCAAGCCCAGTACAGTTCCTCCAGCCCAGTACAGTTCCTCAAGCCCAGTACAGTTCCTCCAGACCAGTACAGTTCCTCAAGCCCAGTACAGTTCCTCCAGACCAGTACAGTTCCTCAAGCCCAGTACAGTTCCTCCAGACCAGTACAGTTCCTCAAGCCCAGTACAGTTCCTGAAGCCCAGTACAGTTCCTCCAGACCAGTAAAGTTCCTCAAGCCCAGTACAGTTCCTCCAGACAAGTACAGTTCGTTCCAGCCCAGTACAGTTCCTACAGACCAGTACAGTTCCTCAAGCCCAGTACAGTTCCTCCAGACCAGTACAGTTCCTCCAGACCAGTACAGTTCCTCAAGCCCAGTACAGTTCCTACAGACCAGTAAATTTCCTCAAGCCCAGTACAGTTCCAGCAGACCAGTACAGTTCCTCAAGCACAGTACTGTTCCTCAAGCCCAGTACAGTTCCTCCAGCCCAGTACAGTTCCTCAAGCCCAGAACAGTTCCTCCAGACCAGTAAAGTTCCTCAAGCCCAGTACAGTTCCTCCAGACCAGTACAGTTCCTCAAGTCCAGTACAGTTCCTCAAGCCCAGTACAGTTCCTCCAGACCAGTAAAGTTCCTCAAGCCCAGTACAGTTCCTCAAGCCCAGTACATTTCCTCCAGACCAGTAAAGTTCCTCAAGCCCAGTACAGTTCCTCCAGACCAGTACAGTCCTCCAGACCAGTACAGGTCCTCAAGCCCAGTACAGTTCCTCCAGACCAGTACAGTTCCTCAAGCCCAGTACAGTTCCTCCAGACCAGTACAGTTCCTCCAGCCCAGTACAGTTCCTCAAGCCCAGTACAGGTCCTCAAGCCCAGTACAGTTCCTTCAGACCAGTACAGTTCCTCAAGCCCAGTACAGTTCCTCCAGACCAGTACAGTTCCTCAAGCCCAGTACAGTTCCTCCAGACCAGTAAAGTTCCTCAAGCCCAGTACAGTTCCTCAAGCCCAGTACAGTTCCTCAAGCCCGTACAGTTCCTCCAGACCAGTACAGTTCCTCCAGACCAGTACAGGTCCTCAAGCCCAGTACAGTTCCTCCAGACCAGTACAGTTCCTCCAGACCAGTACAGTTCCTCAAACCCAGTACAGTTCCTCCAGACCACTGCAGTTCCTCCAGACCAGTACAGTTCCTCCAGACCAGTACAGTTCCTCAAGCCCAGTACAGGTCCTCCAGACCAGTACAGTTCCTCCAGCCCAGTACAGTTCCTCAAGCCCAGTACAGTTCCTCAAGCCCAGTACAGTTCCTCCAGACCAGTACAGGTCCTCCAGACCACTGCAGTTACTCCAGACCAGTACAGTTCCTCCAGACCAGTACAGTTCCTCAAGCCCAGTACAGGTCCTCAAGCCCAGTACAGTTCCTCCAGACCAGTACAGTTCCTCAAGCACAGTACAGTTCCTCCAGACCAGTACAGTTCCTCCAGACCAGTATAGTTCCTCCAGACCAGTACAGTTCCTCCAACCCAGTACAGTTCCTCCAACCCAGTACATTTCCTCCAACCCAGTACAGTTCCTCCAACCCAGTACAGTTCCTGCAACCCAGTACATTTCCTCCAACCCAGTACAGTTCCTCCAGCCCAGTACAATTCCTCCAACCCAGTACAGTTCCTCCAACCCAGTACAGTTCCTCCAACCCAGTACATTTCCTCCAACTCAGTACAGTTCCTCCAGACCAGTATAGTTCCACAAGCCCAGTACAGTTCCTCCAGACCAGTACAGTTCCTCCAGACCAGTACAGTTCCTCAAGCCCAGTACAGTTCCTCCAGACCAGTATAGTTCCTCAAGCCCAGTACAGTTCCTCCAGACCAGTAGAGTTCCTCAAGCCGAGTACATTTCCTCCAGACCAGTACAGTTCCTCAAGCCCAGTACAGTTCCTCCAGACCAGTACAGTTCCTCCAGACCAGTACAGTTCCTCCAGCCCAGTACAGTTCCTCAAGCCCAGTACAGCTCCTCAAGCCCAGTACAGTTCCTTCAGACCAGTACAGTTCCTCAAGCCCAGTACAGTTCCTCCAGACCAGTACAGTTCCTCAAGCCCAGTACAGTTCCTCCAGACCAGTAAAGTTCCTCAAACCCAGTACAGTTCCCCAAGCCCAGTACAGTTCCTCAAGCCCGTACAGTTCCTCCAGACCAGTACAGTTCCTCCAGGCCAGTACAGTTCCTCCAGACCAGTACAGGTCCTCAAGCCCAGTACAGTTCCTCCAGACAAGTACAGTTCCTCCAGACCAGTACAGTTCCTCAAGCCCAGTACAGTTCCTCCAGACCAGTACAGTTCCTCCAGACCACTGCAGTTCCTCCAGACCAGTACAGTTCCTCCAGACCAGTACATTTCCTCCAGACCAGTACAGTTCCTCAAGCCCAGTACAGGTCCTCCAGACCAGTACAGTTCCTCCAGACCAGTACAGTTCCTCAAGCCCAGTACAGTTCCTCAAGCCCAGTACAGTTCCTCCAGACCAGTACAGGTCCTCCAGACCACTGCAGTTCCTCCAGACCAGTACAGTTCCTCCAAACCAGTACAGTTCCTCAAGCCCAGTACAGGTCCTCCAGACCAGTACAGTTCCTCAAGCCCAGTACAGTTCCTCCAGACCAGTACAGTTCCTCAAGCACAGTACAGTTCCTCCAGACCAGTATAGTTCATCAAGCCCAGTACAGTTCCTCCAGACCAGTACAGTTCCTCCAACCCAGTACATTTCCTCCAACCCAGTACAGTTCCTCCAACCCAGTACAGTTCCTCCAGCCCAGTACAGTTCCTCCAGACCAGTACAGTTCCACAAGCCCAGTACAGTTCCTCCAGAACAGTACAGTTCCTCAAGCCCAGTACAGTTCCTCAAGCCCAGTACAGTTCCTCAAGCCCAGTACAGTTCCTCAAGCCCAGTACATTTCCTCCAGACCAGTAAAGTTCCTCAAGCCCAGTACAGTTCCTCCAGACCAGTACAGTTCCTCCAGCCCAGTACAGTTCCTCAAGCCCAGTACAGCTCCTCAAGCCCAGTACAGTTCCTTCAGACCAGTACAGTTCCTCAAGCCCAGTACAGTTCCTCCAGACCAGTACAGTTCCTCAAGCCCAGTACAGTTCCTCCAGACCAGTAAAGTTCCTCAAACCCAGTACAGTTCCTCAAGCCCAGTACAGTTCCTCAAGCCCGTACAGTTCCTCCAGACCAGTACAGTTCCTCCAGGCCAGTACAGTTCCTCCAGACCAGTACAGGTCCTCAAGCCCTGTACAGTTCCTCCAGACAAGTACAGTTCCTCCAGACCAGTACAGTTCCTCAAGCCCAGTATAGTTCCTCCAGACCAGTACAGTTCCTCCAGACCACTGCAGTTCCTCCAGACCAGTACAGTTCCTCCAGACCAGTACATTTCCTCCAGACCAGTACAGTTCCTCAAGCCCAGTACAGGTCCTCCAGACCAGTACAGTTCCTCCAGACCAGTACAGTTCCTCAAGCCCAGTACAGTTCCTCAAGCCCAGTACAGTTCCTCCAGACCAGTACAGGTCCTCCAGACCACTGCAGTTCCTCCAGACCAGTACAGTTCCTCCAAACCAGTACAGTTCCTCAAGCCCAGTACAGGTCCTCCAGACCAGTACAGTTCCTCAAGCCCAGTACAGTTCCTCCAGACCAGTACAGTTCCTCAAGCACAGTACAGTTCCTCCAGACCAGTATAGTTCATCAAGCCCAGTACAGTTCCTCCAGACCAGTACAGTTCCTCCAACCCAGTACATTTCCTCCAACCCAGTACAGTTCCTCCAACCCAGTACAGTTCCTCCAGCCCAGTACAGTTCCTCCAGACCAGTACAGTTCCACAAGCCCAGTACAGTTCCTCCAGAACAGTACAGTTCCTCAAGCCCAGTACAGTTCCTCAAGTCCAGTACAGTTCCTCAAGCCCAGTACAGTTCCTCAAGCCCAGTACAGTTCCTCAAGCCCAGTACATTTCCTCCAGACCAGTAAAGTTCCTCAAGCCCAGTACAGTTCCTCCAGACCAGTACAGTCCTCCAGACCAGTACAGGTCCTCAAGCCCAGTACAGTTCCTCCAGACCAGTACAGTTCCTCAAGCCCAGTACAGTTCCTCCAGACCAGTACAGTTCCTCCAGCCCAGTACAGTTCCTCAAGCCCAGTACAGGTCCTCAAGCCCAGTACAGTTCCTTCAGACCAGTACAGTTCCTCAAGCCCAGTACAGTTCCTCCAGACCAGTACAGTTCCTCAAGCCCAGTACAGTTCCTCCAGACCAGTAAAGTTCCTCAAGCCCAGTACAGTTCCTCAAGCCCAGTACAGTTCCTCAAGCCCGTACAGTTCCTCCAGACCAGTACAGTTCCTCCAGACCAGTACAGGTCCTCAAGCCCAGTACAGTTCCTCCAGGCCAGTACAGTTCCTCCAGACCAGTACAGTTCCTCCAGACCAGTACAGTTCCTCCAGACCAGTACAGTTCCTCAAGCCCAGTACAGTTCCTCCAGACCACTGCAGTTCCTCCAGACCAGTACAGTTCCTCCAGACCAGTACAGTTCCTCAAGCCCAGTACAGGCCCTCCAGACCAGTACAGGCCCTCCAGACCAGTACAGTTCCTCCAGCCCAGTACAGTTCCTCAAGCCCAGTACAGTTCCTCAAGCCCAGTACAGTTCCTCCAGACCAGTACAGGTCCTCCAGACCACTGCAGTTCCTCCAGACCAGTACAGTTCCTCCAGACCAGTACAGTTCCTCAAGCCCAGTACAGGTCCTCAAGCCCAGTACAGTTCCTCCAGACCAGTACAGTTCCTCAAGCACAGTACAGTTCCTCCAGACCAGTATAGTTCATCAAGCCCAGTACAGTTCCTCCAGACCAGTACATTTCCTCCAACCCAGTACAGTTCCTCCAACCCAGTACAGTTCCTGCAACCCAGTACATTTCCTCCAACCCAGTACAGTTCCTCCAGCCCAGTACAATTCCTCCAACCCAGTACAGTTCCTCCAACCCAGTACAGTTCCTCCAACCCAGTACATTTCCTCCAACTCAGTACAGTTCCTCCAGACCAGTATAGTTCCACAAGCCCAGTACAGTTCCTCCAGACCAGTACAGTTCCTCCAGACCAGTACAGTTCCTCAAGCCCAGTACAGTTCCTCCAGACCAGTATAGTTCCTCAAGCCCAGTACAGTTCCTCCAGACCAGTAGAGTTCCTCAAGCCGAGTACATTTCCTCCAGACCAGTACAGTTCCTCAAGCCCAGTACAGTTCCTCCAGACCAGTACAGTTCCTCCAGACCAGTACAGTTCCTCCAGCCCAGTACAGTTCCTCAAGCCCAGTACAGCTCCTCAAGCCCAGTACAGTTCCTTCAGACCAGTACAGTTCCTCAAGCCCAGTACAGTTCCTCCAGACCAGTACAGTTCCTCAAGCCCAGTACAGTTCCTCCAGACCAGTAAAGTTCCTCAAACCCAGTACAGTTCCTCAAGCCCAGTACAGTTCCTCAAGCCCGTACAGTTCCTCCAGACCAGTACAGTTCCTCCAGGCCAGTACAGTTCCTCCAGACCAGTACAGGTCCTCAAGCCCAGTACAGTTCCTCCAGACAAGTACAGTTCCTCCAGACCAGTACAGTTCCTCAAGCCCAGTACAGTTCCTCCAGACCAGTACAGTTCCTGAAGCACAGTACAGTTCCTCCAGACCAGTATAGTTCATCAAGCCCAGTACAGTTCCTCCAGACCAGTACAGTTCCTCCAACCCAGTACATTTCCTCCAACCCAATACATTTCCTCCAACCCAGTACAGTTCCTCCAACCCAGTACAGTTCCTCCAGCCCAGTACAGTTCCTCCAGACCAGTACAGTTCCACAAGCCCAGTACAGTTCCTCCAGAACAGTACAGTTCCTCCAGACCAGTACAGTTCCTCAAGCCCAGTACAGTTCCTCAAGCCCAGTACAGTTCCTCCAGACCAGTAGAGTTCCTCAAGCCCAGTACAGTTCCTCCAGACCAGTACAGTAACTCAAGCCCAGTACAGTTCCTCCAGACCAGTACAGTTCATCCAGACCAGTACAGTTCCTCCAGACCAGTACAGTTCCTCAAGCACAGTACAGTTCCTCCAGACCAGTACAGTTCCTCCAGACCAGTACAGTTCCTCAATCCCAGTACAGTTCCTCCAGACCAGTACAGTTCCTCAAGCCCAGTACAGTTCCTCCAGACCAGTACAGTTCCTCCAGACCAGTACAGTCCCTCAAGCCCAGTACAGTCCCTCAAGCCCAGTACAGTCCCTCAAGCCCAGTACAGTTCCTCCAGACCAGTAAAGTTCCTCAAGCCCAGTACAGTTCCTCAAGCCCAGTACAGTTCCTCCAGCCCAGTACAGTTCCTCAAGCCCAGTACAGTTCCTCCAGACCAGTACAGTTCCTCAAGCCCAGTACAGTTCCTCCAGACCAGTACAGTTCCTCAAGCCCAGTACAGTTCCTCCAGACCAGTACAGTTCCTCAAGCCCAGTACAGTTCCTGAAGCCCAGTACAGTTCCTCCAGACCAGTAAAGTTCCTCAAGCCCAGTACAGTTCCTCCAGACAAGTACAGTTCGTTCCAGCCCAGTACAGTTCCTACAGACCAGTACAGTTCCTCAAGCCCAGTACAGTTCCTCCAGACCAGTACAGTTCCTCCAGACCAGTACAGTTCCTCAAGCCCAGTACAGTTCCTACAGACCAGTAAATTTCCTCAAGCCCAGTACAGTTCCAGCAGACCAGTACAGTTCCTCAAGCACAGTACTGTTCCTCAAGCCCAGTACAGTTCCTCCAGCCCAGTACAGTTCCTCAAGCCCAGAACAGTTCCTCCAGACCAGTAAAGTTCCTCAAGCCCAGTACAGTTCCTCCAGACCAGTACAGTTCCTCAAGTCCAGTACAGTTCCTCAAGCCCAGTACAGTTCCTCCAGACCAGTAAAGTTCCTCAAGCCCAGTACAGTTCCTCAAGCCCAGTACATTTCCTCCAGACCAGTAAAGTTCCTCAAGCCCAGTACAGTTCCTCCAGACCAGTACAGTCCTCCAGACCAGTACAGGTCCTCAAGCCCAGTACAGTTCCTCCAGACCAGTACAGTTCCTCAAGCCCAGTACAGTTCCTCCAGACCAGTACAGTTCCTCCAGCCCAGTACAGTTCCTCAAGCCCAGTACAGGTCCTCAAGCCCAGTACAGTTCCTTCAGACCAGTACAGTTCCTCAAGCCCAGTACAGTTCCTCCAGACCAGTACAGTTCCTCAAGCCCAGTACAGTTCCTCCAGACCAGTAAAGTTCCTCAAGCCCAGTACAGTTCCTCAAGCCCAGTACAGTTCCTCAAGCCCGTACAGTTCCTCCAGACCAGTACAGTTCCTCCAGACCAGTACAGGTCCTCAAGCCCAGTACAGTTCCTCCAGACCAGTACAGTTCCTCCAGACCAGTACAGTTCCTCAAACCCAGTACAGTTCCTCCAGACCACTGCAGTTCCTCCAGACCAGTACAGTTCCTCCAGACCAGTACAGTTCCTCAAGCCCAGTACAGGTCCTCCAGACCAGTACAGTTCCTCCAGCCCAGTACAGTTCCTCAAGCCCAGTACAGTTCCTCAAGCCCAGTACAGTTCCTCCAGACCAGTACAGGTCCTCCAGACCACTGCAGTTACTCCAGACCAGTACAGTTCCTCCAGACCAGTACAGTTCCTCAAGCCCAGTACAGGTCCTCAAGCCCAGTACAGTTCCTCCAGACCAGTACAGTTCCTCAAGCACAGTACAGTTCCTCCAGACCAGTACAGTTCCTCCAGACCAGTATAGTTCCTCCAGACCAGTACAGTTCCTCCAACCCAGTACAGTTCCTCCAACCCAGTACATTTCCTCCAACCCAGTACAGTTCCTCCAGCCCAGTACAGTTCCTCCAACCCAGTACAGTTCCTCCAACCCAGTATAGTTCCTCCAACCCAGTACATTTCCTCCAACCCAGTACAGTTCCTCCAGACCAGTATAGTTCCACAAGCCCAGTACAGTTCCTCCAGCCCAGTACAGTTCCTCAAGCCCAGAACAGTTCCTCCAGACCAGTAAAGTTCCTCAAGCCCAGTACAGTTCCTCCAGACCAGTACAGTTCCTCAAGTCCAGTACAGTTCCTCAAGCCCAGTACAGTTCCTCAAGCCCAGTACAGTTCCTCAAGCCCAGTACATTTCCTCCAGACCAGTAAAGTTCCTCAAGCCCAGTACAGTTCCTCCAGACCAGTACAGTCCTCCAGACCAGTACAGGTCCTCAAGCCCAGTACAGTTCCTCCAGACCAGTACAGTTCCTCAAGCCCAGTACAGTTCCTCCAGACCAGTACAGTTCCTCCAGCCCAGTACAGTTCCTCAAGCCCAGTACAGGTCCTCAAGCCCAGTACAGTTCCTTCAGACCAGTACAGTTCCTCAAGCCCAGTACAGTTCCTCCAGACCAGTACAGTTCCTCAAGCCCAGTACAGTTCCTCCAGACCAGTAAAGTTCCTCAAGCCCAGTACAGTTCCTCAAGCCCAGTACAGTTCCTCAAGCCCGTACAGTTCCTCCAGACCAGTACAGTTCCTCCAGACCAGTACAGGTCCTCAAGCCCAGTACAGTTCCTCCAGGCCAGTACAGTTCCTCCAGACCAGTACAGTTCCTCCAGACCAGTACAGTTCCTCAAGCCCAGTACAGTTCCTCCAGACCACTGCAGTTCCTCCAGACCAGTACAGTTCCTCCAGACCAGTACAGTTCCTCAAGCCCAGTACAGGCCCTCCAGACCAGTACAGGCCCTCCAGACCAGTACAGTTCCTCCAGCCCAGTACAGTTCCTCAAGCCCAGTACAGTTCCTCAAGCCCAGTACAGTTCCTCCAGACCAGTACAGGTCCTCCAGACCACTGCAGTTCCTCCAGACCAGTACAGTTCCTCCAGACCAGTACAGTTCCTCAAGCCCAGTACAGGTCCTCAAGCCCAGTACAGTTCCTCCAGACCAGTACAGTTCCTCAAGCACAGTACAGTTCCTCCAGACCAGTATAGTTCATCAAGCCCAGTACAGTTCCTCCAGACCAGTACATTTCCTCCAACCCAGTACAGTTCCTCCAACCCAGTACAGTTCCTGCAACCCAGTACATTTCCTCCAACCCAGTACAGTTCCTCCAGCCCAGTACAATTCCTCCAACCCAGTACAGTTCCTCCAACCCAGTACAGTTCCTCCAACCCAGTACATTTCCTCCAACTCAGTACAGTTCCTCCAGACCAGTATAGTTCCACAAGCCCAGTACAGTTCCTCCAGACCAGTACAGTTCCTCCAGACCAGTACAGTTCCTCAAGCCCAGTACAGTTCCTCCAGACCAGTATAGTTCCTCAAGCCCAGTACAGTTCCTCCAGACCAGTAGAGTTCCTCAAGCCGAGTACATTTCCTCCAGACCTGTACAGTTCCTCAAGCCCAGTACAGTTCCTCCAGACCAGTACAGTTCCTCCAGACCAGTACAGTTCCTCCAGCCCAGTACAGTTCCTCAAGCCCAGTACAGCTCCTCAAGCCCAGTACAGTTCCTTCAGACCAGTACAGTTCCTCAAGCCCAGTACAGTTCCTCCAGACCAGTACAGTTCCTCAAGCCCAGTACAGTTCCTCCAGACCAGTAAAGTTCCTCAAACCCAGTACAGTTCCTCAAGCCCAGTACAGTTCCTCAAGCCCGTACAGTTCCTCCAGACCAGTACAGTTCCTCCAGGCCAGTACAGTTCCTCCAGACCAGTACAGGTCCTCAAGCCCAGTACAGTTCCTCCAGACAAGTACAGTTCCTCCAGACCAGTACAGTTCCTCAAGCCCAGTACAGTTCCTCCAGACCAGTACAGTTCCTCCAGACCACTGCAGTTCCTCCAGACCAGTACAGTTCCTCCAGACCAGTACATTTCCTCCAGACCAGTACAGTTCCTCAAGCCCAGTACAGGTCCTCCAGACCAGTACAGTTCCTCCAGACCAGTACAGTTCCTCAAGCCCAGTACAGTTCCTCAAGCCCAGTACAGTTCCTCCAGACCAGTACAGGTCCTCCAGACCACTGCAGTTCCTCCAGACCAGTACAGTTCCTCCAAACCAGTACAGTTCCTCAAGCCCAGTACAGGTCCTCCAGACCAGTACAGTTCCTCAAGCCCAGGACAGTTCCTCCAGACCAGTACAGTTCCTCAAGCACAGTACAGTTCCTCCAGACCAGTATAGTTCATCAAGCCCAGTACAGTTCCTCCAGACCAGTACAGTTCCTCCAACCCAGTACATTTCCTCCAACCCAGTACAGTTCCTCCAACCCAGTACAGTTCCTCCAGCCCAGTACAGTTCCTCCAGACCAGTACAGTTCCACAAGCCCAGTACAGTTCCTCCAGAACAGTACAGTTCCTCAAGCCCAGTACAGTTCCTCAAGCCCAGTACAGTTCCTCCAGACCAGTAGAGTTCCTCAAGCCCAGTACAGTTCCTGCAGACCAGTACAGTTCCTCAAGCCCAGTACAGTTCGTCCAGACCAGTACAGTTCCTCCAGACCAGTACAGTTCCTCAAGCACAGTACAGTTCCTCCAGACCAGTACAGTTCCTCCAGACCAGTACAGTTCCTCAATCCCAGTACAGTTCCTCCAGACCAGTACAGTTCCTCAAGCCCAGTACAGTTCCTCCAGACCAGTACAGTTCCTCCAGACCAGTACAGTTCCTCAAGCCCAGTACAGTCCCTCAAGCCCAGTACAGTCCCTCAAGCCCAGTACAGTTCCTCCAGACCAGTAAAGTTCCTCAAGCCCAGTACAGTTCCTCAAGCCCAGTACAGTTCCTCCAGCCCAGTACAGTTCCTCAAGCCCAGTACAGTTCCTCAAGCCCAGTACAGTTCCTCCAGACCAGTACAGTTCCTCAAGCCCAGTACAGTTCCTCCAGACCAGTACAGTTCCTCAAGCCCAGTACAGTTCCTCAAGCCCAGTACAGTTCCTCAAGCCCAGTACAGTTCCTCCAGACCAGTAAAGTTCCTCAAGCCCAGTACAGTTCCTCCAGACAAGTACAGTTCCTCAAGCCCAGTACAGTTCCTCAAGCCCAGTACAGTTCCTACAGACCAGTACAGTTCCTCAAGCCCAGTACAGTTCCTCCAGACCAGTACAGTTCCTCCAGACCAGTACAGTTCCTCAAGCCCAGTACAGTTCCTCAAGCCCAGTACAGTTCCTCCAGACCAGTACAGTTCCTCAAGCACAGTACAGTTCCTCAAGCCCAGTACAGTTCCACCAGCCCAGTACAGTTCCTCCAGCCCAGTACAGTTCCTCAAGCCCAGAACAGTTCCTCCAGACCAGTAAAGTTCCTCAAGCCCAGTACAGTTCCTCCAGACCAATACAGTTCCTCAAGCCCAGTACAGTTCCTACAGACCAGTAAATTTCCTCCAGACCAGTACAGTTCCTCCAGACCAGTACAGTTCCTCAAGCACAGTACAGTTCCTCCAGCCCAGTAAAGTTCCTCAAGCCCAGTACAGTTCCTCCAGACCAGTACAGTTCCTCAAGACCAGTACAGTTCCTCAAGCCCAGTACAGTTCCTCCAGACCAGTAAAGTTCCACAAACCCAGTACAGTTCCTCAAGCCCAGTACATTTCCTCCAGACCAGTAAAGTTCCTCAAGCCCAGTACAGTTCCTCCAGCCCAGTACAGTTCCTCCAACCCAGTACAGTCCTCCAGCCCAGTACAGTTCCTCAAGCCCAGTACAGGTCCTCAAGCCCAGTACCGTTCCTCAAGCCCAATACAGTTCCTCCAGCCCAGTACAGTTCCTCCATCCCAGTACAGTTCCTCAAGCCCAGTACATTTCCTCCAGACCAGTAAAGTTCCTCAAGCCCAGTACAGTTCCTCCAGCCCAGTACAGTTCCTCCAACCCAGTACAGTCCTCCAGCCCAGTACAGTTCCTCAAGCCCAGTACAGGTCCTCAAGCCTAGTACCGTTCCTCAAGCCCAATACAGTTCCTCCAGCCCAGTACAGTTCCTCCATCCCAGTACAGTTCCTCAAGCCCAGTACAGTTCCTCCAACCCAGTACAGTCCTCCAGCCCAGTACAGTTCCTCCAGACCAGTACAGTTCCTCAAGACCAGTACAGTTCCTCAAGCCCAGTACAGTTCCTCCAGCCCAGTACAGTTCCTCCAGCCCAGTACAGTTCCTCCAACCCAGTACAGTCCTCCAGCCCAGTACAGTTCCTCCAGACCAGTACAGTTCCTCAAGACCAGTACAGTTCCTCAAGCCCAGTACAGTTCCTCCAGACCAGTAAAGTTCCTCAAACCCAGTACAGTTCCTCAAGCCCAGTACATTTCCTCCAGACCAGTAAAGTTCCTCAAGCCCAGTACAGTTCCTCCAGCCCAGTACAGTTCCTCCAACCCAGTACAGTCCTCCAGCCCAGTACAGTTCCTCAAGCCCAGTACAGGTCCTCAAGCCCAGAACAGTTCCTCCAGACCAGTAAAGTTCCTCAAGCCCAGTACAGTTCCTCCAGACCAATACAGTTCCTCAAGCCCAGTACAGTTCCTACAGACCAGGAAATTTCCTCAAGCCCAGTACAGTTCCTCCAGACCAGTACAGTTCCTCAAGCACAGTACAGTTCCTCCAGACCAGTACAGTTCCTCCAGACCAGTACAGTTCCTCAAGCCCAGTACAGTCCCTCAAGCCCAGTACAGTCCCTCAAGCCCAGTACAGTTCCTCCAGACCAGTAAAGTTCCTCAAGCCCAGTACAGTTCCTCAAGCCCAGTACAGTTCCTCCAGCCCAGTACAGTTCCTCAAGCCCAGTACAGTTCCTCAAGCCCAGTACAGTTCCTCCAGACCAGTACAGTTCCTCAAGCCCAGTACAGTTCCTCCAGACCAGTACAGTTCCTCAAGCCCAGTACAGTTCCTCAAGCCCAGTACAGTTCCTCCAGACCAGTAAAGTTCCTCAAGCCCAGTACAGTTCCTCCAGACAAGTACAGTTCCTCAAGCCCAGTACAGTTCCTCAAGCCCAGTACAGTTCCTACAGACCAGTACAGTTCCTCAAGCCCAGTACAGTTCCTCCAGACCAGTACAGTTCCTCCAGACCAGTACAGTTCCTCAAGCCCAGTACAGTTCCTCAAGCCCAGTACAGTTCCTCCAGACCAGTACAGTTCCTCAAGCACAGTACAGTTCCTCAAGCCCAGTACAGTTCCACCAGCCCAGTACAGTTCCTCCAGCCCAGTACAGTTCCTCAAGCCCAGAACAGTTCCTCCCGACCAGTAAAGTTCCTCAAGCCCAGTACAGTTCCTCCAGACCAATACAGTTCCTCAAGCCCAGTACAGTTCCTACAGACCAGTAAATTTCCTCCAGACCAGTACAGTTCCTCCAGACCAGTACAGTTCCTCAAGCACAGTACAGTTCCTCCAGCCCAGTAAAGTTCCTCAAGCCCAGTACAGTTCCTCCAGACCAGTACAGTTCCTCAAGACCAGTACAGTTCCTCAAGCCCAGTACAGTTCCTCCAGACCAGTAAAGTTCCTCAAACCCAGTACAGTTCCTCAAGCCCAGTACATTTCCTCCAGACCAGTAAAGTTCCTCAAGCCCAGTACAGTTCCTCCAGCCCAGTACAGTTCCTCCAACCCAGTACAGTCCTCCAGCCCAGTACAGTTCCTCAAGCCCAGTACAGGTCCTCAAGCCCAGTACCGTTCCTCAAGCCCAATACAGTTCCTCCAGCCCAGTACAGTTCCTCCATCCCAGTACAGTTCCTCAAGCCCAGTACATTTCCTCCAGACCAGTAAAGTTCCTCAAGCCCAGTACAGTTCCTCCAGCCCAGTACAGTTCCTCCAACCCAGTACAGTCCTCCAGCCCAGTACAGTTCCTCAAGCCCAGTACAGGTCCTCAAGCCTAGTACCGTTCCTCAAGCCCAATACAGTTCCTCCAGCCCAGTACAGTTCCTCCATCCCAGTACAGTTCCTCAAGCCCAGTACAGTTCCTCCAACCCAGTACAGTCCTCCAGCCCAGTACAGTTCCTCCAGACCAGTACAGTTCCTCAAGACCAGTACAGTTCCTCAAGCCCAGTACAGTTCCTCCAGCCCAGTACAGTTCCTCCAGCCCAGTACAGTTCCTCCAACCCAGTACAGTCGTCCAGCCCAGTACAGTTCCTCCAGACCAGTACAGTTCCTCAAGACCAGTACAGTTCCTCAAGCCCAGTACAGTTCCTCCAGACCAGTAAAGTTCCTCAAACCCAGTACAGTTCCTCAAGCCCAGTACATTTCCTCCAGACCAGTAAAGTTCCTCAAGCCCAGTACAGTTCCTCCAGCCCAGTACAGTTCCTCCAACCCAGTACAGTCCTCCAGCCCAGTACAGTTCCTCAAGCCCAGTACAGGTCCTCAAGCCCAGAACAGTTCCTCCAGACCAGTAAAGTTCCTCAAGCCCAGTACAGTTCCTCCAGACCAATACAGTTCCTCAAGCCCAGTACAGTTCCTACAGACCAGTAAATTTCCTCAAGCCCAGTACAGTTCCTCCAGACCAGTACAGTTCCTCAAGCACAGTACAGTTCCTCAAGCCCAGTACAGTTCCTCCAGCCCAGTACAGTTCCTCAAGCCCAGAACAGTTCCTCCAGACCAGTAAAGTTCCTCAAGCCCAGTACAGTTCCTCCAGACCAGTACAGTTCCTCAAGACCAGTACAGTTCCTCAAGCCCAGTACAGTTCCTCCAGACCAGTAAAGTTCCTCAAACCCAGTACAGTTCCTCAAGCCCAGTACATTTCCTCCAGACCAGTAAAGTTCCTCAAGCCCAGTACAGTTCCTCCAGACCAGTACAGTCCTCCAGACCAGTACAGGTCCTCAAGCCCACTACAGTTCCTCCAGCCCAGTACAGTTCCTCCAGCCCAGTACAGTTCCTCCAACCCAGTACAGTCCTCCAGCCCAGTACAGTTCCTCAAGCCCAGTACAGGTCCTCAAGCCCAGTACCGTTCCTCAAGCCCAATACAGTTCCTCCAGCCCAGTACAGTTCCTCAAGCCCAGTACAGTTCCTTCAGACCAGTAGAGTTCCTCCAGCCCAGTACAGTTCCTCCAGCCCAGTACAGTTCCTCAAACCCAGTACAGTTCCTCAAGCCCAGTACAGTCCCTCAAGCCCAGTACAGTCCCTTCAGACCAGTAAAGTTCCTCCAGCCCAGTACAGTTCCTCCAGCCCAGTACTGTTCCTCAAGCCCAGTACAGTTCCTCAAGCCCAGTACAGTTCCTTCAGACCAGTAAAGTTCCTCAAACCCAGTACAGTTCCTCCAGACCAGTACAGTTCCTCCAGACCAGTACAGTTCCTCCAGAACAGTACAGTTCCTCCAGAACAGTACAGTTCCTCAAGCCCAGTACAGTTCCTCCAGACCAGTACAGTTCCTCAAGCCCAGTACAGTTCCTCAAGCTCAGTACAATTCCTCCAGAACAGTACAGTTCCTCCAGAACAGTACAGTTCCTCCAGACCAGTACAGTTCCTCAAGCCCAGTACAGTTCCTCAAGCCCAGTACAGGTCCTCCAGACCAGTACAGGTCCTCCAGACCAGTACAGGTCCTCCAAACCAGTACAGTTACTCAAGCCCAATACAGTTCCTCCAGCCCAATACACTTCCTCCAGACCAGTACAGATCCTCCAGACCAGTACAGTTCCTCCAGACCAGTACAGTTCCTCAAACCCAGTACAGTTCCTCCAGACCAGTACAGTTCCTCAAGCCCAGTACAGTTCCTCCAGACCAGTACAGTTCCTCAAGCCCAGTACAGTTCCTCCAGACCAGTACAGTTCCTCAAGCCCAGTACAGTTCCTCCAGACCAGTACATTTCCTCCAGACGGGTACAGTTCCTCCAGCCCAGTACAGTTCCTCCAGCCCAGTACAGTTCCTCCAGCCCAGTACAGGTCCTCAAGTCAACTACAGGTCCTCCAGACCAGTACAGGTCCTCCAGTCCAGTACAGTTCCTCCAGCCCAATACAGTTCCTCCAACCCAATACATTTCCTCCAGCCCAGTACAGTTCCTCCAGACCAGTACAGGTCCTCCAGTCCAGTACAGTTCCTCCAGACCAGTACAGTTCCTCCAGACCAGTACAGTTCCTCCAGACCAGTACAGTTCCTCCAGCCCAGTACAGGTCCTCCAGACCAGTACAGTTCATCCAGACCAGTACAGGTCCTCCAGCCCAGTACAGTTCCTCCAGACCAGTACAGTTCCTCCAGACAAGTACAGTTCCTCAAGCCCAGTACAGTTCCTCCAGACCAGTACATTTCCTCCAGCCCAGTACAGTTCCTCCAGACCAGTACAGTTCCTCCAGCCCAGTACAGTTCCTCCAGACCAGTAAAGTTCCTAAAGCCCAGTACAGTTCCTCCAGCCCAGTACAGTTCCTCCAGACCAGTACAGTTCCTCAAGCCCAGTACAGTTCCTCCAGACCAGTACAGTTCCTCCAGACCAGTAAAGTTCCTCCAGACCAGTACAGTTCCTCCAGACCAGTACAGTTCCTCAAGCCCAGTACAGTTCCTCAAGCCCAGTACAGTTCCTCCAGACCAGTACAGGTCCTCCAGACCAGTACAGTTCCTCCAGCCCAGTACAGTTCCTCAAGCCCAGTACAGTTCCTCCAGACGAGTACAGTTCTTCCAGCCCAGTACAGTTTCTCCAACCCAGTACACTTCCTCCAGCCCAGTACAGGTCCTCCAGTCAAGTACAGTTCCTCCAGACCAGTACCAGTCCTCCAGACCAGTACAGTTCCTCCAGACCAGTACAGATCCTCCAGACCAGTACAGTTCCTCCAGACCAGTACAGGTACTCCAGACCAGTACAGTTCCTCCAGCCCAGTACAGTTCCTCCAGCCCAGTACAGTTCCTCAAGCCCAGTACAGTTCCTCCAGCCCAGTACAGTTCCTCAAGCCCAGAACAGGTCCTCCAGACCAGTACAGTTCCTCCAGACCAGTACAGTTCCTCAAGCCCAGTCCAGTTCCTATAGCCCAGAACAGTTCCTCAAGCCCAGTACAGTTCCTCAAGCCCAGTACAGTTCTTCCAGACCAGTACTGTTCCTCAAGCCCAGTACAGTTCCTCCAGCCCAGTATAGTTCCTCAAGCCCAGTACAGTTCCTCCAACCCAGTACAGTTCCTCCAGACCCGTACAGGTCCTCCAGACCAGTACAGTTCCTCCAGCCCAGTACAGTTCCTCCAGACCAGTACAGTTCATCCAGACCAGTACAGTTCCTCCAGACCAGTACAGTTCCTCAAGCCCAGTACAGTTCGTCCAGACCAGTACAGTTCGTCCAGACCAGTACAGTTCCTCCAGACCAGTACAGTTCGTCCAGACCAGTACAGTTCGTCCAGACCAGTACAGTTCCTCAAGCCCAGTACAGTTCCTCCAGACCAGTACAGTTCCTCAAGCCCAGTACAATTCCTCCAGCCCAGTACAGTTCCTCCAACCCAGTACAGTTCCTCCAGACCAGTAAAGTTCCTAAAGCCCAGTACAGTTCCTCCAGCCCAGTACAGTTCCTCCAGACCAGTAAAGGTCCTCCAGACCAGTACAGTTCCTCCAGCCCAGTACAGTTCCTCCAGACCAGTAAAGTTCCTCCAGCGCAGTACAGTTCCTCAAGCCCAGTACAGTTCCTCAAGCCCAGTACAGTTCCTCCAACCCAGTACAGTTCCTCCAGACCCGTACAGGTCCTCCAGACCAGTACAGTTCCTCCAGCCCAGTACAGTTCCTCCAGCCCAGTACAGTTCCTCCAGACCAGTACAGTTCCTCCAGACCAGTACAGTTCCTCAAGACCAGTACAGTTCCTCCAGCCCAGTACAGTTCCACAAGCCCAGTACAGTTCCTCCAGACCAGTACAGTTCCTCCAGACCAGTACAGTTCCTCCAGACCAGTACAGTTCGTCCAGACCAGTACAGTTCCTCAAGCCCAGTACAGTTCCTCCAGACCAGTACAGTTCCTCAAGCCCAGTACAGTTCCTCCAGACCAGTACAGTTCCTCCAGACCAGTACAGTTCCTCCAGACCAGTTCAGTTCCTCCAGACCAGTACAGTTCCTCAAGCCCAGTACAGTTCCTCCAGACCAGTACAGTTCCTCAAGCCCAGTACAGTTCCTCCAGACCAGTACAGTTCCTCAAGCCCAGTACAGTTCCTCCAACCCAGTACAGTTCCTCCAGACCCGTACAGGTCCTCCAGACCAGTACAGTTCCTCCAGCCCAGTACAGTTCCTCCAGACCAGTACAGTTCATCCAGACCAGTACAGTTCCTCCAGACCAGTACAGTTCCTCAAGCCCAGTACAGTTCGTCCAGACCAGTACAGTTCGTCCAGACCAGTACAGTTCCTCCAGACCAGTACAGTTCGTCCAGACCAGTACAGTTCCTCAAGCCCAGTACAGTTCCTCCAGACCAGTACAGTTCCTCAAGCCCAGTACAATTCCTCCAGCCCAGTACAGTTCCTCCAACCCAGTACAGTTCCTCCAGACCAGTAAAGTTCCTAAAGCCCAGTACAGTTCCTCCAGCCCAGTACAGTTCCTCCAGACCAGTAAAGGTCCTCCAGACCAGTACAGTTCCTCCAGCCCAGTACAGTTCCTCCAGACCAGTAAAGTTCCTCCAGCGCAGTACAGTTCCTCAAGCCCAGTACAGTTCCTCAAGCCCAGTACAGTTCCTCCAACCCAGTACAGTTCCTCCAGACCCGTACAGGTCCTCCAGACCAGTACAGTTCCTCCAGCCCAGTACAGTTCCTCCAGCCCAGTACAGTTCCTCCAGACCAGTACAGTTCCTCCAGACCAGTACAGTTCCTCAAGACCAGTACAGTTCCTCCAGCCCAGTACAGTTCCACAAGCCCAGTACAGTTCCTCCAGACCAGTACAGTTCCTCCAGACCAGTACAGTTCCTCCAGACCAGTACAGTTCGTCCAGACCAGTACAGTTCCTCAAGCCCAGTACAGTTCCTCCAGACCAGTACAGTTCCTCAAGCCCAGTACAGTTCCTCCAGACCAGTACAGTTCCTCCAGACCAGTACAGTTCCTCCAGACCAGTTCAGTTCCTCCAGACCAGTACAGTTCCTCAAGCCCAGTACAGTTCCTCCAGACCAGTACAGTTCCTCAAGCCCAGTACAGTTCCTCCAGACCAGTACAGTTCCTCCAGACCAGTAAAGTTCCTCCAGACCAGTACAGTTCCTCCAGACCAGTACAGTTCCTCAAGCCCAGTACATTTCCTCAAGCCCAGTACAGTTCCTCCAGACCAGTATAGTTCCTCAAGCCCAGTACAGTTCCTCCAGACCATTACAGTTCCTCCAGACCAGTACAGTTCCTCAAGCCCAGTACAGTTCCTCAAGACCAGTACAGTTCCTCCAGACCAGTAAAGTTCCTCAAGCCCAGTACAGTTCCTCAAGCCCAGTACAGTTCCTCCAGCCCAGTACAGTTCCTCCAGACCAGTACAGTTCCTCCAGACCAGTACAGTTCCTCAAGCCCAGTACAGTTCCTCCAGACCAGTATAGTTCCTCAAGCCCAGTACAGTTCCTCCAGACAGTTCCTCCAGACCAGTACAGTTCCTCAAGCCCAGTACAGTTCCTCAAGCCCAGTACAGTTCCTCCAGACCAGTAAAGTTCCTCAAGCCCAGTACAGTTCCTCCAGACCAGTATAGTTCCTCAAGCCCAGTACAGTTCCTCAAGCCCAGTACTGTTCCTCCAGACCAGTATAGTTCCTCCAGCCCAGTACAGTTCCTCCAGACCAGTACAGTTCCTCCAGACCAGTACAGTTCCTCCAAACCAGTAAAGTTCCTCAAGCCCAGTACAGTTCCTCCAGACCAGTATAGTTCCTCAAGCCCAGTACAGTTCCTCAAGCCCAGTACAGTTCCTCCAGACCAGTACAGTTCCTCAAGCCCAGTACAGTTCCTCCAGCCCAGTACAGTTCCTCAAGCCCAGAACAGTTCCTCCAGACCAGTAAAGTTCCTCAAGCCCAGTACAGTTCCTCCAGACCAGTAACGTTCCTCAAGCCCAGTAAAGTTCCTCAAGCCCAGTACAGTTCCTCAAGCCCAGTACAGTTCCTCCAGACCAGTACAGTTCCTCAAGCCCAGTACAGTTCCTCCAGACCAGTACAGTTCCTCCAGACCAGTACAGTTCCTCATGCCCAGTACAGTTCCTCATGCCCAGTACAGTTCCTCCAGACCAGTACAGTTCCTCAAGCCCAGTACAGTTCCTCCAGACCAGTACAGTTCCTCCAGACCAGTACAGTTCCTCCAGACCAGTACAGTCCTCCAGACCAGTACAGTTCCTCCAGACCAGTACATTTCCTCCAGACCAGTACAGTTCCTCAAGCCCAGTACAGTTCCTCCAGACCAGTACAGTCCTCCAGACCAGTACAGTTCCTCCAGACCAGTACAGTTCCTCCAGACCAGTACAGTTCCTCAAGCCCAGTACAGTTCCTCAAGCCCAGTACAGTTCCTCCAGCCCAGTACAGTCCTCCAGCCCAGTACAGTTCCTCCAGCCCAGTACAGTTCCTCAAGCCCAGTACAGGTCCTCAAGCCCAGTACAGTTCCTCCAGCCCAGTACAGTTCCTCAAGCCCAGTACAGTTCCTCAAGCCCAATACAGTTCCTCCAGCCCAGTACAGTCCTACAGCCCAGTACAGTTCCTCCAACCCAGTACAGTTCCTCAAGCCCAGTACAGGTGCTCAAGCCCAGTACAGTTCCTCCAGCCCAGTACAGTTCCTCAAGCCCAGTACAGTTCCTCCAGCCCAGTACATTTCCTCCAGCCCAGTACAGTTCCTCCAACCCAGTACAGTCCTCCAGCCCAGTACAGTTCCTCCAGCACAGTACAGTTCCTCAAGCCCAGTACAGTTCCTCAAGCCCAATACAGTTCCTCCAGACCAGTACAGTTCCTCCAACCCAGTACAGTCCTCCAGCCCAGTACAGTTCCTCCAGCGCAGTACAGTTCCTCAAGCCCAGTACAGTTCCTCAAGCCCAGTACAGTTCCTCCAACCCAGTACAGTTCCTCCAGACCCGTACAGGTCCTCCAGACCAGTACAGTTCCTCCAGCCCAGTACAGTTCCTCCAGCCCAGTACAGTTCCTCCAGACCAGTACAGTTCCTCCAGACCAGTACAGTTCCTCAAGACCAGTACAGTTCCTCCAGCCCAGTACAGTTCCACAAGCCCAGTACAGTTCCTCCAGACCAGTACAGTTCCTCCAGACCAGTACAGTTCCTCCAGACCAGTACAGTTCGTCCAGACCAGTACAGTTCCTCAAGCCCAGTACAGTTCCTCCAGACCAGTACAGTTCCTCAAGCCCAGTACAGTTCCTCCAGACCAGTACAGTTCCTCCAGACCAGTACAGTTCCTCCAGACCAGTTCAGTTCCTCCAGACCAGTACAGTTCCTCAAGCCCAGTACAGTTCCTCCAGACCAGTACAGTTCCTCAAGCCCAGTACAGTTCCTCCAGACCAGTACAGTTCCTCCAGACCAGTAAAGTTCCTCCAGACCAGTACAGTTCCTCCAGACCAGTACAGTTCCTCAAGCCCAGTACATTTCCTCAAGCCCAGTACAGTTCCTCCAGACCAGTATAGTTCCTCAAGCCCAGTACAGTTCCTCCAGACCAGTACAGTTCCTCCAGACCAGTACAGTTCCTCAAGCCCAGTACAGTTCCTCAAGACCAGTACAGTTCCTCCAGACCAGTAAAGTTCCTCAAGCCCAGTACAGTTCCTCAAGCCCAGTACAGTTCCTCCAGCCCAGTACAGTTCCTCCAGACCAGTACAGTTCCTCCAGACCAGTACAGTTCCTCAAGCCCAGTACAGTTCCTCCAGACCAGTATAGTTCCTCAAGCCCAGTACAGTTCCTCCAGACAGTTCCTCCAGACCAGTACAGTTCCTCAAGCCCAGTACAGTTCCTCAAGCCCAGTACAGTTCCTCCAGACCAGTAAAGTTCCTCAAGCCCAGTACAGTTCCTCCAGACCAGTATAGTTCCTCAAGCCCAGTACAGTTCCTCAAGCCCAGTACTGTTCCTCCAGACCAGTATAGTTCCTCCAGCCCAGTACAGTTCCTCCAGACCAGTACAGTTCCTCCAGACCAGTACAGTTCCTCCAAACCAGTAAAGTTCCTCAAGCCCAGTACAGTTCCTCCAGACCAGTATAGTTCCTCAAGCCCAGTACAGTTCCTCAAGCCCAGTACAGTTCCTCCAGACCAGTACAGTTCCTCAAGCCCAGTACAGTTCCTCCAGCCCAGTACAGTTCCTCAAGCCCAGAACAGTTCCTCCAGACCAGTAAAGTTCCTCAAGCCCAGTACAGTTCCTCCAGACCAGTAACGTTCCTCAAGCCCAGTAAAGTTCCTCAAGCCCAGTACAGTTCCTCAAGCCCAGTACAGTTCCTCCAGACCAGTACAGTTCCTCAAGCCCAGTACAGTTCCTCCAGACCAGTACAGTTCCTCCAGACCAGTACAGTTCCTCATGCCCAGTACAGTTCCTCATGCCCAGTACAGTTCCTCCAGACCAGTACAGTTCCTCAAGCCCAGTACAGTTCCTCCAGACCAGTACAGTTCCTCCAGACCAGTACAGTTCCTCCAGACCAGTACAGTCCTCCAGACCAGTACAGTTCCTCCAGACCAGTACATTTCCTCCAGACCAGTACAGTTCCTCAAGCCCAGTACAGTTCCTCCAGACCAGTACAGTCCTCCAGACCAGTACAGTTCCTCCAGACCAGTACAGTTCCTCCAGACCAGTACAGTTCCTCAAGCCCAGTACAGTTCCTCAAGCCCAGTACAGTTCCTCCAGCCCAGTACAGTCCTCCAGCCCAGTACAGTTCCTCCAGCCCAGTACAGTTCCTCAAGCCCAGTACAGGTCCTCAAGCCCAGTACAGTTCCTCCAGCCCAGTACAGTTCCTCAAGCCCAGTACAGTTCCTCAAGCCCAATACAGTTCCTCCAGCCCAGTACAGTCCTACAGCCCAGTACAGTTCCTCCAACCCAGTACAGTTCCTCAAGCCCAGTACAGGTGCTCAAGCCCAGTACAGTTCCTCCAGCCCAGTACAGTTCCTCAAGCCCAGTAAGGTTCCTCCAGCCCAGTACATTTCCTCCAGCCCAGTACAGTTCCTCCAACCCAGTACAGTCCTCCAGCCCAGTACAGTTCCTCCAGCACAGTACAGTTCCTCAAGCCCAGTACAGTTCCTCAAGCCCAATACAGTTCCTCCAGACCAGTACAGTTCCTCCAACCCAGTACAGTCCTCCAGCCCAGTACAGTTCCTCCAGCCCAGTACAGTTCCTCAAGCCCAGTACAGATCCTCAAGCCCAGTACAGTTCCTCCAGCCCAGTACAGTTCCTCCAGCCCAGTACAGTTCCTCCAACCCAGTACAGTCCTCCAGCCCAGTACAGTTCCTCCAGCACAGTACAGGTCCTCAAGCACAGTACAGTTCCTCAAGCCCAGTACAGTTCCGCCAGCCCAGTAAAGTTCCTCCAGCCCAGTACAGTTCCTCCAGCCCAGTACAGTTCCTCAAACCCAGTACAGTTCCTCAAGCCCAGTACAGTCCCTTCAGACCAGTACAGTCCCTTCAGACCTGTAAAGATCCTCCAGCCCAGTACTGTTCCTCAAGCCCAGTACAGTTCCTCAAGCCCAGTACAGTTCCTTCAGACCAGTAAAGTTCCTCAAACCCAGTACAGTTCCTCCAGACCAGTACAGTTCCTCAAACCCAGTACAGTTCCTCCAGACCAGTACAGTTCCTCCAGACCAGTACAGTTCCTCAAGCCCAGTACAGTTCCTCCAGAACAGTACAGTTCCTCAAGCTCAGTACAGTTCCTCCAGACCAGTACAGTTCCTCAAGCCCAGTACAGTTCCTCCAGACCAGTACAGTTCCTCAAACCCTGTACAGTTCCTCCAGACCAGTACAGTTCCTCCAGACCAGTACAGTTCCTCAAGCCCAGTACAGTTCCTCCAGAACAGTACAGTTCCTCAAGCTCAGTACAGTTCCTCCAGAACAGTACAGTTCCTCAAGCCCAGTACAGTTCCTCCAGACCAGTACAGTTCCTCAAGCCCAGTACAGTTCCTCCAGACCAGTACAGTTCCTCCAGACCAGTACAGGTCCTCCAAACCAGTACAGTTCCTCAAGCCCAATACAGTTCCTCCAGCCCAATACACTTCCTCAAGCCCAGTACAGTTCCTCCAGACCAGTACAGTTCCTCCAGACCAGTACAGTTCCTCAAACCCAGTACAGTTCCTCAAGCCCAGTACAGTTCCTCAAGCCCAGTACAGTTCCTCCAGACCAGTACAGTTCCTCAAACCCAGTACAGTTCCTCCAGACGAGTACAGTTCTTCCAGCCCAGTACAGTTCCTCCAGCCCAGTACAGTTCCTCCAGCCCAGTACAGGTCCTCAAGTCAAGTACAGTTCCTCCAGACCAGTACAGGTCCTCCAGACCAGTACAGGTCCTCCAGTCCAGTACAGTTCCTCCAGCCCAGTACAGTTCCTCCAACCCAATACAGTTCCTCCAGCCCAGTACAGTTCTTCCAGACCAGTACAGGTCGTCCAGTCCAGTACAGTTCCTCCAGACCACTACAGGTCCTCCAGACCAGTACAGGTCCTCCAGACCAGTACAGGTCCTCCAGACCAGTACAGGTCCTCCAGACCAGTACAGTTCCTCAAGCCCAGTACAGTTCCTCCAGACCAGTACAGTTCCTCCAGACCAGTACAGGTCCTCCAAACCAGTACAGTTCCTCAAGCCCAATACAGTTCCTCCAGCCCAATACACTTCCTCAAGCCCAGTACAGTTCCTCCAGACCAGTACAGTTCCTCCAGACCAGTACAGTTCCTCAAACCCAGTACAGTTCCTCCAGACCAGTACAGTTCCTCAAGCCCAGTACAGTTCCTCAAGCCCAGTACAGTTCCTCCAGACCAGTACAGTTCCTCAAGCCCAGTACAGTTCCTCCAGACCAGTACAGTTCCTCAAGCCCAGTACAGTTCCTCCAGACCAGTACAGTTCCTCAAACCCAGTACAGTTCCTCCAGACGAGTACAGTTCTTCCAGCCCAGTACAGTTCCTCCAGCCCAGTACAGTTCCTCCAGCCCAGTACAGGTCCTCAAGTCAAGTACAGTTCCTCCAGACCAGTACAGGTCCTCCAGACCAGTACAGGTCCTCCAGTCCAGTACAGTTCCTCCAGCCCAGTACAGTTCCTCCAACCCAATACAGTTCCTCCAGCCCAGTACAGTTCTTCCAGACCAGTACAGGTCGTCCAGTCCAGTACAGTTCCTCCAGACCAGTACAGGTCCTCCAGACCAGTACAGGTCCTCCAGACCAGTACAGTTCCTCCAGCCCAGTACAGTTCCTCCAGACCAGTACAGGTCCTCCAGACCAGTACAGGTCCTCCAGACCAGTACAGTTCATCCAGACCAGTACAGGTCCTCCAGCCCAGTACAGTTCCTCCAGACCAGTACAGTTCCTCCAGACCAGTACAATTCCTCCAGACAAGTACAGTTCCTCAAGCCCAGTACAGTTCCTTCAGACCAGTACAGGTCCTCAAGCCCAGTACAGTTCCTCAAGATCAGTATAGTTCCTCCAGCCCAGTTCAGTTCCTCCAGCCCAGTACAGTTCCTCCAGCCCAGTACAGTTCCTCCAGACCAGTACAGGTCCTCCAGACCAGTACTGGTCCTCCAGACCAGTACAGTTCCTCCAGACCAGTACAGTTCGTCCAGACCAGTACAGTTCCTCAAGCCCAGTACAGTTCCTCCAGCCCAGTACAGTTCCTCCAACCCAGTACAGTTCCTCCAGACCCGTACAGGTCCTCCAGACCAGTACAGTTCCTCCAGCCCAGTACAGTTCCTCCAGACCAGTACAGTTCATCCAGACCAGTACAGTTCCTCCAGACCAGTACAGTTCCTCAAGCCCAGTACAGTTCGTCCAGACCAGTACAGTTCGTCCAGACCAGTACAGTTCCTCCAGACCAGTACAGTTCGTCCAGACCAGTACAGTTCGTCCAGACCAGTACAGTTCCTCAAGCCCAGTACAGTTCCTCCAGACCAGTACAGTTCCTCAAGCCCAGTACAATTCCTCCAGCCCAGTACAGTTCCTCCAACCCAGTACAGTTCCTCCAGACCCGTACAGGTCCTCCAGACCAGTACAGTTCCTCAAGCCCACTACAGTTCCTCCAGCCCAGTAGTGTTCCTCAAGAGCAGTACAGTTCCTCAAGACCAGTACAGTTCCTCCAGACCAGTACAGTTCCTCAAGCCCAGTACAGTTCCTCCAGACCAGTACAGTTCTTCCAAACCAGTACAATTCCTCCAGACAAGTACAGTTCCTCAAGCCCAGTACAGTTCCTCCAGACCAGTACAGGTCCTCCAGACCAGTACAGTTCCTCCAGCCCAGTACAGTTCCTCAAGCCCAGTACAGTTCCTCCAGACGAGTACAGTTCTTCCAGCCCAGTACAGTTTCTCCAACCCAGTACACTTCCTCCAGCCCAGTACAGGTCCTCCAGCCCAGTACAGTTCCTCCAGACCAGTACAGTTCCTCCAGACCAGTACAGTTCCTCAAGCCCAGTACAGTTCCTCCAGACCAGTATAGTTCCTCAAGCCCAGTACAGTTCCTCCAGACAGTTCCTCCAGACCAGTACAGTTCCTCAAGCCCAGTACAGTTCCTCAAGCCCAGTACAGTTCCTCCAGACCAGTAAAGTTCCTCAAGCCCAGTACAGTTCCTCCAGACCAGTATAGTTCCTCAAGCCCAGTACAGTTCCTCAAGCCCAGTACTGTTCCTCCAGACCAGTATAGTTCCTCCAGCCCAGTACAGTTCCTCCAGACCAGTACAGTTCCTCCAGACCAGTACAGTTCCTCCAAACCAGTAAAGTTCCTCAAGCCCAGTACAGTTCCTCCAGACCAGTATAGTTCCTCAAGCCCAGTACAGTTCCTCAAGCCCAGTACAGTTCCTCCAGACCAGTACAGTTCCTCAAGCCCAGTACAGTTCCTCCAGCCCAGTACAGTTCCTCAAGCCCAGAACAGTTCCTCCAGACCAGTAAAGTTCCTCAAGCCCAGTACAGTTCCTCCAGACCAGTAACGTTCCTCAAGCCCAGTAAAGTTCCTCAAGCCCAGTACAGTTCCTCAAGCCCAGTACAGTTCCTCCAGACCAGTACAGTTCCTCAAGCCCAGTACAGTTCCTCCAGACCAGTACAGTTCCTCCAGACCAGTACAGTTCCTCATGCCCAGTACAGTTCCTCATGCCCAGTACAGTTCCTCCAGACCAGTACAGTTCCTCAAGCCCAGTACAGTTCCTCCAGACCAGTACAGTTCCTCCAGACCAGTACAGTTCCTCCAGACCAGTACAGTCCTCCAGACCAGTACAGTTCCTCCAGACCAGTACATTTCCTCCAGACCAGTACAGTTCCTCAAGCCCAGTACAGTTCCTCCAGACCAGTACAGTCCTCCAGACCAGTACAGTTCCTCCAGACCAGTACAGTTCCTCCAGACCAGTACAGTTCCTCAAGCCCAGTACAGTTCCTCAAGCCCAGTACAGTTCCTCCAGCCCAGTACAGTCCTCCAGCCCAGTACAGTTCCTCCAGCCCAGTACAGTTCCTCAAGCCCAGTACAGGTCCTCAAGCCCAGTACAGTTCCTCCAGCCCAGTACAGTTCCTCAAGCCCAGTACAGTTCCTCAAGCCCAATACAGTTCCTCCAGCCCAGTACAGTCCTACAGCCCAGTACAGTTCCTCCAACCCAGTACAGTTCCTCAAGCCCAGTACAGGTGCTCAAGCCCAGTACAGTTCCTCCAGCCCAGTACAGTTCCTCAAGCCCAGTACAGTTCCTCCAGCCCAGTACATTTCCTCCAGCCCAGTACAGTTCCTCCAACCCAGTACAGTCCTCCAGCCCAGTACAGTTCCTCCAGCACAGTACAGTTCCTCAAGCCCAGTACAGTTCCTCAAGCCCAATACAGTTCCTCCAGACCAGTACAGTTCCTCCAACCCAGTACAGTCCTCCAGCCCAGTACAGTTCCTCCAGCCCAGTACAGTTCCTCAAGCCCAGTACAGATCCTCAAGCCCAGTACAGTTCCTCCAGCCCAGTACAGTTCCTCCAGCCCAGTACAGTTCCTCCAACCCAGTACAGTCCTCCAGCCCAGTACAGTTCCTCCAGCACAGTACAGGTCCTCAAGCACAGTACAGTTCCTCAAGCCCAGTACAGTTCCGCCAGCCCAGTAAAGTTCCTCCAGCCCAGTACAGTTCCTCCAGCCCAGTACAGTTCCTCAAACCCAGTACAGTTCCTCAAGCCCAGTACAGTCCCTTCAGACCAGTACAGTCCCTTCAGACCTGTAAAGATCCTCCAGCCCAGTACTGTTCCTCAAGCCCAGTACAGTTCCTCAAGCCCAGTACAGTTCCTTCAGACCAGTAAAGTTCCTCAAACCCAGTACAGTTCCTCCAGACCAGTACAGTTCCTCAAACCCAGTACAGTTCCTCCAGACCAGTACAGTTCCTCCAGACCAGTACAGTTCCTCAAGCCCAGTACAGTTCCTCCAGAACAGTACAGTTCCTCAAGCTCAGTACAGTTCCTCCAGACCAGTACAGTTCCTCAAGCCCAGTACAGTTCCTCCAGACCAGTACAGTTCCTCAAACCCAGTACAGTTCCTCCAGACCAGTACAGTTCCTCCAGACCAGTACAGTTCCTCAAGCCCAGTACAGTTCCTCCAGAACAGTACAGTTCCTCAAGCTCAGTACAGTTCCTCCAGAACAGTACAGTTCCTCAAGCCCAGTACAGTTCCTCCAGACCAGTACAGTTCCTCAAGCCCAGTACAGTTCCTCCAGACCAGTACAGTTCCTCCAGAGCAGTACAGGTCCTCCAAACCAGTACAGTTCCTCAAGCCCAATACAGTTCCTCCAGCCCAATACACTTCCTCAAGCCCAGTACAGTTCCTCCAGACCAGTACAGTTCCTCCAGACCAGTACAGTTCCTCAAACCCAGTACAGTTCCTCCAGACCAGTACAGTTCCTCAAGCCCAGTACAGTTCCTCAAGCCCAGTACAGTTCCTCCAGACCAGTACAGTTCCTCAAGCCCAGTACAGTTCCTCCAGACCAGTACAGTTCCTCAAGCCCAGTACAGTTCCTCCAGACCAGTACAGTTCCTCAAACCCAGTACAGTTCCTCCAGACGAGTACAGTTCTTCCAGCCCAGTACAGTTCCTCCAGCCCAGTACAGTTCCTCCAGCCCAGTACAGGTCCTCAAGTCAAGTACAGTTCCTCCAGACCAGTACAGGTCCTCCAGACCAGTACAGGTCCTCCAGTCCAGTACAGTTCCTCCAGCCCAGTACAGTTCCTCCAACCCAATACAGTTCCTCCAGCCCAGTACAGTTCTTCCAGACCAGTACAGGTCGTCCAGTCCAGTACAGTTCCTCCAGACCAGTACAGGTCCTCCAGACCAGTACAGGTCCTCCAGACCAGTACAGGTCCTCCAGACCAGTACAGGTCCTCCAGACCAGTACAGTTCCTCAAGCCCAGTACAGTTCCTCCAGACCAGTACAGTTCCTCCAGACCAGTACAGGTCCTCCAAACCAGTACAGTTCCTCAAGCCCAATACAGTTCCTCCAGCCCAATACACTTCCTCAAGCCCAGTACAGTTCCTCCAGACCAGTACAGTTCCTCCAGACCAGTACAGTTCCTCAAACCCAGTACAGTTCCTCCAGACCAGTACAGTTCCTCAAGCCCAGTACAGTTCCTCAAGCCCAGTACAGTTCCTCCAGACCAGTACAGTTCCTCAAGCCCAGTACAGTTCCTCCAGACCAGTACAGTTCCTCAAGCCCAGTACAGTTCCTCCAGACCAGTACAGTTCCTCAAACCCAGTACAGTTCCTCCAGACGAGTACAGTTCTTCCAGCCCAGTACAGTTCCTCCAGCCCAGTACAGTTCCTCCAGCCCAGTACAGGTCCTCAAGTCAAGTACAGTTCCTCCAGACCAGTACAGGTCCTCCAGACCAGTACAGGTCCTCCAGTCCAGTACAGTTCCTCCAGCCCAGTACAGTTCCTCCAACCCAATACAGTTCCTCCAGCCCAGTACAGTTCTTCCAGACCAGTACAGGTCGTCCAGTCCAGTACAGTTCCTCCAGACCAGTACAGGTCCTCCAGACCAGTACAGGTCCTCCAGACCAGTACAGTTCCTCCAGCCCAGTACAGTTCCTCCAGACCAGTACAGGTCCTCCAGACCAGTACAGGTCCTCCAGACCAGTACAGTTCATCCAGACCAGTACAGGTCCTCCAGCCCAGTACAGTTCCTCCAGACCAGTACAGTTCCTCCAGACCAGTACAATTCCTCCAGACAAGTACAGTTCCTCAAGCCCAGTACAGTTCCTTCAGACCAGTACAGGTCCTCAAGCCCAGTACAGTTCCTCAAGATCAGTATAGTTCCTCCAGCCCAGTTCAGTTCCTCCAGCCCAGTACAGTTCCTCCAGCCCAGTACAGTTCCTCCAGACCAGTACAGGTCCTCCAGACCAGTACTGGTCCTCCAGACCAGTACAGTTCCTCCAGACCAGTACAGTTCGTCCAGACCAGTACAGTTCCTCAAGCCCAGTACAGTTCCTCCAGCCCAGTACAGTTCCTCCAACCCAGTACAGTTCCTCCAGACCCGTACAGGTCCTCCAGACCAGTACAGTTCCTCCAGCCCAGTACAGTTCCTCCAGACCAGTACAGTTCATCCAGACCAGTACAGTTCCTCCAGACCAGTACAGTTCCTCAAGCCCAGTACAGTTCGTCCAGACCAGTACAGTTCGTCCAGACCAGTACAGTTCCTCCAGACCAGTACAGTTCGTCCAGACCAGTACAGTTCGTCCAGACCAGTACAGTTCCTCAAGCCCAGTACAGTTCCTCCAGACCAGTACAGTTCCTCAAGCCCAGTACAATTCCTCCAGCCCAGTACAGTTCCTCCAACCCAGTACAGTTCCTCCAGACCCGTACAGGTCCTCCAGACCAGTACAGTTCCTCAAGCCCACTACAGTTCCTCCAGCCCAGTAGTGTTCCTCAAGAGCAGTACAGTTCCTCAAGACCAGTACAGTTCCTCCAGACCAGTACAGTTCCTCAAGCCCAGTACAGTTCCTCCAGACCAGTACAGTTCTTCCAAACCAGTACAATTCCTCCAGACAAGTACAGTTCCTCAAGCCCAGTACAGTTCCTCCAGACCAGTACAGGTCCTCCAGACCAGTACAGTTCCTCCAGCCCAGTACAGTTCCTCAAGCCCAGTACAGTTCCTCCAGACGAGTACAGTTCTTCCAGCCCAGTACAGTTTCTCCAACCCAGTACACTTCCTCCAGCCCAGTACAGGTCCTCCAGTCAAGTACAGTTCCTCCAGACCAGTACCAGTCCTCCAGACCAGTACAGTTCCTCCAGACCAGTACAGATCCTCCAGACCAGTACAGTTCCTCCAGACCAGTACAGGTACTCCAGACCAGTACAGTTCCTCCAGCCCAGTACAGTTCCTCCAGCCCAGTACAGTTCCTCAAGCCCAGTACAGTTCCTCCAGCCCAGTACAGTTCCTCAAGCCCAGAACAGGTCCTCCAGACCAGTACAGTTCCTCCAGACCAGTACAGTTCCTCAAGCCCAGTCCAGTTCCTATAGCCCAGAACAGTTCCTCAAGCCCAGTACAGTTCCTCAAGCCCAGTACAGTTCTTCCAGACCAGTACTGTTCCTCAAGCCCAGTACAGTTCCTCCAGCCCAGTACAGTTCCTCAAGCCCAGTACAGTTCCTGCAGACCAGTACAGTTCCTCCAGCCCAGTACAGTTCCTGCAGACCAGTAAAGTTCCTCCAGCCCAGTACAGTTCCTCCAGCCCAGTACAGTTCCTCCAGACCAGTACAGTTCCTCCAGACCAGTAAAGTTCCACAAGCCCAGTACAGTTCCTCCAGACCAGTACAGTTCCTCCAGCCCAGTAAAGTTCCACAAGCCCAGTACAGTTCCTCCAGACCAGTACAGTACCTCCACCCCAGTACAGTTCCTGCAGACCAGTAAAGTTCCTCCAGCCCAGTACAGTTCCTCCAGCCCAGTACAGTTCCTGCAGACCAGTACAGTTCCTCCAGCCCAGTACAGTTCCTCCAGACCAGTAAAGTTCCTCAAGCCCAGTACAGTTCCTCCAGACCAGTAGAGTTCCTCCAGACCAGTAAAGATCCTCCAGACCAGTACAGTTCCTCCAGACCAGTACAGTTCCTCCAGCCCAGTACAGTTCCTCCAGACCAGTAAAGTTCCTCCAGCCCAGTACAGTTCCTCAAGCCCAGTACAGTTCCTCCAGCCCAGTACAGTTCCTCCAGACCCGTACAGGTCCTCCAGACCAGTACAGTTCCTCAAGCCCAGTACAGTTCCTCCAGCCCAGTACAGTTCCTCCAGACCAGTACAGTTCCTCCAGACCAGTACAGTTCCTCAAGACCAGTACAGTTCCTCAAGCCCAGTACAGTTCCTCAAGCCCAGTACAGTTCCTCCAGACCAGTACAGTTCGTCCAGACCAGTACAGTTCCTCCAGACCAGTACAGTTCGTCCAGACCAGTACAGTTCCTCAAGCCCAGTACAGTTCCTCCAGACCAGTACAGTTCCTCAAGCCCAGTACAGTTCCTCCAGCCCAGTACAGTTCCTCCAACCCAGTACAGTTCCTCCAGACCCGTACAGGTCCTCCAGACCAGTACAGTTCCTCCAGCCCAGTACAGTTCCTCCAGCCCAGTACAGTTCCTCAAGACCAGTACAGTTCCTCAAGACCAGTACAGTTCCTGCAGACCAGTACAGTTCCTCAAGCCCAGTACAGTTCCTCAAGCCCAGTTCAGTTCCTCAAGCCCAGTACAGTTCCTCCAGACCAGTACAGTTCCTCCAGACCAGTACAATTCCTCAAGCCCAGTACAGTCCTCCAGACCAGTAAAGTTCCTCCAGCCCAGTACAGTTCCTCAAACTCAGTACAGTTCCTCCAGACTAGTACAGTTCCTACAGACCAGTACAGTTCCTCCAGACCAGTACAGTTCCTCCAGACCAGTACAGTTCCTCAAGCCCAGTACAGTTCCTCCAGAACAGTACAGTTCCTCAAGCTCAGTACAGTTCCTCCAGACCAGTACAGTTCCTCAAGCCCAGTACAGTTCCTCCAGACCAGTACAGTTCCTCCAGACCAGTACATTTCCTCAAGACCAGTACAGTTCCTACATTTCCTCAAGACCAGTACAGTTCCTCCAGCGCAGTACAGTTCCTCAAGCCCAGTACAGTTCCTCAAGCCCAGTACTGTTCCTCCAACCCAGTACAGTTCCTCCAGACCCGTACAGGTCCTCCAGACCAGTACAGTTCCTCCAGCCCAGTACAGTTCCTCCAGCCCAGTACAGTTCCTCCAGACCAGTACAGTTCCTCAAGACCAGTACAGTTCCTCCAGCCCAGTACAGTTCCACAAGCCCAGTACAGTTCCTCCAGACCAGTACAGTTCCTCCAGACCAGTACAGTTCCTCCAGACCAGTACAGTTCGTCCAGACCAGTAGAGTTCCTCAAGCCCAGTACAGTTCCTCCAGACCAGTACAGTTCCTCAAGCCCAGTACAGTTCCTCCAGACCAGTACAGTTCCTCCAGACCAGTACAGTTCCTCCAGACCAGTTCAGTTCCTCCAGACCAGTACAGTTCCTCAAGCCCAGTACAGTTCCTCCAGACCAGTACAGTTCCTCAAGCCCAGTACAGTTCCTCCAGACCAGTACAGTTCCTCCAGACCAGTAAAGTTCCTCCAGACCAGTACAGTTCCTCCAGACCAGTACAGTTCCTCAAGCCCAGTACATTTCCTCAAGCCCAGTACAGTTCCTCCAGACCAGTATAGTTCCTCAAGCCCAGTACAGTTCCTCCAGACCAGTACAGTTCCTCCAGACCAGTACAGTTCCTCAAGCCCAGTACAGTTCCTCAAGACCAGTACAGTTCCTCCAGACCAGTAAAGTTCCTCAAGCCCAGTACAGTTCCTCAAGCCCAGTACAGTTCCTCCAGCCCAGTACAGTTCCTCCAGCCCAGTACAGTTCCTCCAGACCAGTACAGTTCCTCAAGCCCAGTACAGTTCCTCCAGACCAGTATAGTTCCTCAAGCCCAGTACAGTTCCTCCAGACAGTTCCTCCAGACCAGTACAGTTCCTCAAGCCCAGTACAGTTCCTCAAGCCCAGTACAGTTCCTCCAGACCAGTAAAGTTCCTCAAGCCCAGTACAGTTCCTCCAGACCAGTATAGTTCCTCAAGCCCAGTACAGTTCCTCAAGCCCAGTACTGTTCCTCCAGACCAGTATAGTTCCTCCAGCCCAGTACAGTTCCTCCAGACCAGTACAGTTCCTCCAGACCAGTACAGTTCCTCCAAACCAGTAAAGTTCCTCAAGCCCAGTACAGTTCCTCCAGACCAGTATAGTTCCTCAAGCCCAGTACAGTTCCTCAAGCCCAGTACAGTTCCTCCAGACCAGTACAGTTCCTCAAGCCCAGTACAGTTCCTCCAGCCCAGTACAGTTCCTCAAGCCCAGAACAGTTCCTCCAGACCAGTAAAGTTCCTCAAGCCCAGTACAGTTCCTCAAGCCCAGTAAAGTTCCTCAAGCCCAGTACAGTTCCTCAAGCCCAGTACAGTTCCTCAAGCCCAGTACAGTTCCTCCAGACCAGTAACGTTCCTCAAGCCCAGTAAAGTTCCTCAAGCCCAGTACAGTTCCTCAAGCCCAGTACAGTTCCTCCAGACCAGTACAGTTCCTCAAGCCCAGTACAGTTCCTCCAGACCAGTACAGTTCCTCCAGACCAGTACAGTTCCTCATGCCCAGTACAGTTCCTCATGCCCAGTACAGTTCCTCCAGACCAGTACAGTTCCTCAAGCCCAGTACAGTTCCTCCAGACCAGTACAGTTCCTCCAGACCAGTACAGTTCCTCCAGACCAGTACAGTCCTCCAGACCAGTACAGTTCCTCCAGACCAGTACATTTCCTCCAGACCAGTACAGTTCCTCAAGCCCAGTACAGTTCCTCCAGACCAGTACAGTCCTCCAGACCAGTACAGTTCCTCCAGACCAGTACAGTTCCTCCAGACCAGTACAGTTCCTCCAGCCCAGTACAGTCCTCCAGCCCAGTACAGTTCCTCCAGCCCAGTACAGTTCCTCAAGCCCAGTACAGGTCCTCAAGCCCAGTACAGTTCCTCCAGCCCAGTACAGTTCCTCAAGCCCAGTACAGTTCCTCAAGCCCAATACAGTTCCTCCAGCCCAGTACAGTCCTACAGCCCAGTACAGTTCCTCCAACCCAGTACAGTTCCTCAAGCCCAGTACAGGTGCTCAAGCCCAGTACACTTCCTCCAGCCCAGTACATTTCCTCCAGCCCAGTACAGTTCCTCCAACCCAGTACAGTCCTCCAGCCCAGTACAGTTCCTCCAGCACAGTACAGTTCCTCAAGCCCAGTACAGTTCCTCAAGCCCAATACAGTTCCTCCAGACCAGTACAGTTCCTCCAACCCAGTACAGTCCTCCAGCCCAGTACAGTTCCTCCAGCCCAGTACAGTTCCTCAAGCCCAGTACAGATCCTCAAGCCCAGTACAGTTCCTCCAGCCCAGAACAGTTCCTCCAGCCCAGTACAGTTCCTCCAGCCCAGTACAGTTCCTCCAACCCAGTACAGTCCTCCAGCCCAGTACAGTTCCTCCAGCACAGTACAGGTCCTCAAGCACAGTACAGTTCCTCAAGCCCAGTACAGTTCCGCCAGCCCAGTAAAGTTCCTCCAGCCCAGTACAGTTCCTCCAGCCCAGTACAGTTCCTCAAACCCAGTACAGTTCCTCAAGCCCAGTACAGTCCCTTCAGACCAGTACAGTCCCTTCAGACCTGTAAAGATCCTCCAGCCCAGTACTGTTCCTCAAGCCCAGTACAGTTCCTCAAGCCCAGTACAGTTCCTTCAGACCAGTAAAGTTCCTCAAACCCAGTACAGTTCCTCCAGACCAGTACAGTTCCTCAAACCCAGTACAGTTCCTCCAGACCAGTACAGTTCCTCCAGACCAGTACAGTTCCTCAAGCCCAGTACAGTTCCTCCAGAACAGTACAGTTCCTCAAGCTCAGTACAGTTCCTCCAGCCCAGTACAGTTCCTCAAGCCCAGTACAGTTCCTCCAGACCAGTACAGTTCTTCCAGCCCAGTACAGTTTCTCCAACCCAGTACACTTCCTCCAGCCCAGTACAGGTCCTCCAGTCAAGTACAGTTCCTCCAGACCAGTACCAGTCCTCCAGACCAGTACAGTTCCTCCAGACCAGTACAGATCCTCCAGACCAGTACAGTTCCTCCAGACCAGTACAGGTACTCCAGACCAGTACAGTTCCTCCAGCCCAGTACAGTTCCTCCAGCCCAGTACAGTTCCTCAAGCCCAGTACAGTTCCTCCAGCCCAGTACAGTTCCTCAAGCCCAGAACAGGTCCTCCAGACCAGTACAGTTCCTCCAGACCAGTACAGTTCCTCAAGCCCAGTCCAGTTCCTATAGCCCAGAACAGTTCCTCAAGCCCAGTACAGTTCCTCAAGCCCAGTACAGTTCTTCCAGAACAGTACTGTTCCTCAAGCCCAGTACAGTTCCTCCAGCCCAGTACAGTTCCTCAAGCCCAGTACAGTTCCTGCAGACCAGTACAGTTCCTCCAGCCCAGTACAGTTCCTGCAGACCAGTAAAGTTCCTCCAGCCCAGTACAGTTCCTCCAGCCCAGTACAGTTCCTCCAGACCAGTACAGTTCCTCCAGACCAGTAAAGTTCCACAAGCCCAGTACAGTTCCTCCAGACCAGTACAGTTCCTCCAGCCCAGTAAAGTTCCACAAGCCCAGTACAGTTCCTCCAGACCAGTACAGTACCTCCACCCCAGTACAGTTCCTGCAGACCAGTAAAGTTCCTCCAGCCCAGTACAGTTCCTCCAACCCAGTACAGTTCCTGCAGACCAGTACAGTTCCTCCAGCCCAGTACAGTTCCTCCAGACCAGTAAAGTTCCTCAAGCCCAGTACAGTTCCTCCAGACCAGTAGAGTTCCTCCAGACCAGTAAAGATCCTCCAGACCAGTACAGTTCCTCCAGACCAGTACAGTTCCTCCAGCCCAGTACAGTTCCTCCAGACCAGTAAAGTTCCTCCAGCCCAGTACAGTTCCTCAAGCCCAGTACAGTTCCTCCAGCCCAGTACAGTTCCTCCAGACCCGTACAGGTCCTCCAGACCAGTACAGTTCCTCAAGCCCAGTACAGTTCCTCCAGCCCAGTACAGTTCCTCCAGACCAGTACAGTTCCTCCAGACCAGTACAGTTCCTCAAGACCAGTACAGTTCCTCAAGCCCAGTACAGTTCCTCAAGCCCAGTACAGTTCCTCCAGACCAGTACAGTTCGTCCAGACCAGTACAGTTCCTCCAGACCAGTACAGTTCGTCCAGACCAGTACAGTTCCTCAAGCCCAGTACAGTTCCTCCAGACCAGTACAGTTCCTCAAGCCCAGTACAGTTCCTCCAGCCCAGTACAGTTCCTCCAACCCAGTACAGTTCCTCCAGACCCGTACAGGTCCTCCAGACCAGTACAGTTCCTCCAGCCCAGTACAGTTCCTCCAGCCCAGTACAGTTCCTCAAGACCAGTACAGTTCCTCAAGACCAGTACAGTTCCTGCAGACCAGTACAGTTCCTCAAGCCCAGTACAGTTCCTCAAGCCCAGTTCAGTTCCTCAAGCCCAGTACAGTTCCTCCAGACCAGTACAGTTCCTCCAGACCAGTACAATTCCTCAAGCCCAGTACAGTCCTCCAGACCAGTAAAGTTCCTCCAGCCCAGTACAGTTCCTCAAACTCAGTACAGTTCCTCCAGACTAGTACAGTTCCTACAGACCAGTACAGTTCCTCCAGACCAGTACAGTTCCTCCAGACCAGTACAGTTCCTCAAGCCCAGTACAGTTCCTCCAGAACAGTACAGTTCCTCAAGCTCAGTACAGTTCCTCCAGACCAGTACAGTTCCTCAAGCCCAGTACAGTTCCTCCAGACCAGTACAGTTCCTCCAGACCAGTACATTTCCTCAAGACCAGTACAGTTCCTACATTTCCTCAAGACCAGTACAGTTCCTCCAGCGCAGTACAGTTCCTCAAGCCCAGTACAGTTCCTCAAGCCCAGTACTGTTCCTCCAACCCAGTACAGTTCCTCCAGACCCGTACAGGTCCTCCAGACCAGTACAGTTCCTCCAGCCCAGTACAGTTCCTCCAGCCCAGTACAGTTCCTCCAGACCAGTACAGTTCCTCCAGACCAGTACAGTTCCTCAAGACCAGTACAGTTCCTCCAGCCCAGTACAGTTCCACAAGCCCAGTACAGTTCCTCCAGACCAGTACAGTTCCTCCAGACCAGTACAGTTCCTCCAGACCAGTACAGTTCGTCCAGACCAGTAGAGTTCCTCAAGCCCAGTACAGTTCCTCCAGACCAGTACAGTTCCTCAAGCCCAGTACAGTTCCTCCAGACCAGTACAGTTCCTCCAGACCAGTACAGTTCCTCCAGACCAGTTCAGTTCCTCCAGACCAGTACAGTTCCTCAAGCCCAGTACAGTTCCTCCAGACCAGTACAGTTCCTCAAGCCCAGTACAGTTCCTCCAGACCAGTACAGTTCCTCCAGACCAGTAAAGTTCCTCCAGACCAGTACAGTTCCTCCAGACCAGTACAGTTCCTCAAGCCCAGTACATTTCCTCAAGCCCAGTACAGTTCCTCCAGACCAGTATAGTTCCTCAAGCCCAGTACAGTTCCTCCAGACCAGTACAGTTCCTCCAGACCAGTACAGTTCCTGCAGACCAGTACAGTTCCTCCAGCCCAGTACAGTTCCTGCAGACCAGTAAAGTTCCTCCAGCCCAGTACAGTTCCTCCAGCCCAGTACAGTTCCTCCAGACCAGTACAGTTCCTCCAGACCAGTAAAGTTCCACAAGCCCAGTACAGTTCCTCCAGACCAGTACAGTTCCTCCAGCCCAGTAAAGTTCCACAAGCCCAGTACAGTTCCTCCAGACCAGTACAGTACCTCCACCCCAGTACAGTTCCTGCAGACCAGTAAAGTTCCTCCAGCCCAGTACAGTTCCTCCAACCCAGTACAGTTCCTGCAGACCAGTACAGTTCCTCCAGCCCAGTACAGTTCCTCCAGACCAGTAAAGTTCCTCAAGCCCAGTACAGTTCCTCCAGACCAGTAGAGTTCCTCCAGACCAGTAAAGATCCTCCAGACCAGTACAGTTCCTCCAGACCAGTACAGTTCCTCCAGCCCAGTACAGTTCCTCCAGACCAGTAAAGTTCCTCCAGCCCAGTACAGTTCCTCAAGCCCAGTACAGTTCCTCCAGCCCAGTACAGTTCCTCCAGACCCGTACAGGTCCTCCAGACCAGTACAGTTCCTCAAGCCCAGTACAGTTCCTCCAGCCCAGTACAGTTCCTCCAGACCAGTACAGTTCCTCCAGACCAGTACAGTTCCTCAAGACCAGTACAGTTCCTCAAGCCCAGTACAGTTCCTCCAGACCAGTACAGTTCGTCCAGACCAGTACAGTTCCTCCAGACCAGTACAGTTCGTCCAGACCAGTACAGTTCCTCAAGCCCAGTACAGTTCCTCCAGACCAGTACAGTTCCTCAAGCCCAGTACAGTTCCTCCAGCCCAGTACAGTTCCTCCAACCCAGTACAGTTCCTCCAGACCCGTACAGGTCCTCCAGACCAGTACAGTTCCTCCAGCCCAGTACAGTTCCTCCAGCCCAGTACAGTTCCTCAAGACCAGTACAGTTCCTCAAGACCAGTACAGTTCCTGCAGACCAGTACAGTTCCTCAAGCCCAGTACAGTTCCTCAAGCCCAGTTCAGTTCCTCAAGCCCAGTACAGTTCCTCCAGACCAGTACAGTTCCTCCAGACCAGTACAATTCCTCAAGCCCAGTACAGTCCTCCAGACCAGTAAAGTTCCTCCAGCCCAGTACAGTTCCTCAAACTCAGTACAGTTCCTCCAGACTAGTACAGTTCCTACAGACCAGTACAGTTCCTCCAGACCAGTACAGTTCCTCCAGACCAGTACAGTTCCTCAAGCCCAGTACAGTTCCTCCAGAACAGTACAGTTCCTCAAGCTCAGTACAGTTCCTCCAGACCAGTACAGTTCCTCAAGCCCAGTACAGTTCCTCCAGACCAGTACAGTTCCTCCAGACCAGTACATTTCCTCAAGACCAGTACAGTTCCTACATTTCCTCAAGACCAGTACAGTTCCTCCAGCGCAGTACAGTTCCTCAAGCCCAGTACAGTTCCTCAAGCCCAGTACTGTTCCTCCAACCCAGTACAGTTCCTCCAGACCCGTACAGGTCCTCCAGACCAGTACAGTTCCTCCAGCCCAGTACAGTTCCTCCAGCCCAGTACAGTTCCTCCAGACCAGTACAGTTCCTCCAGACCAGTACAGTTCCTCAAGACCAGTACAGTTCCTCCAGCCCAGTACAGTTCCACAAGCCCAGTACAGTTCCTCCAGACCAGTACAGTTCCTCCAGACCAGTACAGTTCCTCCAGACCAGTACAGTTCGTCCAGACCAGTAGAGTTCCTCAAGCCCAGTACAGTTCCTCCAGACCAGTACAGTTCCTCAAGCCCAGTACAGTTCCTCCAGACCAGTACAGTTCCTCCAGACCAGTACAGTTCCTCCAGACCAGTTCAGTTCCTCCAGACCAGTACAGTTCCTCAAGCCCAGTACAGTTCCTCCAGACCAGTACAGTTCCTCAAGCCCAGTACAGTTCCTCCAGACCAGTACAGTTCCTCCAGACCAGTAAAGTTCCTCCAGACCAGTACAGTTCCTCCAGACCAGTACAGTTCCTCAAGCCCAGTACATTTCCTCAAGCCCAGTACAGTTCCTCCAGACCAGTATAGTTCCTCAAGCCCAGTACAGTTCCTCCAGACCAGTACAGTTCCTCCAGACCAGTACAGTTCCTCAAGCCCAGTACAGTTCCTCAAGACCAGTACAGTTCCTCCAGACCAGTAAAGTTCCTCAAGCCCAGTACAGTTCCTCAAGCCCAGTACAGTTCCTCCAGCCCAGTACAGTTCCTCCAGCCCAGTACAGTTCCTCCAGACCAGTACAGTTCCTCAAGCCCAGTACAGTTCCTCCAGACCAGTATAGTTCCTCAAGCCCAGTACAGTTCCTCCAGACAGTTCCTCCAGACCAGTACAGTTCCTCAAGCCCAGTACAGTTCCTCAAGCCCAGTACAGTTCCTCCAGACCAGTAAAGTTCCTCAAGCCCAGTACAGTTCCTCCAGACCAGTATAGTTCCTCAAGCCCAGTACAGTTCCTCAAGCCCAGTACTGTTCCTCCAGACCAGTATAGTTCCTCCAGCCCAGTACAGTTCCTCCAGACCAGTACAGTTCCTCCAGACCAGTACAGTTCCTCCAAACCAGTAAAGTTCCTCAAGCCCAGTACAGTTCCTCCAGACCAGTATAGTTCCTCAAGCCCAGTACAGTTCCTCAAGCCCAGTACAGTTCCTCCAGACCAGTACAGTTCCTCAAGCCCAGTACAGTTCCTCCAGCCCAGTACAGTTCCTCAAGCCCAGAACAGTTCCTCCAGACCAGTAAAGTTCCTCAAGCCCAGTACAGTTCCTCAAGCCCAGTAAAGTTCCTCAAGCCCAGTACAGTTCCTCAAGCCCAGTACAGTTCCTCAAGCCCAGTACAGTTCCTCCAGACCAGTAACGTTCCTCAAGCCCAGTAAAGTTCCTCAAGCCCAGTACAGTTCCTCAAGCCCAGTACAGTTCCTCCAGACCAGTACAGTTCCTCAAGCCCAGTACAGTTCCTCCAGACCAGTACAGTTCCTCCAGACCAGTACAGTTCCTCATGCCCAGTACAGTTCCTCATGCCCAGTACAGTTCCTCCAGACCAGTACAGTTCCTCAAGCCCAGTACAGTTCCTCCAGACCAGTACAGTTCCTCCAGACCAGTACAGTTCCTCCAGACCAGTACAGTCCTCCAGACCAGTACAGTTCCTCCAGACCAGTACATTTCCTCCAGACCAGTACAGTTCCTCAAGCCCAGTACAGTTCCTCCAGACCAGTACAGTCCTCCAGACCAGTACAGTTCCTCCAGACCAGTACAGTTCCTCCAGACCAGTACAGTTCCTCCAGCCCAGTACAGTCCTCCAGCCCAGTACAGTTCCTCCAGCCCAGTACAGTTCCTCAAGCCCAGTACAGGTCCTCAAGCCCAGTACAGTTCCTCCAGCCCAGTACAGTTCCTCAAGCCCAGTACAGTTCCTCAAGCCCAATACAGTTCCTCCAGCCCAGTACAGTCCTACAGCCCAGTACAGTTCCTCCAACCCAGTACAGTTCCTCAAGCCCAGTACAGGTGCTCAAGCCCAGTACACTTCCTCCAGCCCAGTACATTTCCTCCAGCCCAGTACAGTTCCTCCAACCCAGTACAGTCCTCCAGCCCAGTACAGTTCCTCCAGCACAGTACAGTTCCTCAAGCCCAGTACAGTTCCTCAAGCCCAATACAGTTCCTCCAGACCAGTACAGTTCCTCCAACCCAGTACAGTCCTCCAGCCCAGTACAGTTCCTCCAGCCCAGTACAGTTCCTCAAGCCCAGTACAGATCCTCAAGCCCAGTACAGTTCCTCCAGCCCAGTACAGTTCCTCCAGCCCAGTACAGTTCCTCCAGCCCAGTACAGTTCATCCAACCCAGTACAGTCCTCCAGCCCAGTACAGTTCCTCCAGCACAGTACAGGTCCTCAAGCACAGTACAGTTCCTCAAGCCCAGTACAGTTCCGCCAGCCCAGTAAAGTTCCTCCAGCCCAGTACAGTTCCTCCAGCCCAGTACAGTTCCTCAAACCCAGTACAGTTCCTCAAGCCCAGTACAGTCCCTTCAGACCAGTACAGTCCCTTCAGACCTGTAAAGATCCTCCAGCCCAGTACTGTTCCTCAAGCCCAGTACAGTTCCTCAAGCCCAGTACAGTTCCTTCAGACCAGTAAAGTTCCTCAAACCCAGTACAGTTCCTCCAGACCAGTACAGTTCCTCAAACCCAGTACAGTTCCTCCAGACCAGTACAGTTCCTCCAGACCAGTACAGTTCCTCAAGCCCAGTACAGTTCCTCCAGAACAGTACAGTTCCTCAAGCTCAGTACAGTTCCTCCAGACCAGTACAGTTCCTCAAGCCCAGTACAGTTCCTCCAGACCAGTACAGTTCCTCAAACCCAGTACAGTTCCTCCAGACAAGTACAGTTCCTCCAGACCAGTACAGTTCCTCAAGCCCAGTACAGTTCCTCCAGAACAGTACAGTTCCTCAAGCTCAGTACAGTTCCTCCAGAACAGTACAGTTCCTCAAGCCCAGTACAGTTCCTCCAGACCAGTACAGTTCCTCAAGCCCAGTACAGTTCCTCCAGACCAGTACAGTTCCTCCAGACCAGTACAGGTCCTCCAAACCAGTACAGTTCCTCAAGCCCAATACAGTTCCTCCAGCCCAATACACTTCCTCAAGCCCAGTACAGTTCCTCCAGACCAGTACAGTTCCTCCAGACCAGTACAGTTCCTCAAACCCAGTACAGTTCCTCCAGACCAGTACAGTTCCTCAAGCCCAGTACAGTTCCTCAAGCCCAGTACAGTTCCTCCAGACCAGTACAGTTCCTCAAGCCCAGTACAGTTCCTCCAGACCAGTACAGTTCCTCAAGCCCAGTACAGTTCCTCCAGACCAGTACAGTTCCTCAAACCCAGTACAGTTCCTCCAGACGAGTACAGTTCTTCCAGCCCAGTACAGTTCCTCCAGCCCAGTACAGTTCCTCCAGCCCAGTACAGGTCCTCAAGTCAAGTACAGTTCCTCCAGACCAGTACAGGTCCTCCAGACCAGTACAGGTCCTCCAGTCCAGTACAGTTCCTCCAGCCCAGTACAGTTCCTCCAACCCAATACAGTTCCTCCAGCCCAGTACAGTTCTTCCAGACCAGTACAGGTCGTCCAGTCCAGTACAGTTCCTCCAGACCAGTACAGGTCCTCCAGACCAGTACAGGTCCTCCAGACCAGTACAGTTCCTCCAGCCCAGTACAGTTCCTCCAGACCAGTACAGGTCCTCCAGACCAGTACAGGTCCTCCAGACCAGTACAGTTCATCCAGACCAGTACAGGTCCTCCAGCCCAGTACAGTTCCTACAGACCAGTACAGTTCCTCCAGACCAGCACAATTCCTCCAGACAAGTACAGTTCCTCAAGCCCAGTACAGTTCCTTCAGACCAGTACAGGTCCTCAAGCCCAGTACAGTTCCTCAAGATCAGTATAGTTCCTCCAGCCCAGTTCAGTTCCTCCAGCCCAGTACAGTTCCTCCAGCCCAGTACAGTTCCTCCAGACCAGTACAGGTCCTCCAGACCAGTACTGGTCCTCCAGACCAGTACAGTTCCTCCAGACCAGTACAGTTCGTCCAGACCAGTACAGTTCCTCAAGCCCAGTACAGTTCCTCCAGCCCAGTACAGTTCCTCCAACCCAGTACAGTTCCTCCAGACCCGTACAGGTCCTCCAGACCAGTACAGTTCCTCCAGCCCAGTACAGTTCCTCCAGACCAGTACAGTTCATCCAGACCAGTACAGTTCCTCCAGACCAGTACAGTTCCTCAAGCCCAGTACAGTTCGTCCAGACCAGTACAGTTCGTCCAGACCAGTACAGTTCCTCCAGACCAGTACAGTTCGTCCAGACCAGTACAGTTCGTCCAGACCAGTACAGTTCCTCAAGCCCAGTACAGTTCCTCCAGACCAGTACAGTTCCTCAAGCCCAGTACAATTCCTCCAGCCCAGTACAGTTCCTCCAACCCAGTACAGTTCCTCCAGACCCGTACAGGTCCTCCAGACCAGTACAGTTCCTCAAGCCCACTACAGTTCCTCCAGCCCAGTAGTGTTCCTCAAGAGCAGTACAGTTCCTCAAGACCAGTACAGTTCCTCCAGACCAGTACAGTTCCTCAAGCCCAGTACAGTTCCTCCAGACCAGTACAGTTCTTCCAAACCAGTACAATTCCTCCAGACAAGTACAGTTCCTCAAGCCCAGTACAGTTCCTCCAGACCAGTACAGGTCCTCCAGACCAGTACAGTTCCTCCAGCCCAGTACAGTTCCTCAAGCCCAGTACAGTTCCTCCAGACGAGTACAGT